>NC_067297.1:8855757-9158788 GCF_020740795.1 Apus apus
TTTCCCTTCCACAGTGCTGCCAATGACATCCCTCTGGTTCTCAGCCAAGTCCATTCAACATGCAATATTTTGCATATGATAAATAAAATCTCTTCTTCTAATATGAATAAGAAGGTCATTAAAATAAAGCAGTAACCAAGGGGAAGCTTTCAATTAAGACATTGGTGGTGAAGCATATCACCAATTATTACCATTTTATTAAGGCATTTCTTTTTCAATGTGGCTTATGTAAGACTAGGAAGCAACCTTTGTGTATTTGCTTGATATACAGCATTTAATAATCAAAGGCCATTAAGAGGTGAGCAACTGCCACCCAAGCAAGCTAAACTTAGTGCAGCTCAGCTATTACCACAGTTTCCAGCATTGCTAGGAAGAAAATATTCTTTCAACAGCCATGGCAGCACAGAAGAGCTGGTAAATCAATGTCCTCTCCCTCACCCCACAAGCAGATGGGGAAGAGGCCAGGGCAGCTCTTCACAACCCCAGTAGATTGGAAGAAGCAGGGAACAAATGAAGTGCTTAATGCAGGGAAAGCCAAGTTCAATTCTTGCCTAAGTGGATTCAGCTCTGCTGGCTTTTCCTCCTTAACCAGCAGCACTCTCGGGGCCTGCCCACAGCCAGAGCACAGCTCTCCAAATTAAGCGTAGGTGGCTCCAATTCCTTCCAGTATTGCCTCTGTTTACCATGGCTGTGCCCAGCATGGCCCCCACTGTCTGCCAGGCTTTCCCCTCTCCCCACACTCAGGTCAGCTGAGGTAACAGCCTGTGTGCTCAGCTCAGTCATTTCAGCCGCGCAGAGCCCGAGCCTGCTCAGCACTGCAGCACGTGGCAGCTCGGGCAGGGCTGGCATCACCCACCACCCTGCACCCAGGCCCAGCTGATGCAGGGAGAAATAAGCCTTCCTGCACCTCTACCCCCAGCTCTACCCCTGCCACAGACAGAGTGAAAAAAAAACAAAACCAAACAACACAAACAAAACCAAGCTGGGACAAAAACAAATGAGCTGGGACAAAAACAGTGGAGGAAAAAGAGGTGCCAGCAAGCACCAACAGATCCTTGTTCAGCAAAACTAGAGATGAGAGGCAAGGCGTGTATTTATAGGTTTCAGCACTGCCCTGTTATTTTTTTGTGAAGCCCCAGGCCTCCCTGGCACAGGAATTTGAACCCAGTGATTCCTAGAACAGAGAATGATGGCATGCATCCCTCATCCTTGTTTGTCCTGGAAGAGCTGCTTTTCCAGCCCTGACACCAGAAAGGTTCTGTGCACTTTTCCAGGCCGACAAAGGAAGACGCCACTAGAACTACAGAAGGGATGTAGTTAAAATTAGACTCGGTTTGAGCCAAGAAAAAACAGCCTCTCATCAAAAAGGTGTGCCTTAGAAGCACACTGTGTAACAGAATAACCTAAGATACTACAGCTAGCAGAGTCTCCTGAAAAATACATTAGTGCTGGAGGCCTGCAGTCCTCCAGCATTATTGTCATGATTTATTTATCCATGACACATAAAGCTTTCATCCAAAATGAGTCCATTTCCCAGCAATGACTCCAGCTTTTGCACAGTTTTAAGAAAAAGGCAGGTCAAGCAGTAGACCTCAGCTGTTGCAACACAGACTGAAGACAGTGCAGAATAACAGCCTATGTGTATTCTCTCTCACATCTAAAACATCAAGCTTTGCTACCCTACAGTATTATTTTCCAAAGCTATCTTTCTAAACATAAGCAAACAAAGTGCCCTTTTCCCTCCATGATCTAGAATATACTTTGCCACGCAAATCAATAAAATGAGCCTCAGCTATTTAGATCAGTGCTATTAAAACTGTGAGAGCTTTGGGCTTTCTCCTACTGACATGGGCCCCCCAACTCAGAACATTTCACCTGTCAGCACAGCACCAGCCCAGCAGGCAGAGACCACTGGTGAGCATTTAATGAGCTTTCTTCCCTACCCCATTCTCAAGCCAAAACACAGCCCTTTCCATGGGGATGTGGGGAGGTAGGTGCCAGCCTGCCTACCCCCAAGGAGAATGAAACCAAATCCTGGCACTTCTGCAGTCAGAGAGGGAGGTCTCTGGACTGGTTTTGTGTTTCATTCTGTGCTGGCAGGGCTGGCAGAGGCAGTTTATTCATGTTTACTCAGGAAATAGCACAGATTGCAGCTCATGTTAAAGAGACAAACTGACTTTGGAAAGCAGGGAATGGGCATTTACACAAAGGCCACTTTGGATCAGACGTCTATGGTGAAATAACAATGGACTTGGGTGAAAAAACAATGGCCTTGGATCTAAATTTTGGAGGAATGTGGTAGTTAAAACATGTACATAAGGGAAAACGGTAAATCCGGAGTGTGTAAAGGACTTCCAACAAAGGAAAAGGACTAATCCCTACATGAACAGACGTGCTTTCCTCTTACAGCCGAGTTTCATTTCTCCCCTCACTTGCCTCCCACTGCACACACCACCAGCCAAAGCAGCAACAGGGCAGAGTGAACAACACAAGGAAGCTTACTAATTGCAAGCATTAATTTCTGTCTTAACAAGAGGGACTAACTCAAAGGTGAACAGCCATGTTTAAGGCTGTGTGGGGGAAACAGAAGCTCTGCTTTGGGCTCACAAAGACTATTTGGCTCCAACTATGTGGCAGCTTTTTGCTTTGTATTTCAGTGTTTTACTCCATCATGCCCTCTGATTCAGTCCAGATGAGCATACAGATGCTCCAGTAGAAGCTTACCCCTTCTTCCTACATCAAAAAAGGAAGTATTTAGAAGGAAATGAATTGCATAGCACAAGTCATTGATAATAGCTCTAGCTTCCTGACAATTCCTTCTGCTATCTCTTGGAGCTCTCTAAACTGATAGGAAAAAAAAATAAAATCCACACACAGCAACTTCCTGCATATGTGGCTGCATGAGCAGCTCTGCCAAACAGAAACTAGCTTCCCAGTTAAAAACCTTCCCATGTTTTGATGTATAAACTTGGAACTTCAGTTCTGTCTTTATACTGGGCTAAGGTTTTAAGAGAAAGCATGAGGTTCTGCTTTAAGAGCTCAGAGACAGAAAGGAAAGAGCACAGCAACAAAACACCAAAATACACCGACAAATCACAGCCTTGAGTGGCAGCGAGATGCTTCGCTAGGTAACATACACCCCAGTGGGACCAAAGCAGTTATCTTGCCCTTGGAAACTGCAGTAGTGTCCATTTCCATCAAGGTTAGATTTCCTCCTATTAGCAGGATGGACACCAGCAGTTGCTGTCCTGACACGTGAAAAATGGAAATGTGATCTGCAGTCAGGTATGGAAGGTTACAGAGAGACTGTTTGGCTGCTTGCATGATCCAAGAATTGCCATGATTTCTTCCCAAGGCTCCCAGCCTTCGGGAAGCCACATGTGGGACAAGACCACTGGCTGGCTCTTGAAATCACTAATCACCCTGCATTTTTGCAATGTAGGAGAGAAGCAGTATCTCTGAAAAGAGAGAACACCAAATCTGGCAATCCACTGCTAACTTTCTCTGGGCCACATCGCTGTTGGTAGAAGGAACTGGGGAAGGCAGGTGGCCAAATATTTTGCGGTCACCTTCTTGAATGACAAGCCAGGAGCATGTGAGGACAGGTGTAAAGACAGAGTAGACAAGTGTATACAAACAGCAACACTGGACAAATGCTTACTTCGGCATCAGCATCTTGTTTTTCTCATAGAAGAGACGAAGATCCTGTGGGCTGCTGGCCTGTAGAGGAGAAAGAAAACCAGAGCATAAAGCAGTTGACAGTGAAGGAAAGGAACTGGTATTTCTGTATCACAGTTACTCTGAAGAGCAGAGAGGCACTTTCCAATTGCTGAACCAGCACAGACAACAAGAACCTGCAGCTTATTTTAGAATGATAAATCCAGCACTGTGCCAGAGAGAAAATACAGTATTTCAGCCTGTTTGTTGTCTTTTTCTCCCCGGCCTGGTTCTGTCCTGCTCTTCCCTTTTAAGGGCCGAGCTTCACTGCAGTAGGCTCTGATGCTCAGGTCTGAGCTGGCCTAATAGCCTCACCCAGGAGGCTAAAATGATTGCAGACTTGAGGAGTTCCAAATTATGAATGGCAGCTCCTGCTGAGAACATGGATTAGTGCTGCAGGGCATTTAGAAAGGGGGAAGAGAGCCTGTTGATGGGCAAGGGTAATCTATGAAGAGACCAGGAACATGGAGGAAAAGCAACTGAATTAGGATTTTCTACTTTAATTCCAGGAAGCCAGAAGGTCTCAAGCCACAGCTCCAATTTATGCAATAATATACACAACACTTGGGAACACTGACGACGAAAGTTTTATGGCTGAGGTTAAAAGTAAAATCTCCAGTATAGAAGCGCAGACACAAATCTCCCAACATCGTTTCTGCATTAGTTTTTATGTAATGAATAATACAGGCCAGTAAATTAACCCTATTGTCTCAAGCTTGTCCTCTTAGGCGAAGTCTCTTTATTAAAGGCAAAGCAGGCTGGCTGGCATGACACAGACATGAAGACCCATATAAACAGGGAAGGAAGATCAGAGGGATTCGTCTATAATAAATTATTGCTGCAGCAGAGTGTGTAGGAAAGTGTGAGTGAGGAGGCAACAAGCAGCTTCTCCCCATGTTCAGGTCAGGCTGAACAACCCTCGAGCCTTTCACCCACTTCCATTTCTAAATTAGAAGCATTTAAGGTCAATTAAGATGCTTAAACCAGCAAATCAGCCAAGTCAATCTGCAGATGGCCATCAAAATACCACTAACACAGCATGGCTGGAAAAGCAGCCACATAAGATGCTGTTTCAACATCAGCTACTCCCTCTGGCTGGAGATGTAAATTAAGGATACCTGTGAGAGTTCAGAACAAAACCTCATGAGAAACCAAAGTCTCAAAAGGCTGCTAATATCAATAGACTTGTGTAGTACCAATATGACAGTATTTGTTCCATAGTCTTAGCAACCCAAGTTCTACAGTTCTCCTATCAATGTGTGCCAATAAAAGCTGCTGGATTCCTAAGAGACGGAAATAAAGATTTCCTGGCTCTCCTTTCTGCAACAACCTACCCTTTGCTGTTCAGCAAGGAACCAAAGAGGACATGCAAAAATACTTTCTTCATAAACCATTAAAATGAATGTTATTCAGCAAAGCACCTTGTGACACTGATGCCAAACTGCATCAATGTTTCCAATCACTCAGTTTGGTTCAGTGAAACTCCATTTTACACCTTTCCCCTTGCAGATCTTGTTCCATAATTAAATTCTTCACATTTGGCAAACTTCAAGGAAGCAAGGGTACACACTGCATCAAATGGCTTGGCCACAAAGCTCTGTGTGATGAAAAATGTGCCTGACAGACATAATGTGAGAGGAGGAACTGAACTCCGTGCAGGGAAGCAAAGTGCTGGCTCACATCAGAGAGATACAAGCCTTGGCTGTTTGCTCTGTTCATTTCCTGTCACTACATCTCAATTGTTTCACAAATACAATGAAGCTCTGATCTATTTCAAATGCTGTTTTGTCAGTATTATTCCTGGCAATAAAGACAGAGTATATTAAAAGCACCACACATGCAAAGCCCAGTTCATTACAGAGGATTTCTAAGTACTAGCTTGGATAAAAACAAAATCCTCAATAAAGTTCCCCTCCTCTTTGTACAAATTAAAAGAGATATCCCTGTAGGGATGTTGTTTCTCCACATTCTGCTGTCTTGGTACAATTCCCACTTGTTCTGCAAGGACCACATCCAGAGCGACAGGCTCCCCACCCAGACCTGCTTCCTGCAGCTCCTTGCTGGGGAAGAGAGTAATTTGGGATCACCATTAATTTGGTAAAATCAACCACATCTTCATGTAACTTCATTATTAATCAACTGAATCACACAGTTCTGCTCCTAGCAGCAGATTCTCAGGCTAGCAGTAATGTGCCCATGGCCCTCCTGCTGCTACCATCCATTTCATAAAGCACTGATACCTTTAGCTTACCTCTTCTTCCATACATAGTGCTTCTCTGAGTATAACAGAAAAAACGTGGAAGTATTTGTATTACATTAAAAATGCCATTTGAATTCCTTCTTCTGAGAAGCTATGGCTTTATTTTGAAATCTGCCTTCCAGGCAGATACACCCTACCCAAGAGAAACACCAGAAAGCAACTTTTCAGCACCTAACAGCTAGACCACTCAAGAGAAACAGAGCCAGCTGCTACCTGTAGGATAGCATCCATCAGTCAGAACCAGAGATGCAGAACAGACAGCTCAGTTTCCCCCACAAACAGGAGACAGGCCAGCAGGCAAATTCATGCCCTTATTCTTCCTCTCATGTTACTATGGAGCAGCTGCATTAGTGTTCCTGGCTCTGTTCTTGTCTGTCCTTTCTATATACAAGGACAATTGGACAAGTTCAATCTTGCCACTGTCTGAGCAGCAGTGGAAATATGTTGAGCCAACCCAGGCATTCAGCAGAAGCCTGCCAAATCCCACTCAGTGCTGCAAGTGAATTGCACGCGAGGAGCAGGCAGGGAGGTGTTTCCAAAAACACTCAGTACTGGATTTGTTGTGCTTGGGCAAGGGCTGGATGCAAAAGCCCAGCACTCAGTCTGAAGAGCTCCAGAGACATTCACACCCTCAGTGAGCAGCACTGTCTAGTCAACACTTCATAGCAGGTGTATGGTATCTGCTCTTTGAATCCCTTTGGGATTCTCAGGAATTTGGGAGGTGCAGAGAGGGGATTTAGATATGGTAGAAAGAAAAAAGTAGTAAGTCATGAAGCTCCTAGCTTGATATTTCTCAAAAATTTGCTGCAAATACCTCCTGTTTGTGCAGTCTTACAGATGGTATTTTAAGATTCCCACAGCTAAGTGGCTGGCATTTAGGTGATCCTGAAAGCACAACCAGGAAAACACACAAACAAAACAAACCACAACCTTTTTCTCTGCTCCCAACAGATAGGGATGAGGTTCACAAACACTGGGCCAAAGGCCAGTTGTGTTTACTGTGTACAGCAACAAGTCAACCACTGCACCCAATTCCAGTAGAGTGACCTACTACTGCCAGGAACACCCATCCTCACTGACAGTCTCCAGAGGAACAGCTTTGGGAATGGGAGAGCAGCCTGCCTGACAAATAAACCAGGTGTTCAATTCCAGGTATGAAATCGTCCCTTCCCTAGACTTCCACAAGGCCCATTTGAAAGCATAGCACTTGTTCTAGGTGATACATAATCCTAGGATTTAGACAGGCAGAATTAATCCAGAAATAAATCAGTGAAATTGGTACACCAGGCTTATAAATTATTTTTTCACCTAGCAGCTAGCTGGGATGAGAACACAGGCAGTAGGCAAGTTAACTCTTTCAGAGCTGCAAGAGCAGGCAGCAAAACTTGCATTCTCTCTTGCCGCTTCCCTTCTTCCTGGCTCCCTCTCCCACAGACACAGTGCACCATGTCCATAAAGCAGCTAGAAGATTCACACAAAGGCTGTGACAGCAACCAGGTTTCAAGGTCCTTGGTAGGATGTGATGTTCAACTGGACCTGTGCCACTGCTGGAGATGGCTCTGACAAAAAGTGCATCTGCTTGGTGGTGCATCTGCTCACTAAGAGCTGCCCAGTTTTTAAAGGGGTCACACAAGAAACCAATCCCTCTCCCCGACAAAAAAAACCCCAACAACAACAACACACCTAATAAAAAAACCCACCAAAAAAATAATTGAGGTCATTTAACCCTAATCACATTTAAAACATAACCTGACACAGAATAAACTGTTTTTTGAAGATATTTTAGACCTTGTGTAAATGTTTCCAGTTTTGCTTCTGGCTGTCACTTGTCTACACTGCTTGGGCACTGGGGCTCAATCTTTGCAGCTCAGGCAAGGACAAGAGATAACTCTTACACTACTGAGGCTTTTCTGAGTATCAGTCAGCAAGACCAGTAAATATGCTGCTCAAATCCTGTTCTCAGCAAGAGAAATGAAGAGATGCAAGTGCAGACCACTTATTAAGCAAGGCAAATTAACATTTGCACATTAATACACTGCTCAGCAAATCTGTTTATAGGGATTATGAATCCCATTAATCTCATCCCTATGGCAGTCTCACTGTTTTGTTTATGGGCATGTTTAATACAAAAAGCTCCTTAAGACAGCTTCACCAGCCACCCTACCAACTGTTCACATCTGAGTGTCAGCAGCTTCTCTCTTGTCTGTGCACAGGGAGGCAGGGAAGGGGCAGAAATGGCTCTGGGAATTTGCTCTGGGTGACCCAGCTACAGTTAATCTTAACTTTGAGAAAGCTAAAAATCACATTCACACATATATGCACATCTCTGTCTTAATTTACAGGCACTTTCTGGATTGAGCACTGCCTCAGCCTTTCCACACGTTGAATCCTTTTTTTATCCATCTAAGCCAGGACCTTGAAGTCCTCCTTCATTTTTAGACAGCTCAGTCCTCCTCACTGCAGGTAACAATGGAGTCCTTCTGGCCTGCATCCTCAGGAAGGTGCCTAATTGGCTCATGCAGCAAACAGCTAGACTGCTCCAATGCAGCAGGTTTCACTCCACTGTGCCCCGGATTCCCCTGGGAATCTCAGCTAGACAGAGGTGAGGGGTTGTTCTTGCTAGTCAGGGAGGGAAGGTACAGAGAGGATTTAGTCACAAATCCAGTTCCTGGCTGCCCTGTACAACTGGGTCTGCTGGTGGCACTGAGTGGTATCAGTCCCTTCCAAAAGTGCTCATTCTTATTCATGGTCTCTGCCCACTACCCCTCTCTCCTCCTAAAAGCCCCATAAACAACAGCTTCTCCCCTGCTCAGTAACCACCACCAGCAAATTCTTACAACACAGTCATGCCAACAAAGAAATCAAGCTAGTTAACCTTTAACTCTCTTTCCAACATCTGCTTCTTTCACCTGAAACTCAAAGCTAGGAGAAGGCAATTTGTGACACGTGGTCAAAACAAATAGATGGTGCACAGAGAACCATCTGGGCTGAGCTCTTCTCTATCCCTGATCAAACAAATCCACAGCTGCTACCAGGGTAACAAATGGGGCCTGGCATTTTGCTTCAAAATACAAACCCAAAAAAGCAAAAGGCAAGGGGGAAAAATTAAAACAGAGAAACAAATGACCCTCTGTCCTCAGCCCAACAGATGTCGGATGTATATGGGAAAGGGAAATTAACCAGTGAGGCAAGCACAAAGGAAAGATCAGGAGCTGCTGGGCAGGGACAGACACATCCCTTCCTTGCCCACCAAAAGGCAGGGTACTGCCATGGCTCAACCAGAGGGATGGATACAGGCCTATAGGAATGCTCTCATCTGTGTGAGCCTGAGGACACACATATAAGCAGAGATCTGATGGTTTTCTGGCCACCTGTCCTTCCAAAACCTTGGCTGGAGAGCTGAATGAAACTGACTAGTATTCAATTTTATGCCCTGTGAAAAGTCTTCTCTGTGAGAAGTTTTCAGAAGAACATTTCTGTAACACACTTCAATGACCAATAACAAAAGCCACCTAATTCTTCTCAATTAAATCAGATCCCCCAAGGTTGTGTTTGAGCTACTAAGGTAAGAACACCTATGATAAAGTCACCACATTAAATTATACCTAAATCATTTGAGTGAGTACAGTATCAAGGTACCTTTAGAAATGAAAAGGCTCCAAGTTACAAGACAGAACAAGTGCAAGGCTCTCCTATGCATGCAGAGTCAAAGCTTACTTCCTCCACCCTCACATTTTCTTCTTAACACACAAATATTTATTATCTTTTTATTCTAACAGTCATTTTCTCCTCTCAAAAACACCAACACTGCCAACAAGTGCACGCAGCCAGTAAACAGGAGCCATTCAAGAGTTTCAGTGGACTTTGTAGGGGTATTTATAAAAAAAAAAAAAAAAAGAAACATGCAAAGGAAATGAAAACTTGCTCTAAATACAGAGCAAGCTGGTGCACAGAACACAAAGCACTGGAATGGAAGATTCTTAGAGAAGCAAGGAAAACATTACTCTTTAGACAAAACCAAAACATACCCCTAGTTTACCTTTGTATTTGCCCACTCTTTCCTGCAACAGACTTAGAATTCACTTTATCCTTCCTGGTGATGTAACTGTATAAACATTCAAGGTCTTGTGTGAAATTCTGAAAAGCTGTGGATGGAACTCAAGCTCAGAAAGTCCCCAAGTTCCTAAAGTTTGCCTTGTTACATGAATACAGATTTCCCCATCTTCCCCCAACTCACTTTTTTTTTTATGTTTGGGTTCTCTGGTTTTGGCTGGTTGGTTTTGTTTGTTTTGTTTTTGACAGGGAGTCAGGAAAAATGTCAGGACATAAGAAAAGAGGGCCACAGTTCACATTTCCCCCAAGTGATCTAAGAAGCTGAAGGGTTGGCATCAGCTAACACAGCACTATGTGAATTTGAGGTTTGCTGTTTTTCCATGGATCAAAGACAAGCTCTATAAAGCTCACATATTAGAGGAGCAAAGAAGTATGAGCAACTCAAACATCTGTCTGCTATGCTGTAAAATGGCAAGGAAAAGAACCACTGATAAGTACAATACTTCAAAATAGTGGTTGCAAGGGAGAGTCTGCAGGCCTCATTCAGCACGGAAGCAGCTGTGTGTGGCACACTGATGACTGGGAACAAGAAAAATGCACTGAGTCTAGATAAACTCCAGCTATATATAAGCTTAAAATTATGTGAAGTAATCTTGAAGCAACTTGGAAAAGGCTGTGATGAATTCTTCATCATTTGAAAATTTAAAAATCAGATAAAACCTTTCATTCAGAAGTTACAGCATAAATTACAGGGTGGAGTTTTACTGGACTGTTATATTAGGAGGGGGTTTGGACTTGATGAACATAAACATTTCAGGGTGGAAGTGACTGCTTTGACATGAAAGATTAGATCCTTTTGATAAATTCCTAGTTAGCTGCTCTAAAACCAGTCAATTCAGCTACAATACACCAGTTACCACCAAATCACACCAAACATTTATATTCAAATACAATCTTCCTTACTGTCCTTCCATATCCAACAGAACTGTAATTATGAATTATACACTGAGGACAGTTGTAAATAGACACTGACTTTTTAAAGTGCAGGCCTAGAGAAAAAAAAATAAAAATTGCTGCTTTAACTGATTTGTGATAATTTTTTGCAGAGATGACTCAAAGGATTTATAAACAGGAAATACATTCCACTGAGATACAGCCCAGAGAAGAATCATACACTAGTAATATGTCCAGTATTTCAACATGTAGAGCACCACATTGTCAAGGTGTTGGACAGACAGACCTCCATGAGGCTGGATCTAAGGGAGTTAATACTACAGATGACAGAAGCCTTTGACCAAGCAGATTAAAAGGGAAAAAAAAAACAAAAAGCAAGAGAGACTCAGAAACATGAGATCTAAGTAACTCACCTGAAAAGGAGCCTTTCCTGTCAGACACTGATAAATGATGGTTCCTATACTCCAGAGATCAGCTTTGGCATCATAGTGTTGAGACATAATGACTTCTGGTGCCTTTTTGGGGGAGAAAACATAAATCTGTTTTATAAAAGATGTAGCTTTTTTTTTTTTGGCAGCTGCAAGAAACAAACAGAAGACAGTATGATGCTTTAAAAACCCTCGAGCTAGATTTCCCAATAACCATGAGAGGTTTGCTCCCAAGAAGACTCTAACACTACCTTGAGAGGACCAATTCTCTAAGCAGGGAAAGCAGATACTTGCACTCAGTCAGACAAAAAATAGCAGAGGCTCTCTTGCTATTTTGGGCAAGCTCATTACTTTCCCTTCTCAGCATACCACTTTCTGCTGAACCCACCTGTGCTCAGAAGTAGCCTCACTGAAATTGCACTGACAGATCTTCTAAATCAAAGCAAGTAGCAGGTAAATGATCAAGAAAGCAAAGGCTCACACTGCAAAGGTAAGCTTCAGCCTCCATCCTGATCTGCATCATGTATGCACTTTGCTCATTTAGCCTAAGATGGCAGCATATTAATTATGCTCCTGAGCCTGCTGCTAAGGTCACAGTTTGGATTCAAAGGCAGATCTGTGCATTTCAGTCCAGCAGCTCGAGCCCTGCTGTGCCTCAGACTCTGACTTCTCATCTCACACCATGCCCTTGGTTGCCCCCTCCCAGGCTTCTTCCAGAATGTGGAGATGATGCAAGTTCACAAGCCCCACAGCTCAGGTGGCAGGGAGCCTTAGGAGCAGAAGAAGAGGGACAGAAGGGCAGGCTTGCTAACCCCATGTGCTCATAACAACACATTTCATCACAGTGCTGCCAGCATGGAACAGGATCCATTTTCTAGCTCTGTTACAAGGCCACATGTAACAGAAGAAATAATGTCAGCAAGCAAGTTGTGGACAGGAGCTTGGTCTATCCCTAAGGGAAGCAGGCATGAATGTAAACAAAGCCTAAGAAACCAGGACAAGAACTGCACAAGGAGGTTTCAAGTCTCACATGATATGAATCATAACAGGGTTCAGACAGAAAGCTCATTCTGGTGAGGGTAAAATGCCTGTTTTTGTTGTTTAATGATAAAATGAAAAGAGCAGCAATGGGCTACATGCTAAAGCAGAGAATGAGGGCCTTGCCAGCAGATGTTCCCTGACCTACTGCACAGGATCCACAGTAACAACAGGGACAGAAATCCCAGCTGAACCCTCCTTCCTTCACATCCATCAGTAACAGAGAACACGAAACATTGAGATTCTTTGTAATGCCCAGAGCTGTACATAATAAAAAATAAGGTCATCACTAGTTTCCTCCAGCCATTTCAAAAAATAAGCTAGTGCTTTCATTTACTTTCACAGGAGACTCCCAAAGAAAAAATATCACTAAAAATAGACAATTCAGGAAACTCTGACCAGAGAAAAAAAAAATGACATCACCTTCACATATAGCATAGTTCAAATAAACATCAGGCTTCAAAAAAAGGGAGAGACAGGAAATCTGTGGAACAGACTACCAAACACAACACCCCTGTGCAGTGCAGCATAGCTTAACTCTGCCCAAAGAGTACAGACAAAAAAAAAAAACAACAAAACAAACAACTTAGAGTTGATTAGAGCATGTTCAGAAATCAGGTGCCTACCACCCCCAAGGCACTTGTAAAAAATTCAACCTAAATTGAGCTCAAAGTAAAAAGATTATGTGAGTCAGACACCCACATCCCCAGAAACTATTACATGGCTGGCTTTGACATTTTTATTTCTGGCCTGGTTTTCTCATTTTTAATTTCACTGACTTGATGCTACACTGAGATCTTGACTGCTACCACAAGCAAAAAAGATTACCTCCTCACATCCTGTCCCAAAATGGAAAGTACAAAGGGAGTGAAAGGGATCAGTTGGATTTTTTTTAAACACATCTGTTTCATAAGCTAAAAAGTCATCCTGGAAGAAGCTGGTTTGGTGAAAGAATTAGTGGGGGAAGGAGGATTAGGGAGTGCAAATGCAAAAAACAAATTGCAAAAAGAAGCAGGTGACCTCCATTTACATCCATGTGCTGAGTTGTCCAGCAAAGTATACTCAGGAGGAAGCTAGCCAGAATGGCAAAATCTCTTCCTGCATAGGTCCACAGTTCTGCAGGGATTCTTCAAGACCAAAGAGCTAAAAACAGTTGGAGATTTTACAAAACTGCTGCTAAAGAGAGACTTCATTCCTGGTGCTGTGGCCTTAGCAAAATCAACCACAATGCCTTCAGTGGAGAGGCCCTAGTCCCCTCTGGAAGATAGTTTCTGGGAGCAGACATTAATCAATACCCTGTTCAGTCCTATTTATTGACAAGCAGCTCACCTGAAAGTTAGAGGACAACACAGGCACCTGTTGTCCAACATTATCAGCAGCTAAAACTTTATGAAGTCTCCCTGTGAAACAGCTGGTTTCTGACAAGTAAATAAAATTTCACTTTTCGGGGAAAAGACTAGCAAAAAAAACCCCAAAAAACCCAAAGCCTTGCTTCTGGGGGGAAAGGAAGAACAATGCAGAAAAGCCTGTAGGCAAAACACACTTACCATATACATTGGTGAACCACACAATGTTGCTGCCATCATATTATTCTGCAGGTATCGGGCAAACCCAAAGTCAGCTACAAAGAGACATGGAGAGGTAGGTCAGGATTGTCTGATCCAGTTCTAGAAAGCTTGCACCTTCCCCTGTTGATTCCCCCTACTTTCCTGTCACTTCCTATGAATCTTGTCAGCAAGTTAAGGACCCCATCTTAACAAGGATTACCTCTGCAGGTTACTCAGCATCTGATCATATGATTATTTAGAGGCTCTCTCAAGGTTACCAGATATTTCAAGCTAGGAGACAGACACAGCTGTTTACACTGTCAGCTGTCACCAATAACTTGGTATGACTAGCTATTCCCAGGACCAGGTACTTGTCAGGGAAGCAGGACAGAGGAGCTGTAGGGTACCTCAGACCCAAGAGCAGTCGTGCCTACAGCCCTCCTGTCTGCATCGTGGCTCCCAGTCACTTCCACCTCCCAGGGAACTCTGCATTTCACAAAACAACACTCCAGACAAACAGGCAGCAACACTTCAAGCTCTTCCACTGGACCTAATTTCTCAGCTGAATAAAAGCATTAACACTTTCTCCACAGCACAGGGTTCAGGTGGGGGGAACAGCTTTAACTAATCGGTGTCATCTTCAGCTCCTGAACACCACCAGAAGTCCACGTGCTGAGGGACGTATCACCCAGTACTCATTTCTGAGGGACCACAGAGAATACACGTACTCTGCAACTGGATCACTGGAGCATTTATCCCAGCTACTGGCCTATCTGTGGCACTTGTCCAATGTGCAAAAAGTTCATTTCATCCAGAGGCAGGCTCGGCCTGTGGGAACACCTGAGCTCAGGTGCACCTGGCTCCTGCTGTCCTCTGAGGCCAGGAGAGCAGCTAGTTTCAGGCCTTAAGACACCAACATTTACCTCCATTCTATTAAAAGCTGAAAACAAAAGTCACAACAGCTGCTCATTTCTCAGTAAGCCTGGTGATTACAAGGCAATTAGGGCAGGCTGGTATTTGTTTTTACCAAGGGAGGCATGGTTCAAGCTTGAAAGTGGAGCAAGGCCTGCTCCATTTTTTTTTTTTGCTTTAGGCCTGTGTCCTGGCAGAGCAAAAAGCTTTGCTCCCACTGCCTGGGGGCACCTAACAGGTACATCTAGCAGAGAAACTAAGCGAGGAAGATGAAAAACATGAGGCCATTTTAAAAAGTGCAGCAATTCTTTCCTCCCCCTAAACAGTCAGCCAGAGACAGACGGGCCCGCCACCTGCCCATCACCGGGCTCTCCTGAAGGCGCTTAGGGCGACGTTTGCAGCAGGGTCTTACCTATCTTTATGCGAATGTTGTTGGGATTTGATTTCCTGCCTCCTGCGTAGGAAAGGAGGATATTCTGTGGCTTCAGGTCGCGATGGATGATGCCTTTGCTGTGCAGCATTTTCATGGCACCTGCGATCTGCTGGAGAAAGAGCCTGATGGTGTCTTCGCTAAGCGTCCGCATAGCTAGGGAGGAGGGGGGAAAAATAACCACAGATGAAAAAAATTGCAACGCCAGTTCTCTGAAGAGCCCAGAGGGCAGATTCTCCGCAGCAATTAGCCATAATTTGGCATTTTTACCTCCATGTATGGTGTTTTTTCTCCACACGCTGTTTCTGAATGAGAGAGCATTTGAATTCCCAGCTTGTTCTGTGGTCAGGGCTGATTTCAGCCCTGAGTCTCTTATGGTGAACTCAGGCCAGTGGCAAAATTTGGATTATCCACAGGGTCCAAAGACATTTGGCAAGGTTTAGGGCCTCCCTCAGTAAGAGCTGCCAGCCAGCTCTAGGTGTACATCAGAGAGAAACTTATGGCCCAAGGAGAAGGCTGGTCACTACCTTTGGGCTACAGTCAATAAATTCAGAGCCATATCTCAAAGACTATGTCAAAACCTGGAGCTAAAAGATGCACTAGACCAAATCATAATTCTAATTCCAAACCCAGTGTTAGGATGAATCACAATACAATACCTAACCCTATGAAACAGTCCCTGCAAGCTGTAATTGACACCCTCCATCTTGCATCCATAGGTAGGAAAGAGCAGCAAGACTGTTTCAGAATGCTTTTATAAGCAATTAAAAACATAAATACTAGTAATCCAAATCCACAAATATGGAAGCTCTGAACTGTACACTCTTGAGATACAGGCTTCCCAAGAAGAGTGGTGTGAAAATACACACTGAAGGGCTTAAGACAATGTTCACCTGGTTCTCCTAATCAGAACTATGAGGCATTAGTTCTCATTAAGAACTGTGTTGATGAAATTCTCACCTGAGCTGAGAGCAGCCTGCTGAACAAACCCCAGGATCAGCAGTACTACCAGCTTGCCTTATGTCAGTCACTGAGCAAGTCAGGCTAAGAGCAAGCACCATTCCATTTGAATAAAATAATTTATTTTGTGAAAGGTCCTTGTAAATTACTTGGGACTTCATTAGTGTTTTTCCAGCTGTTTTCCAGTAAGACATTAAAATGAGCTGGCAGGAGCTTCAAAATGCTACTCTACCTAGTTAGCTAAAAGGGAGGAATCCTTATGAAAACACAGAGGAGGTTGCACACAGCTTTAACACAACACAGGAAATTAAAAATCTAACTTTTAAAATGCATGCATGGGAAACAGCACAGCACACAGATAAGTTAAAGCACTTAAAAGAGAAAAAACTTCCACTGCTCCCAAACTTCACTGCTCTAGAAGGAGGCACAAGCAGAGCTATAATACCAGCATGGCTGTCAGCTGGTCCTGGACCCACACGTGAGATCAGTGCACATGTTTCTCTCCCCTCACTGGGCCTTTTTGCTTATGAACTAGCATTCAGCTGGAATTCAAGAGACTCCTCTGCAAGAAGGGGAGATTCTACGAAGGAATTTTTAAAGCTCAGATGCAAGTCTTCTAAACAGGCTTGCATCTTCTGGGGGGGGAAGCACTGCCTCATCTTTAACATGGCTTTCCCCAACCTCCTGCTGAAATATACCAGTGTACTCAGTCCTGAACTATTTTCTGTCTATTAAAGGTCCAGCATCTTAGTTGTGCTCACTCTGCTCTCCAATACAAGGTCTCTGCAATATTTCTGTGATTACTATTCAAGGAAATCTATTCAGGAATGGTTAATACATCATCTTTAAACAAAACAACGAGAATTGCAACGTTTTTTTCCCAATTCAGCTCAGGTTCAGGAAAGGACAGGCTGCCTCATCAACCCCTAAACATGAAGCAAGACTTGAAACTTGGCAGTTCTTAACAGTAATAAGCTACCAGACAATTACAAACTCCTGACTAAATACACTCTGCCTCTAGCAGAGAGGCTGTGTTGTTGAGAGCCTTGTTCTGACCTGCAGTCCCAACAGCATGTCACATCTTTAAGGCATTACCTGCCTGTTTATGTAATTTGGTGGCTGTAAGGCTAACACAGCACTAGCCACCATCCCTCAGCAAATGACCTGAGCCTCCCTAATGTGGAGCCTAACTCTTTACATTGACAACACCACTGCTACCAAGATCAGAAAAATCCATTCACCCAAAGCAAAGAGGGCCTCTAAGCTACTAATTTCTGCAGCATTTTACCTTTTTCACTTCACAGAAGTCTGTACACAGCTCTCAGCCCTGCCAAGGTGCTATTCTGACACACACAGAATCTAAGCTGGTGGCTTGAGCCTGCAAATAGATTCCCCCAGTGCAACTGCTGTGGCATAGTGCAACTATGCAAAATCAGACAGTGCTCTGTTGGCTCCTTTGGCAGCATTACATCTCACAAATCCAGATAGTGCAGCAAGGTAGGACTGTGAAATTGAGACACTTTTCCCTCAGTAACAAAGAAGTGGACTTGTGGAACAGCAGGGCATACCCTTTTACCACCCTTCAATAACAATCAGGCGGCAACACAGAAAACCAGAAGTCCTTATCTTTCTCAGCCCATCAGCTACTGCATGACAGCAGCAGTCTCCAACTGAAGGACAGAGACATAAATACAACTGACATTTTCAGTTACTTCAGGATATTGGTCTGCAAGACCAGCTACCACCAGGAGAGGAAGGGAGAAGATAACCAAGACTCATTCGGTTTAGGTGCCACCAAAAAAAATGTGTGGAGAATGAAACAACTTGCTCTGTCTGCTATATCCCAAATATGGAACTTGTACTTCTGTCCCTGTCAGAAGATAGCATCTCTCATCTTCACCAGAAAACCGCTGGCAAAACACTAAGCTTACACTGAAGTCAGTGCATCCCCATGGAGGCATGTGGTCAGCAACACATTCTTGCAGAGAATGCTGTTTCATAAGCCTTACTCTGCCATTACTGAGAAGTAATAACATCCCTGTGTTTATTTTCATGGGCTCCACTTCAGTGACAAGGCACTCAGCTTACTGCCTTGGGAACAGCAGCTACACAGGTCAGTAAATCAGAGCAAATATTTACTGTGGGTCAGTGCAGGGCCCGTGTGTCTTGTAGCTCTTGAAGCACAGGAAAAGGATGAAACCACCTAAAAAGAGCCACGGTCAGACTGTGCTGAGATGTTCAACTGCCAGGTTCACTGTAGAAAACTGCCCTTGTCTGCTGATCCAAGGGTAGATGCACTGGAGTACACCCACTGATTTTATGTGACACCACCATTTTGGAAAAGTTATTTAGGAAAAAGAACTTCTCCTCTTAACCACAGGTGCCACAAGTATCTTTTTAAGATGGTTCCAGTCCTTTTAAGGTGGGTCCAATCCAAATCATGCTCAAGTCTGAGAAACCAAACTGATTCATTTGGGGCTATTTATTTGTAACTCCCCCCACTCCATCTGTGCAGAACATGCCCAGTGAGACTCCTATGAAGTCTTATGTACAAGTCAGAAGAGTTATTCCAGACAGGTCTAGTCTCATCATAAATATTCTTAATTACCTAGTTGTAAAGGGTGAGAATTTACACTGCAGTGCCCCACACCTCTTGTTTGCAAAGGGGTGCCCACACCACTTGGGATGAATCACAAAATCACAGCTCCTTCTGCACATGTTGTAGTTAAGCCAAGAAATGGCCTGCTTTGATGTGAAGTTTTCTTCAGAGATGAACTCCCCAAGAAGCAGCTTTAAGGAAGGTCATGAATAGGCACTTACGAACTGTCCTAACAGCCTGTGCCAATGCCATTTCACAGAATTTAAGAAGAAATTTTAGATCTGCCTGCTCTGACCTCCTGAGTACACAAAGCCAGAGAATAGGAGTTATTTCCATGCTGAGCATGGTCACTTCTGAACACTTCCCACAGCTCTACCATGCAAACCAGCATTCTGCCACTCTCAGCTCAAAATATACCCTATGAGGGGCTTTAAAAGACAGCAACATCCACAGAGATCTAAGAGAAGGGAAATCACATTGTGCCCATTAAAGAACACCACCACAGAAGTTGTGCTCAACAAAATACACGCAACCTTGAGTTGTATCAAAGAGATGGGGCTGACCCACAGCATAATCCAGCAGAAGCACATATTGCACTGAAACGTGCACACACGCACGTCTTCCAGTCATGAAGACAAGGAGAATTAGAGAGCCTTTGGATTCAATTACCATATTGCCTAATGCTTGTAATTAGAGGGCAGAATAGACCGGGAAGCTTACAAGCATCTTGTTCAATGAGAAACAGGGGATTTGCATGCACAGCTTGCTTAAGTGTTAGAGGAACTACCAGCAAAAACATCTGAGGAGTCAGTGGGAAAGTAGATGCTGCAATTAAATGTCATCACACAATTATTAAAATAACTGAAGCAGCACAATAACTGCTCAATAGAGATGAGCCTCCTGCATACCACTGAGACAACCCTGCAAGAAACACCAACTTTCCAAGATGAGCTTTCAGGAAAATAAATAAATCAATCAGAAGCACCCGAAGCACTTGCAGAAGCTAGGAGAGGAGATACCCCAAAGCAGCATGTGGTAGAATGGAAAAAGTCACGATGCAAAAGCTGAGACTCATATCTAGGCTCTGGGACCTGGAAGACCCAGATCTCTGCTGCAGTGATTGGAGTAACTGATTTTCTTGCTGCAGCCCCTTACTGACTGCTCCCTCTGGAAATCTGTGCCTGCTGGGTTTTCTTTACTGGCAACAGGCATACACATGTTAAATGTTAAAATAAAGGTAAGCACCAATTTTCCAGTCACAACAGGTGCTCTTCACAGTTGTCCAGGAAAAACATTTTATTAGTTAAAACCAGCTAATGGTAGCTTTTTCAAATTAACTCAGGCAAAGAATGATCAAACCCCAAGCAACACTGGAACAAACCAAACTGGGGTAAAATTGAATTTTATTCGGAAAGCACCATTCATTGTCACTTTCTCAAGCAAGCCAACAATTTCCTGAGTAGTCTCATTTGAAAAAAAAAGGAAGTGAGCTGTATTAATAGCCTAGCTAATTGCATAGGATGCTTCACTTTTTTTTTTTTTTTTTTTTGGTGGGAAATGATGGAAGGGAGATTATGTCAATGGACACACAGAAGTAGCAGTATGAACAGGAAGGTTTTCTACAAACCCATGTTTCTATAAATCATTTGGTCAGAAGCTGTGTTCTTATTTACATTTGCAGCTTTGCCAACCAGACTGCACAGCCCAATGCTTTAACATCAAGGTTCACTTCATGTGCATGAAAGCTAGAAACTTTAGCTTTCAAAGCCCATTCATTGGTAAAACTGAAGTTTGACTACTTTTTAAGAGCATTTCATTAATAAAAATATGCACTTGCATTCAAGAAGAAAAAGATATCAAATATAAAACCATTTTCACTTGGTATTCATAACAGCATTTAATCACTACCAGAGATGCTCATTTTAAAGCATAGCAATACCCCATACCATCACTTATCTAAGACCAAGCACAGTAACTCTGAATTTTAAACAACAAATGCCTGTCACTTTAACTCACTCACATTTTAAAACACACAAAAGGCAGTGTGTCCTTTCCTTAATTTTCAGAAAAGAATTTAGTACTTGAAGAAAAATGAAAGACCACAAATATAATTCATTACCCTGTATGAATAGAGTGCAACATACTAACATAAAGCCTGAAATAAGTCATTCTAGGGATACCAACACTAGCTGTAGGGCAGACAAAAATTTAACTTTTAATCGTTCAATTTTTTTTGCCATTTCCAGGCATCATGTACCTCAATTAAGGAGCCTGAAGTATTATCCAGCTGACTAGCTTCTAATTTGAACAATGTGAACAAACTTTGTTTAACCATGACACAGAGCCCCACAAGAAATGAGATTAAAGTTGTCTCTTCACATTTAGTAATCTTCTAGTTAACATGCAAAACAACAAGAAAGCTACTTTTAAAAATATACATAAATACAGGCAGGCCAACAGAAAATAAGGGCTGCCTCTGACTGCAGCTAAGCAACTTGTTCAACACGTTATCCCCCAGTGCTTACGTACTCAGGGGCAATGTGATTTTCACAGTGGCCAGGATCCTGCATCTGTGCAGTGGCCTGTACTGAAAAATAGCTTGAGATTGAAATCTGAGCCCCAGCAATACTGCTGGGTAACATGCAAAGCATCTTTCATTCGGTTTGATGGCAAAGACACACACTTCTCTGACACCAAAAAGGTTCTTCAAGGCACCACAGTCACAGATACCTGTGCTGTGTTATTCCAAAGGCCCTGAAGTTTGTAGTTTCCATCACCCTCACAACACTGCTGGCTCTACACTTCAGTCACCTTCAATACACTGGGAAGAAATGTGTTCTGGCCTAGACGTGGAGGCTCCCTTAGGGGGCAACGTAAAGAAAGTGAAATACACTCCTGGGATCTTATTGTAATCCAAGCCTACAGAACTGCAAGGCTTGAGTAGAAATAACTTTCTTTCCAGTGACCAAGAAAATGACAAACCACATCCCTAGCAGTGCTAAAGTGTGTTTAATCTATAAGGCTAAAACATGTAACAACAGTCACTGCTGACCTACATAGCAAAGACTCCAAGACTAGCTTTTATTGTCATGGGTCCTCTGTTTTCCAATTATCACCTTCTGCAAGGATGAACCTTGCAGAAGAAGAGCAGTGATTCTCTGTTTATTTTGCAGGAATTAAAAAAAAGAGAAAACCATCTGCTTACTTAGATCTTACACAAACCCCAGCAATTTTAATGAGCTAAAACAGTCAGCGTTTTCTTCTGAATACAGAGGATGTTCTCCATACTGCTCTACTTACTGTGAAGATAGTCTGCCAGGTCACCACCATTACAGTACTGCAAACAGAACAGAAAGCTCAGTTAATGCAAGGCAAATGAAAGATTAAAAAGACAAACAGTAAACTTCACAAGGATGGCAAACTTAGCATGGTGTTTAAACATAAATAACCACACTTATGTCAAAATATGTATTCAGAAGCTGGCAGGAAACAACCAGCATTCCAGTAGGTTCCCTTTCTGTCCTGTTTCCCCTACATGTTACATTGCATTATGAGCCATCAGCATTAACTAGCTTTTCTGCATGTGCACATCATGCACATCAGAGAGACAGATAAAACCAGAAAAAACAGAAGGGTCGCCACTGGAGAGACCACCAGAAAGCTGGTTGAGAAAAGCTAGGGAGCAGCCATGGATAAAACTGGAATTCCCCACATATCACCAAGGAAAGTCAGCAAGACCTGAGAGTACAGACTCCAGAGGAAAGAAAACGTTCAAAAGCTTTGCAACTAAGCTGTGTGGAGAAAACTTACTTTCCATGTAGCTTTGAAGCAGATAATACCCAGTAACACCCATCTGACCCTTGAGGTAAGAGTCTGGCTGATTAAACCTGTGCCAGCATGACCTTCTGACAGCAGCAATATGAAAAATCCCCCTGGCTGCTGTATTCACCCAGACTGCTCTGGTTCTCAACGGCATGCAGCTGCAGATTAGGTTAGCAAAAGCATCACAGGTGGGGCTGTAAGCAGAAAGCTCTACTTGTGTAATAAATTGTTAGTTTAAACCAGGTTTAAAAAAATTTAATGAACTACAAAAAGACACACTCACCTCCATAACCAAGTAGACAGAGTTTGCCAGTTCCTGTGAAAAGAGAGAATGGAAAACCATAAGATTTATGCACTGAAATATTTCACATCTGTTACATTTGCTGTATTTGTTTTTGAACAGGTAAGCTTTGCTTTACATGATTCAGGCTGAAGAGAGGGGGGAGAACAATTATGAACTAAATCCTGGAGGAAAGTGCCAGGTATTTTAAGCATTTTATTCTTTTCTCTGTGTGTACCTGTTCAACCAAGCAAAATTCCTGTATTGTGGCTTGGGTCTTCATGCTCCTTTTTAGGTTTAACAGCAGCATGCAGCACAGATGCTGGCACACTACTATCTTAGAGCCTTCATCATTTCCACATTTAACTTAGCCCTTTATAGCAGTTATGCCCACATGAACAGTGCTTGTCTGAAGAGAGAGGTAAGAGCAACACAACTCTGGAACCTGCAATTCGACCCCACAGCTGAAAAGAACCTAACAGATCCAGCCTCGATTTGAGGACAAAAAGGAACCATCTCAGGTCAAAAACACATCACTGACCAATGAACTTTTACACATGCATTAACAGAGTACTATTATGGGGTGGCTAAAGCTTTCGGGACTATCATGAGGGTCAGTGCCACCAAAGTCCAGGCCAAATGCTCATCTTAAATTTGCTACCAGGTGCTGCACTGTTATCCTGCCTCCAATCTTGAGATTTTACCTCCAGCCTTTAGCTGATCTTTTCCACCGGCTCCCAGGCCTTAGGGAGCAGGTACCAGGCAGGATATACACTGCAGAAGCACAGGATACTGCAGAGAAGTGCCCCACAAACACGCAGCAGCACAGAGCCCCAGCAGCAACCTGTGGCTGAACCAGACACACACTGCCTGCCACCCGCTCAGCAGAGCCAACAACCACCAGCAGAGAAGATGGGAACAGCCAGATGTTTCAGCCCTGGGTAGGCCCAGAAGGGTGAATGACTCTAAACCCTCTTGTTGAAGCAGAGGTCAGACAGAAGCAGACCTACTACATAAAAGTCTGTATGCCACACATCACTCCAAAACTCAAGGCCCAGTCCTGGACAGGCACAGGCTGCAATTATCTGGGTGAGTGGAGAAGCTCAGAAAGCAACAGCAGAGCAAGAGACTTCACTCTGTTTCCATAGCTCGAGGGCAGCATGCCTCTGCTTACAAGCTGTTTAGACACCTGCCTACCCAGCTCTTCTTCGGAGCCTGACTACAATTGCAAAAAGCCCCAATATCCACCCTACCAGCCTTTTAGTTTCCAAGCAGTCTCCACTGTCTGCTTTGAGCCCTTTTAATCTTCACCTGCCCACAGGGCTCTACCTCCCATCAAGCCTGTATGAAATTCACTTGGTCAACACCTCAACTGCTCAGCACCTCTTACCACTTCTCTTGCAGTCCTCTTTTAACCTCAGAACTTGAAATCTGAATTTCCAGATGTTTGCTAGAAGACTCGTTTGAGGAAGAGAGGGAGAGGGAAGGAAGCTGAACTATCTGGGATTTGAGAAACTCAAGCCACAGCTGCATGCAGCAAGGGCTGCCTTCCCTGGAGGGACAGGAGGCACTGGGCAGCCCAGCAGCCCCCGAGCACATGGCTCCCCTGGTTTGAGCATTAACCAGACCCTGGGGCTGGCCATCCCAAGTTCTTACAGCTGTTCTCACAACCAAGCCCAGCCGAGCTTTTTGGAAGTCCCTTGTTTGTCCAAAAAAGCAATTCTGTGATACTTCAAGAAGGTGTTTGTTGCATTTCCCCGCTTTGAATGGGCCTTGTTTTCCCATCTCTGCATTTTAAAGCAGCACACGTTACTTCATCCACTTTCATACACACTTCAGATGAAGTGGGAAACCAGTCTGTGTTTAAAAGCAGTAGCCCAGTGAAGCAGTGCAAGAAGAAAACCCCAGGCATTGCAAGGGACAAAGTGAAAATTTTCAGAAGCATTCAAAGCCCACCAGCTCCTGCTGTCCTTAGCAGCAACAGTGGAAAGTCAAGGTTTATAAAAGACATGCAAGGCTTCTCTCTACTCCAGGAAAACAAAACAAGTCCAAAAGATACTTGTAGTAAATTAGCCAATAGCTAATTTACACTGTACAGTTCAGTTGTTTTTCCACTGTATGTTATTTAAAGACTCCACAAACAAACACCAGCAAGTAATTGATTTTTGGCAGCCAGTGTGTACAGTGACTAGGGTTAAATAAGGACCTGCACAGGCAAGGGAGATGCTCTGCTCGACTTCCCCAGCAACAAAGTGACCTTGGTGGTTGGTGGTTTTATTCCACCAACACAGGGTGAAGAGATAAGAGGCTTCTAGGAGAGAAGTAGGTGGCTCCCCCAACCACCCACTGGCACAGCACCCTCTGCAACACCCATGCCTTGCTAGAAGCTCTGTCCATCTGCTGCACACACACCCACCACAGCAGAGGAACATTCAGCAAGTGCATCTGCAGACCGCAGACGCCTGTAGCCAGGACGACAACTTCCACATTTGCAACTTCAGTATTTCAAGATTCTGTAGGATTTTTTTTATTTTTTTTTTAACCAAAATTAAACATTTCTTTCAGGAAGACCCCCAGAAACAAGCTCTTGTCTGGAAAAATCCTTTAAGCCAGTAGCTTACTTTGGTTATAGTGGATACAACTGTCTGAAGAGACTTCTGGTTTCTCAAACAGGCTGATGGACTTTCCTCAAGCTGATTCAGCAGCAGAAACTTTCTTTTCAGTTTCTATCCTTCCAGACTACTTATGATTTTTCCATTAACAAAACAAGGAAAAATTGCTGCAAGTCACATTTTGCACGCTACCAGTCTCTCTGAAGAGAAACAAAATGCCCAAACCACTTATTTCCACATCAGTATCAAGGATAACATTACAGTTTGTCACATTTATGCAGGGACCGATGTTTAAGAAGTGCTACAGATAATTCACTCTGAAACTCTTGCTCACATGTGCCAGGCTATGCAGCCAAGGCTAATCCTGTCACTAAACAAGCTTGATCAAGGGAACAGCATATAGAGACAACTCCCCAACTTTTCCTTTCATCACTAAGTGCAGCAGTACCCTGCCCATGCTTCACAACAGCACCAAGAGGCCTCTGCCAAAGACGTTAAGCTGATAATTAATCAGTCTGGATCATTGCCTGACTCATAGTTCTTGCAGCAGAGGCCCCAGCAATGAAGTTACAATTTAATTGAGTGTAAAAATAGGCAACAGCCTCTACTGTCTACAAATAACACACAATTGCTGACAGAAGACAAAGAAATGAAACTTCATTTAGCAGTACAGCATAAATCACCCCAGAACAGTGCTGTGTTAAAATTCGTCACTGGGACACTAGGCAGGATGGTGTTATGAAGACCAAAACCCAGCAGTCCTGTTTCCCTTTAAATTTTCTCTCCACCCATACTGGAAGGTGGCATGATTCTCTTCTTGGAAAGTGTGTGTTTAGGTGTGTCCAAAGGGAAATGTCTGGGTGTACCCACAGTTAGTCATCCTCCTACCACAGCTTAAAAAGCCTGTGAGAGGAAACTTCCTAAGAAAAATCCTCCTCTGCACTCTACCCCAGCACTTAGCCTGCCACCAAGCTTAGGAAGATGTTTAGCAATGGAAAAAAGTTGAAGCTTCAACTACACAACACTGCAAAACTCTTGTCAGCAATGCAGTGGTCTCACCAATCTCTCTGGGACCAGTGTTGTAACAGACACCAGAATAAAACCAGCCAGGAATGGCTTCTCCCTCACACAAACCCTCCTTGCTAGGAAGGGTGGGGGATGCAGAAGGACCACTTAGGAGATGGATGTAGCTCCACTGTTCCACCCCTGTGCTGAGCACCACATGGCTGACAAGACTCCTACTACTTACAGAAGAGTAAAAACCTCTTGGTATTATTTCACTCTGGCTCACAGCTTGACTTAAGCAGACCAATCTCTAAAGAGGGAAAGGAAAACCATCCTGCTATGCAAGGATTATCTCCTGACTCAACTATTTGAACAGAAGCAAGGTAAGACAATAGTAACATTAGCCCGAATTGTGGGAGCACGTACTAATACTGACCCTCTGGAAAACAGATCTAAAGCAAACAGCTAAAAAGTATTCACAGGCCTTTTGACCTCACACAAAGAAAAAAAAAAAATTGGAGCCTGTTGTGTTTCTCTGGCCCTAGACACTCTCTTCTCTCCTTCTGAACCTTACCAATAAGGAATGAAGGAACATTTCAAGAAGGTTTCCAGTTCAGGAGACAACAATTAACTCAGATGAAGGAAGAAAAGGAGGAAAGAAGAGCACTCATTCACTGCAGTATAACCTCCTCTCCACACTGACACACAATACCACAAGATGTTTCTCAAAACCAGGCACAGCTTCACAGCCAGACAAAAGCACAGCTTAGGACAGACTTTTGGGATTCAGGTATGCAGCCAGTGAGGTCCTGCACCAAGAGAGTTAGCAGGTTATAAAAAGCCAGCAGCCACTTTCCTCTTGCATATGGGCTACTGGAAGTGACACATCATGGGCTGCAGTAGCAGTCACACAAGAATGAACCAGGAGATCACATGCAAGCAACCAACACCATCACTCAATGTCTACTCCGTATTTTTGCCTGTTTTGGCACATCCAGGTCCAGCAATAAAACTTACTGCTACTGACTGGAAAGGTTTACTAACAGTCAGTAGTTCTTTGACTTCCCAAAGCAAAGAGGGCTCCTAATTTCTTCATGTAGATCCCAGGCAACAAGCATAAGAAGCAAGACTCAAGAGAGGTTCACAGGCTTTTGTACTGGCTCTTGACTGCGTTCTGCTTCCTACAGGCCTGTCGGCTTGCTCCAGGATGTGGAGCACCAGAGGAGGCACAGGGCAAGCAGGAGGGAGGCCCTGCAGCATAGAGGTGGTTTGTGGCCAGCCTTGCCATGGGCAGCTTTCTGTAGGACCAGAAGAACAACGATGCCAAGAGCCCATGTTGCCCTATTCCAAGCACTAGGATATTCTCTGCTCATGAAACAGATTAGTTGTTTCAGGACAGGTTGTACTTTGGGGCAGATTTAAAACAGCAGGAAAACTATCTTCTGGTTTTACACAGGCTTCAGGAAGGGAGGGGAAGGCACTTCCCATCCCCTGGCAACAGTCCTAAAGTCTGCATGTCATTAAAAAAAATACAAAGAAGACAACGTCATGTCTGTGGAACTGCTGTTTGCCAGACAACTAATAACACCACAGACAAATGGCTGGATAGCTGGTAACATGGCTAGATCTTCCAGTCACCTGAAAAAACATCACCATCTCTTCCACTGGACACCAGCTTTCTGCAGCTTCCTTCAAATCAGCCACAGCTCTTTGCTCCTCTCCATCTCCACCTCCAGGCAGTGGCAGGCTGCAGTAGCTGCCACAGCCCCACTGACTGGACATCAACTGTTGGCTTCACTCAAGGTCACTGCAGGCCTCCATCAAAGCCCTGAGATCCAACATGCTTGCTGGATGACTGATGGCTGCCATGCTTGCAGAGAGCTGGAACAGGAAAACATGACTCTCCTTCAGAGGCAGGCTGGGCCTCTGCAGAGCAGCACACTACAGCAAGTCAAAGCTGCAGTCAAGTCAAGAGTTACCTCTGAGCCTAACCACAGAAACCAAAATATAGAATTAATGTCATAATAAGAGCAAGCATAGAGACGAAGTGGCAGGTTCCACCAGTCACTGAGCTTCAAGGCAAGACCAAAAACATGCATTAGAACAAATTGAAGGCTCTTGCTGCTGGCACACTGAGAAGCAATCACTTTTTGCAGCAGCCATGTTCATCGGGGGTAATGCAGCACCTCCTACCCTAGTCTGTGTCCCCAACTGAGCAAGTCCTAGGGAGGCTCTACTGCCTGAGCATGCAGTGCAGCTCACATCTGTATGCAGCAGCTGCAGCAGCCCAGCAAGGATTAGAGCCTGCAAAGGAAAAAAGCAGCAGAATCTTGAAAACTTCAGACTTTCTGACATGCAGCACAAAGAAGTGGCCACCCCTTTGCCAAAAGGCAGATTAAGACCCAGAAGCTTCTTTAAACAAAAGTAATTTTTTGCAAATACAAATTGCAAATAACAATAACTTATGTTAATGTTATCAAGAGAGGAAACTTCAGAATTCTAAGAACAACAGTAAATATACTGAAGATCTAATTTGTTTATTCTTCATCTCCTTTCAGTATCACAGTCATATTATAAAACGAACATTTAAGGTTGAATTCCCCATTACCTTAAGCTCAGTCACATGTACTGGGCTGAAATCCTTGCATACCATAAGGCTGCACTTTGTGAACCTGCCCAAAGAGCAGGACTAGGGGGGGCAGTGCTAGGGGTCCAGGCAGACAATAAGGCAGGCTGCAAAAGGAAACATGGCCATTTTAATCACAGCCCCACCGAGACACACTCACTTACTGAGATATGTTCAAATACAAAGCCACTCAATCTGGAAGTTTATTTTTTAGAATCAATAAATTTAGCTCTATTAATAGAGTTGGGAACATCTTGTTTTTTAATGGCATATCCCAAACACAATCTGAGATTCTGCAGATTTTCTTATGCAACTCTGATAATTAGAGGCCCAATCCCCACAGGATTTTCCATGGCAGCTGCATGACTGACTGGCCTTTGCAAGTCTCCTCTTTTACATCCACTTATTTCATACTTCATCTATCAAATTTAAGAAAACACACATTAATCATTAATCATAGAAAAAAGGTGTTTTACAAAGAGTTTAAAGAAAAAAGTACAGGTTTTCAAATAAAACCTGTCCTAATTTAAGAGGTAAAAAAATAATAATCAAATTAACAGAAGCCAGAGTAACATGACCTTGAATATGCAGTATTTAAAAAACTAAGATAACTATGTTTTAACATATTTAACAGGCTGGCTATAATTGCCAACTAGAAAAAAAAAAAATCAATCAGTCCAACAAAAATGAAAAATCCTGCAAAGAGAAACTTGCCCAGCTGCCCAGTTGTGTCCACAGCACCACTGAGCAGGACAAGCACAGGAACCATGCAGCCTGTGTGCTCCAAACCCCCCAGCAGCTCAGCAGGGCTGTGTCTCAGCCCTGCCTGACACCATCTCACCCCTGGCTGTGATCCATGGGCATTCCCACAGTGCCAGCAGCTCTGGTGCTCCAGGCCACCAGCACGTCCTGAGCCGGCTGGGAGACCAACCCTTCCTGGAGACGTAAGGCGCTTTGCTAAATAGGATCTCTCATGACTTAAAATTCTGCATCTTTCATTCCCCCCACTGGAACCACACTATCTGGTTGATCTCTAGTGTGCCAGCTCAGCTGACCTAATTCTTCCTGTTGTTCTGATGCCAGGAGACAAGCCAGGTGCTCCTGCAGCCAGACAGAACATTACTGCCCCAAGCAACCAGTGATGCAGAATTTGATACATTCCTACCAGTGCCCCCTTGCAATAACCTTGCTTAATAAATGCAGCTTTGAGACCCTCACTATGCATTTAAGAGTATTTCTCTATGTTTACAGTGGCATTTAAGGCCTGCACATCACAAACATTACAGAGTTCAAGCATCTCTTTGCTATACACTAAGCACAAAAGAGGCTCTAAAGCCATCTGTTGGCAGGGCTTCTCCTTGGATTCTGCTCTGGGCATTTATTATTATATCTCTCAGAGAGGAACCATAACATCTGAAGACAATTAAGGTGGCTTCTTTTCAGTAAAGTATGTTTAGGTCTGTAGCGTAGAAACATTGGAAAACCACAACACCCATATTCACTTTCCATCAACTCTCCCATTTACTATTGCTATATGAACATAAATAACAGCAAAAAACAAACAAACAATGAAACCAAGCTAAACAAAACATCCGACCAACAGAAAACAACAAGCAAGTTATTTTGAAAAACAAAGCAAAGACAAAAACCTTCTCTCCCTGACTTTGCTGACCAAAGACCACCATCCCTGTACACAACTTCTCCTTTCTGGCTGGATCTCGCTGCATGCCATTGCAATGAAGGCAGTCTGCCTCATGAAGAGACATGTCTGTCCACTTCAAAGGACATGAGCTCCTCTAGGAGTCTCCCCAACACAAACCAGAACCATTCAGCTCAAACTTCTGCCACCAACACTAACCTTATGTCTATTGTTTGTTAGTTTGTCTGTATCACCAGGTGGGAAGGCAGTGGGTACAGGAAAGAAGACACAATTGTCTACATATACTTGAGCATTAAGAGGATCCCTTGCAACACAGTTTTATTTCAGTTTCTCAGTTTAGGGTCAAGTCCAATTTGGTCACAAAATTTAATTTTTTAATTGGGCATTGGTTTGAATCTACAAATATTTGAAGAAATTCAAAGAGTGGTTCTCTGTCTGAATTAAATCCCACCCAGCCACTGATTAAGAGGCAGCTCTTCCCATACATCTTCCAAATCTCCACCTCCTGGCTGTGCTCACTCCAACCAAATTCAATCATCACAAGGATCCAAGCAGTGGAAATTTTCATAATGGAAACAAGGATGGAGATTCAAGAGCAGCAGCACGAATTGCACCTCAGCCGTTACCAGAGCTTTGCTGTCACACTGTGAACACAACAGCCTACCAGCTTCCCATTACTCCTGGGAAACATTCCTTGATCTGTCATTACTCTGAGTAATGCTGCCTTCCACGGGAGCTTTAGAGGCTATTAACTTTGACGTCGCCAGCTCTTCCATGACATCTTAATCATGTGAGAGGAACACAGGTATGTGCTTTACACACAGGATGAGTAAAACAGTGATCATAATTTCAGAAACGCAACCACTCCCTCTAAAAAAAGCCCATGACTCCTCTGAGCTCTATATTTAGTGGTCAACATTTGCTAGATGTTTCTGTGACCTGCACAGTGTGATACTCAGCTAGTGAGCCCAACATTAAACAGAAGTTTAAGACTTTAAAATTCTCTGCTTTCCATAAACATGCCCATTTTAGTCCACTAAAGTCTCAAGCCTCATCCTGCAAAACTACTGCCAGAGGGTGGATGGGTTTTCCATCCTTTCCTAGCTCTAAATTAAGCCAGATCCAATCCCCAGTAACAGTGATTCCCCTTAAGAGAGGCAAGGATGCTGATGGAGCAGGATAGCAGACAACCCACTCCTGTCTGCAGCAGAAGCAGAAAGAGGATTGCTTGGGAGTTCAGCGAAGCCTGCACTTTACACCCACTCACCAGGCAACTTGCCAGCTTCGCCCGGGGACAGAATTAAAACAGGAGTTAAGCGGGCAGGCAGCCTGACCTCGGGAGTGTGATCTCCCAGACACAGAGTGCCTCCTTAGTCATTCCAAGTGTCACAGTGGAGCCCCGTCTCCCAAGACAGGGCACCCCAACAGCAGTGCCTGAGGAACAGAAGATCCTGCGTTAGGTGGCATGAGAGGTGGCAAGACAAGGAGGTGACGCTGCAGCAACACTGATTCATCCCACATCACGCTCATCTGCGAAGCGCTGCAGCAGGAGCAGGCGGTGCTGGAGGGCACACCAAAGGACACTGCTGTACTCCAGAGGTCCCGAGGGACAGTAGGAGGCACGTACACAAGATGTGGACTAGAAGCTAAAGGCTCCGAGTTGGAAAAGGATGATGGTGCAGACAGCACAACAGAACATCACAGCCCAACAGCCACAATCCTATTGATCACAAGGACTTTTTGAACAGCAGCAATAGAACAAGCCTGTTATTATTTGGCTTTCAAGACCAGCCCAGGGTGACTGATCACTGAGCTGAGGAGTGTTTATTCTGCCACCCATGCCTTAATCCATGTGCACAAAAAAAAAAACCTGCACTGCAAGGATTCCGTGTTCTTTGTCTCCTCTTCAGGAGCTCCAGGTGATACAGTCACCCCAGCAGACATATTTTTGGTAAGTCTGTACTGCACGAGTGAATTATGCATTACTCTCAGCTCACCTCGAGCTGATGAGTACAATAAGCCAACTCGACCTAAAATTATGGAAAGCAGACCCTCAGGTAACCTAGGCTGAACCAGAAACTCAGCAGCACAGTGCCCTGCATGGTGTTAACTCCCAAGTTCCTACAATCAGTACATTCCACCTGTGTGAAAATCAAAAAAAGCCAACAAAACAAACAATACCCATGCAAGAGCAGACATAGCCAGGCTGCTTTAACAAGCTGAGAGCACAGCACACAACCAGGGAAAACATGCCAGTAAAGTAATCCTTCTTCCCATTTCATGCAGGAAAAGGCTTTCTGATGTTCAAAGCAAGATTTACGGCCAAGATTTTCTGCAGGCCTTGGGCAGCTGGGTTTGGGTTACTTTGCTCTGCAGGGCTCCAAAAACCTGCCCCAGCACCCAACACAGCCACACATGAGATCTCCAGCTCACATCTGTTCAACCAGCCTTCCTGGGGCAGCTAGCACAGTACAGGGAAGAAAACATACCCAGGACCTCCTGCTGCCCCAGAGATCTCAGTTACATGTAGGAACCTACTTCTTACTAGTGTGGAAAAAGCTGTCAAGTGCACAGTGGGCCCAGGATCTGACAACTTCAAGAGTGACCTTCCTACCCCTGAATTCCCTCAGCTAACTGGTCTCTGATCACAGATTCAGATTCAACATGCTGGGTCACAGAAGAAACCAAAGCAAGTCCCATACACTGAACCACATGATCCTTAAACTTTCAGTGTCAGCATGCCTGAAGAGTTCAGTAGATCCTCAAGAATTCTGAAACTCCATTTTCTAAGAAAACTCGTTTCCAGACCAAGTTCTCATATGGCAGAAACCATCATTTGTATCCTTGTTGGTGCTAATTTCCACCTTAAGGAACAAGAGCTCATTTGGCTGCCTTCAAAATTAGTACAAAGACTTCTGATCTCCAGATGTCCCTCTAGACTACTGTACTCCTCTCGACTGCTGCAGTCTGGAGACCCAAACTCCAGCCCCACTGCAAGCCAGCTGAGGAGTCAGGGAATGCTCAGCAGCAACTAACACACCCTGCATACAGGGGAATCTGGTTTTTAGTTGATGCCAACCATCCCCTCTGCTAGGAAAGATCCACACCACAACTCCATGCAGACACTAGATAGTTACTACTTTTGGAAACTCAATACAGTATGATTTATCCTCTTTTTGAACAGGGGTTCTCACATCAGGTTCCTAGACTGTTCATGAGCACATAATAATGGGAATATGCATATTTCACTTTGTGAGCCATTCTCATGTACTGATGCTGCTCTTTAGACTCCAGTGAGAAAATCTATAAAAGTCAAGACACTGCACTTTTATGCATTAAACATTGATTAGTAACATTTATTCCTTGGAAGCTTCTTATTTTGTCATTACTTATGAATGAGTATCACAGAGATGTACAAATGAGAAGGAACAGACCAATTTTCCTGGATTTGAAGGATAAAATAAGTGTGCCAGGGTGAGAGCTGCTGCCAGTATTAAGTGTCAGCACTGCAAGCATCTGTCTGGGGCAAATCTGGCATTACATCAAAACTCTTGAGTTGTATGAGGCCTGGTTAACATCAGCTTTTAACCAGGAAAATGCAAACGAAAGCATCATTGGGTGTAATCACTCGCTTGCAGCCACTGTGGTTTTGGCAACCATTTCCTTGTAAGGAACATGCAAGTAAAAGTTAAAGTCACTGCTGACAGGAGCTGCAGAAGGGAAGACAAAATGCAACAACAGACAAAGCTGCAGGCCAACATTAAGATTCACAGGAAGTATTTTTTTCCTTTCTGCTCTATGTTGTTTTAATATAAGAATAAACTTCAGTTTTAGAAAGCCTAAAAGTAAGGGCTCAATTAACTGCAACTATGTCATTTTCGAGGGTAAATATATATGCAGCTATGAATGAAGCAACTAATCTTGTGTCAGGAACAAGCTGAGTAAGAAGTAGGTTTTTTTTTTCCACAAAGTAAGGGAAGGTGGGCAGCAGCCAGCTTTCCACAGAACTGCACTTTTACCTTTGCAGGTAATTTACTCTCATACAACTCCTAAGCCGACACAGAGCAAGGCCAAGCACCCAGACACACTACACACACAACCTATGGCTGGTAGACCACATCAGACTGTGTCTGATCACTGATTACCTTACACCAGAGGTGACTCCACACCCTGGGAGCACTACATAACATCCCAAAACATCTCATGTTGTCCAAAAAATCAAATTTCCTAGGTCATACAATCAGTCTCTGACAAAACTGGTAACTAGAGGTGTACTTGAGCATGCCTTGAACCCAGGACCATTCTGAAGTTCTTGTTTCATGGTATCTTACACAGCTTCTTGCAAATATCTCATCAGCCTACACTGCTATACTCAAAATTTAACTGAGGCTCATTTGCCATCCACGTAAAGAGAAAAATACATTGCTGCAGTTGTAGCAGTGATGAAATCACTCCTTTTGCAGGAAACGTTTCAGAGCTGCTTCCTACCAAGCAGTTATTTGAAGCAGGCTGAGGAACAGAATGTGAACAAAGGCTTTGGAAGATTTGCAACAAGCAAATCCTGCAACATAATGCTTCATACAAATGCAAACTCCAGAGGAAGAGCCGGAGCAGCCACTCGCTCCCTTAATTGAGAAGTTATTAAGTAAACTTAGAAGCTACAGAGAATGAAAAACAAACAAACAAAACCCCACAAGACCTAATGCCCCAAGTGGCCCAAACTCCCCCAGCTCTCAGCAGCACACACCAGCCCAAGGGCAGTCGTGGCTTTGTAAAACCAGCTCTAAACGGCGGCTCAGGAGCAGCACAAGCTGCCCTGTGACCCAAAGGACATTCCCAAGCAGCAATCCTGCTCCCAGCAGGGAAGGAAGGGAGAGACTACAGTCCCCAGCAGGCCCTGCAGGGCCGGGTGACGCGCAGGGCTCGGGAGCCAATCCACGGGAGAAGGAGGAATGTCAACAAACCCGGCAGCCGCCGGACATGTGATATCAGGGAGAGGGCAGACAGCTCCAGATAAGCCACCCCGGGGGTCCAGGCAAGCCAGCGCTCACGTCACCCGCAAACACCGACCCGAGGGCGGCACAGGCTGGATCCAACCCCAGCCCCTCCATCCAGGAACAAGGTTCCATTTTTTTAGGCTTTGACATCCTGAGGCTTCTTTGTAAGGATGTCAAAGATGTAAAAGAAAACTCGCCCCATCACCCAGCAGAACATTCCAACTAAAAACTTAAGGAGGAAAAAAAGAAAAAAGTGATTGGATAACTTGAGTTTCGGAGTGGTTTGGTGTTAGCCCCTTAGATTAGATCTTCAGAGCTGACTTTGAAGGAAAAAGCAACTGTGGGAAACCACAATAATCTAAAAATGTCTGCTGCAATTTTTAACACTTAGTGATTGCCACAAGGACAACAAAAAATGCAAATGAAAATCCTCTGGAACTGAAGACAATCATATGCTACAAAGTCATGCTCACAACTATTTTTACACTGCCTAGGAAAAATACATTTTCTTAGGGAGTGTATCCAGAGTAAAGAAAATAAAAGGTAGGCATGCCAAGAATAATGACTGTAATTTTATTTCTAACATTTTGAGAACTTAGGAGCTTCCAACACAGACATATTCAACCCACACTGCAATTCACTGCACAACATCCTAGGAGTAGAGCTCCCAACTCAACTCCCAACTGCAGACAAGTTGAGTGCTCCAGACAACAACCAATACATGATCTACACAGCCATGTTTGTTTAGCTTTCCCTAACTTATCAGAATACTTTCCTTCTCCCAGAATACATTTCTGAATACAAAAACATCTGTTAAAAACTGAAATTCCACCAACTCAATTCAGCCTCTCCCAAATCCAGAATGCTCTGCCATAAATAAATGTATTTACCTGGAAGTCATACAAGGCAACGATGTTTTCATGTTTCAATTCCTAGAAAAAGCAAAACAAAGACCGTAAGCTAGAAGGAACAAAGGGCATATAGAACAAAGACTGAAGAAACCAAGTGAGTGAACCTTTACCTTAAGTATTTTTATTTCCTTGCCCAGCAGAGTTTGAGATTTTGCAAGGTTTTTCTTGTTAATGCATTTCACAGCTACTTCCAGCTCAGGTTTCTGAAAGAGTACATATGTAATTCAAAGACAAATGTAAATTTCACCATTCATTTACATTAGGATAAGCAGCCTCTTAACAGATTACAACTATTACTTAAATGAGCGTCTTACAGTACCGGAAAAGGCCTCTCCATGTCCTAATGCCTATCCCTCACTTGTTCAGACTTGCCCTTTGCTGAATTGTGCTTGCCAGCCCAAGGAGAAAACCCCAAGGTTTGGATTTTTGTTCCTGCCTTATACAATGATTATCCTCTTATTTAATCACTAGAAATAAACGCACTGTAGGAGCCCTGGCTTATCCCAAGCCCTAATCATGGAAAATCCACTGCCGGATTCGTTTCCTTTTATTTACCAGTGAGCGATTTCCCCTCCTCCTAGAAAAATCAAGTGGAGAAGAACAAAACTCCACAGACACACACAAAAAAAACAAAGTAAGAGCCCTCTACACACTTCACGGACAGTGTGAGGGATAGTTTTTTTTGTTTGTTTTCAAGGCAGAAGCCTGTGTGGGAGGGCAGGAGGTCTCCAGGACACCTCGGCCTCCATCCCCGAATCGCCCAGCCGCAAGGTGAAGCCACCTGCCCGGCTCCTGCTGGGACAAACGCCTGCTTCCCAGAGAAACTCCGGAGTAACAACAATAATAAATATGTCTACCAGCACCGGAGCTGCCCCGGAGCCCGGGGCTGGTGCCCAGGCTAAGAACAGCTACCGCAGCCCAGCGGGGACAGGGCAACCGGGACGCCGTGCCAGGCTCGGCCCGAACCCAGAAATAAAGAAATAAGCGAGGAAAATTGGGGGGGGGGGGGGGGAAAGAGATTATTCACCTCTTTGTGCCTGCCTTTGAAGACGACGGCGAAGGCTCCGTGCCCGATCAGGTCCTTCCTACTGAACTCAAACTTTCCCACCGTCTCCATGGCGCTGCGCCGGGGGGTCCCCGGGGAGGCTGCGGCCGGGACGGCTTCAGAGCTGCAAAGGGACGAGGAGGAGGATGGCGGTGATGAAGGAGCTCCCTTGAAAGAAAATTAAACCTCTCCCCATCCAAACCCCACGGGGCATACGCACACCCCACCACCACCCCCCCCACCGCCCCGCAGAAGGGCCGGCGCTGGCGGGGTCCCTGCGGCCGGTCACCCCGGCAGCTCGGCGCCAGGCTCCGCTCGCCCACCTCGCCCTGGTCCATGGGCTGCCTCTTCCTGCGGAGCGGCCAGGAGCTGGTCATGGTGGGAGGCCGGGGAGAAGTTGGCTCCTCAGCAGCGGGCCTCCTCCATCTCCTCCTCAGGGCAGCCCGGCGCGGCTCCTCCAGCAGCCGCTTCAGGCGGGGCTCTCCATGCCGAGCCCCGGCCCTGCCCGCCTCGCAGGCGCGGCTTCACGGACAGTCCACCTTAAGAGCCGATCCACCTTAACGCCCCGTCCACTTGACGACGAGCGGTCCACCTTAAGCGCGAGTCCACCTTAAGAACCGACTGCTCCCCTCGGCCGCTCGCACCGAGCGGGGCCGGGATCCCCCGGTGGGTCCCGCCGCGCTCCCGGGTCCCGCCGCCTCCGCCAGACAAAGCTCCGCGGAGCGGCCCCCAGGGAAGTGCCGGCCCCGGCGGCCGCGGCGCAGGCGCGGAGCGCGGCGGGGGGGGCGGAGCCGCCGCGCTTAAAGGCGCCGCGGGCGGGCGGGGCGAGGCAGCGGGGCCGGCTGCGCGTCCCGGCTGCTCCTCGGGCTGGCGGCGTTACCGCCCGCTCCTGCCGCAGCCCCGAGCCTGCGAGGAGTGTGTCCGTGCAGCTGAATAAAAGGGGCCGTTCGGGTGGATTCTTCAAACCGCGCCACGGGGATGCGCGGCGGGGCCCAGGCGGTGCCCGAGGGGATACGGGGCGCAGGCGGGTCCCGCCACCCGCAGCATCCCTGCTTCTCCCGCGGGATGGCCCATCTCGACATGCTCCTGCGCTGGGGCCCAGGGCCCGGTGTTTCCCGGGGGGGAGCGAGCCAGGCCTGCAGCAGGCAGGGCTGTGCGGCGGTGCCTGCGTCCAGCGCTCCTCAGAAACCTTGCCCGACCCCCTACCCTAGAGCTCAGTGCAGCAGCTGAGATAAGGAGTCTTTCCCAGCCTGAGCCTGGCGCTTGGGTTTGGCCATCCTCTGTCTCACTGTGCAGTAACTCACCCTTTTTCCCTTGTTGGTTTGGGCCGGCAGGTCATCCGTTCCCTCAGTTGCAGGAGCCCCTTTTCTGGTTGCACCTCCTACCCCCAGGCTGCCCAAATCTGTTTCCACCAGCTGTGGTGGTATCTAGAATCCTTGTGCACCCTCTCCAGTTCGTCTGCACCCTTATCAGACTGTCGGAAGCAGAACAGCGTATTCCAGCTGCAGAGAGAACAACGTGCCCCGCGGGCAGCGCCCCTGCTCACGCCTTTGCTGTTTACACAACTGCCCCGTATCGACCTGTACGTTGGCCTGTACCAGCCCTGCAAGACCAAACACAGGCTGCTAGCTCTACAGATACATGATGCAGAGGGTGCTCAGGGTTGTGACGCTGAGCGTCTGCAGCTAGCTCTGTTTCCAGCAAAAATTAGGAACAAGAAGCGCCTCACAGAATCAGGCCTTGTTTTGTACACAAAAGCAGGGTCTGACTCTGATTCAAGGTCTGGCCTGTGGTCTGCTGCCTTTGGTTGCTTGATAACTTGCTTTCAGGCACCATCCTGCACTTAAAATTCTGCTGGAAAAATGGCAGTATGTACCAAAGACTGATATCAAAGTCGTAATACCTGACTGGTAGTAATTCGTGTCTCAAATTCTAGCAGTTATTTAAGGTCTATAAAAGTGATAAGGGAATTCAATGGAACTTTCAATGGGAATTTGATAGCAGTGTTTATAAAAGTAGCCTTTAAACCAAAACAAGACTAGAGAACCTGTGTGATTTCAGCACAAATCAATTAAAACCCACAAACTTAAAATAAATCAAATACAATTTGCTTAGCTACTTGTTTTCATTCTCACTTCTAGGTCTCTGCCATCCACAAGGTCTACAATTTCAGGCTTTTGTTGTGGTCGCAAGAGGTTAATTCCAATTTTAACACAGAAGCCAGTAAAAATGGAAAATGCCATCAAACTTGCAAAAAAATTCAAGCTCCTTGGCAAATGACAGACACAGGAACTTATTTTACCAGTTGTTAAAAGCTGCTGCCTCTAATGCAGAACATAATTGTTGCAAAAGTCTAAGGCAGGAAGCGAAGAACATTTTCTGGAGCATCTTAGATGGTTTCTAGGCAGGCAAAAATCTTGTATCCCCCTTGGCTGGCCAAGAGCCAAGGCAGCGTGGTTAGCAAGTGCACTCTTGCAAGACCTGTGGTGAAAATCTCTAGTGACCACAGGTGCTTCTGCCTTTGCTTTCCTAGCACAGCACAGACACACAGCGCCAGTGCTAGGAGGAAGTTGATATGAATGCTGTTGAGTTAGAGGCCAAAATATCAGCCTGATGAATGCTCTTTGTTCTGTACTGCATGTGCTTGTTTGTTCCCTCATGTGCTGATGGCTGTGAAAAAAAAAAACAACAACCCACAACATTTAACTTGAACTGGTTTTGATTAAACGTGGGCTCTAAGGTAGTTTTCTGCATGCAGCTACATGCAGAGCAGGGTGGTGAAGTCAGCCTCCTCTCTGTTGACATTTTATATTTTATTCTAAGCACACTGGGTTTGTTTGTAAGCAGACTCACTGGGTAGCTTTCTGGTGAATAAGTGAAACCTCAAAGTAGCATAAGAATCATGAAGGTGCTCAGAGGTCTCCATCAGGATCAGGACCAAGTTGCACACACCAGCCACAACACTTTCTTTGAACAGACAGTTTAACATTTGTAGCAGTTAAATGTCTCTCAAATGTGTCTTCCACAAATAGGCGAGTGAAAAGATTTCAGACTTCTACAGGGATTTAAAAAAACTTACCCAAGGACAACTAATAAATGTAATGCCACTTGGCAGCAAACACAGTTTTGAGATATTTGGAGTGCACTCTGCAGACACGTGGTATTAGCAAAACATTTGTTCGTTTTGGAACAAAGGCAGCTGAAAAGCATTTTAATTAAAAGTAGGATTGCTCTTTTTTTTTTTTTTTCCTGGGGTTTGCTGATTAAGTACTTATGCTCTATCAATTCTTCCCCAATGTCCAGAATTCAGTGAGAGTATGTTTAGGCCAACATCCAACACATGTAAATTCTGTTCTCTTCCCACAGTCTCCCATTTGCTAATGATGAAAGAACTACCACCAGCACGTACTCAGCTGCTTCCTCAGATGGAGGCATTAACCTCTGAGGGGACAGAGTATCTAGTTCAACTGAACAATGCAAAACATGAGTGAGGGAAGATCTGCTGTGACTTACGATGGGTGGAGAAAAGTAGAAGCATACACCCAACTGTGGGAAACCTCTGAATATTCTCCTGGAATAATTAGTGCAACTTTATTCTTTTTTCTTTTTCTCATGTGAAGGAAAGCAAGAGAGAACTGATATCCTGTGAACTCACATGATACTTTTTTCCAATACCATGTTTTAATCAGTAGCCATGAATATGGCTGTTTCTACTTAGTGGAGTCCAAGAGTGCCACATCCTGACCTCTGGGCTGCAGGGGTATGGTACAGCTATCTCTGCTACCACCTCTGTGCTGTGGAGTTGGTTAAAGCTACAAAAGTCTGAGGGAATTATGTAAGAACAAGCAAACTCAGAATAAAGATTTAGAATAATGACAGAACAAAGATTTCCATCTAGGACTACATTGTTCTCATCTTTGTACAGCCTACAGAATAAATTATATACCTACCCAGTAGCTCAAGGTGTGTCTGAAGCTCATGTCTGTACACCTACACTAGTTTAAACAAACTAACTCTTTTACCAGTAACCTGGAGCAACGCAGACTTTGTTTGGGACTGCAAAGCCTAGCTTGGAACCTGGGTGGATGCTCTGGAGGGCTGGTGCATACTCAGCTGCTTGCTGCTGTGTGTACATTGCTGTAGACACCAGAGCTTCTGTGAGCACTCACATCAGACTTTGGTCTCATCCTGATACACCAAAGAGCAAGATGCATCCATTTGACTATGCCTTTAGAACAAGTGACATTTTACATTTGTTCTTACATAGCAACGACCTGTATTCACATATCGCAAAGAACCTGTGCCAGGGCTGTGACATTCTTGTTCTAGACAGCTTTGGCTACCACGAGCATTCTCTGTGGGCCAGACAGCTTCTTCCCAAGATCCTAATGTTTTTGCTTTTCTACTTCAGTGACACCATCCCAGCATTCCCCACATTCTCGCATGAGAGACCAGAAGCCTCACAGCAGCCACCCATGGAGGTGAACCACTTATCTGGAAGGCTCGGGGAAGTCCTTGGCCGAATACAAGTGCAAAGAACAAGTCCTTTCCCTTGGTGTGCATCTCTATTTTGAAATCAAAGTTCTGTTCAACACAGAGGGAATCTGCAAGGCACTCCTGTGTAATCCTTTTATTACAGCAGTTGCCTCACAGAGGCACCAAGTGCCAGGAAAACAAGTAAGTGTTGGAGGAAGGGAAATGCCAAGCTGTGAGGCTTGGGCACATGAGCAAGACATGACTGAACAAGTTACTGCACATGGACTGAGCCTTTTAATTGGCAGCACATCTCTGTGTGTGAAATGAAAGCACAAGCCTGGAGATGAGCTTTAACATGAGCTGTAGCTCATGTAGTCATAGGTAGTGCTGTTGCTGGGCAATTTCTTTTCTTCACAGAAGTAGATGCTTGAAACTTATTCTGGGTACTTCAGAGCCAAAAAAGATGGACAGAGTAGCACAAGAGGAAAGATCAAGTATGGCTTAGTTTCAAAGTACCATCTGGATGAAAATCAGCCATATTCATAGAATTTCAAAATCTGATTCAAATTCAGACATGTTAAGATAGTTACATATGTGCTTTCCACAAACATCCTAATAGCTCAGCATAATCACCAGTATCTGGGCAGAGCCAACACTAACCTGAATGCTGGAATTTTTGCCAGATTGATCAGGAAGGAATGAAGGAACTGAATAAGAAGTGCTTGGCTGAAAATCAGTTTGGTGGAAGAAATATGTGGAACGTCCACAAATATCTGTAAATGGTGAAAGTAAATATTAGCCTAACATTAATGGAATAGGTGGCAGGCTGCAGGCTGAATTTAATGGAAAATTAAAATGACATCTGTTAATCGTACCCATTTCAGATGTCTGTTAGTAGGTTAAGTTCTGGCTCAGTTACAGTAGGGGTGAGACACAGACTACACTAGAATTGCACCAGAGTCACACTGGGATAGGTGAGTTTTGAGCACAGCCACGTCGTGTTGCCGCCTTCCTGGAGAGGCTGAACAAGTAGATAAATTTGGAGCACTGAAAACATCTGTAAATTTACAGTTATGTTAAGAGCATTTGTTCATACCTCACTGGGGTTCTGCAAAACCAGCACTCCAACTCTGGTAAAATGTTTTTTTATCTTACAAAGAAACGTCCACTCATGACACCAGCTCTTCATCAGTGACTCAAGACACTCAGTTAAGGAACAGAGTTTACAATCTGCTCCCTACCTTCCACAAGCAGCTGCTGCCTCCGTTGCACACACAGCTGTATCAAAGACATCTAGGTGATGTCTGAATGAGAGATAACACAGCTGGAAGTACTGGATGTTTAAACTATCAAAGCATTGAGGTTATTCAAATACCAGCTGCTGGAGCAGTACTGCACCTAACCTCATGCACAGAAGCAGAATCACTTTCCATTCCCTTCCATAGCCCTGTCATATTATGTTCTGTATTTATTTGCGCTCTGGGCCCCTTTATTGATTAATACTGTTGAGAGATTTAACTAGCCACTCAATTATCCTGGCAGGCAAGGTCCGAGATGCTTTATTACCCCCCCTCCCCACACATATACACCAGCTCACTGAACAGACTTGATGAATTATTGAAGGCAGTGTTTTAATGTACTCAGCAAGGTGCTCTGGCAAGGGGCTTCCTGGGTTCTCCCTGTGTTTTAATATCGGATGCATTTCAGCTACTGGCAGAGGGCTCTGGGCACTAAGGGCTGTACTCAGTGTTCAAAGCTGTTAGTGCTCACATCCAGGACCATTACCTAACCTGCCTGTCAAGCAGCTGATTATATTGAAATGAGGTTTGCCCATAAATAAGAGTCTGCAGATCCTCCACCCAGAGCAGTCAGTTTTCAGGCTAATTGGAAGCTATTTCTTGCCAGAACACTGTGTGTTCATAAATCAGCAGGTGTCATCATGCAGTTCCTTACAAGATGTCATCTCTGTCCTGGATGAGAACAGACCCATGCTCACCACCCTCAGCCTTCCTCCATATACACACACACTTTGGTCTGTGCCATCCATGGGGCCTCTCGTGTCAGCCACAATGAAGCCAAGGTTTACTGGGAGGGGACACAGGCCACTCTGTAGCCTGCAGCTTTAGCTGGGACTCCCTCCAATGTCCACTCAAGTCAATAGGATTCTCAGCAGCAGCTCCAACATGCCTCAGCACTAGCCCTCGCTTCAGTGACCTCTGTGTTAAAAATAACTGCTCACCTCATGGCAGGAGGAGGAGTAGGAGTGTCATGCCCCTTATCTTTCACATCTACAGAGTCATGTTTAGGAGGCCAGAAGAAGGTTGCTCAGCCTTCAGCCTGGGCTTCTCTCCAGATAGGGCAGGCCCAACATGGGATGGGGAGGGGACATAACTACTACAGGGGAAACCTGAAGGTTTAAGGACCATTGTTTTCAGGAGAGAGCTGAAAATCATGACCAGAAAGAACCTCTCAGCCCAGGAAAATCTTTCCAAAGTTTCCAGGTGGACAGTAAAGTCACAGGTATCAACTCAGCTGTCTTTGGCCTTCTCAAAAGCAGCCTGAAGACAAAAATCACCTGTGAAAGCTAAAATATTAGAAGTCAGCAGTGACTTCCCAGGGCAGCCTGATTCTGTTCTGTCATGAATCAGAGACCTCACTGTTTTTCCTGCTCCAAAACCTGCTCATCTGAGAGCAGGTTTAACACCCTTTCCCTGCTGGGTTACGGCAAAGAACTGCAGAAGAGTGCAGGCTTATAGGAACAGTCACTTCTCCCTCTCTGTCACCTGGCAATTCGAAGACCTGTCATATCTTAAAAATAGGATTTTTAGGCATTTTATTTGCAGCTGGACTCTTTTTGGGGCTTGGTGCATCAGCACAGCTGCCCCTGGGGAGGGGAGGCATGGCTGGGTCCCCTGTGCCTGGGACCAGCTCACCAGGTCTGGCTGAAGGCTTCCAGCAACCTTTCAGCTTTGCTTTGGGAAGACACTGTTAATGAAACTTTCTTATGACTAATTGGCTTGGAAATGTCTGTGTGTTCAAGCAGACCAGTAGCATATACAATTTCAAGCAGGCATCCCTCCAGCTAAGGCCTTACTCATCTCACATAAAGCCAGGGCAGAAATGATGGTTTCCTTTATTTACACACATATGTAAGTAACAGCTGTAACAGTGAGGAATGTCCACTGGAGATAGGACAAGACATAATGAGCTTCAGCAGCAATGAAGGAGCTCTCTTCCTTGGGCTGCCTGGGCAGCAGAGCCCTGTCACTGCTGGAGCCTTTCTGGGACAGGTTAGGCAAACATCTGGCAGGAAGAACACAGGCAAGGTCAAACTGTGGCCTTGGACAAGCAAGCTACGTCACACCAGCTCTCCCCCCCTTTGTGATTTGCCTCCAGTGTTCTGGTTTTGGGCAGAGGCTGAGAGTTTCTCTCCCTAAAAGCCCAAGATGAGCAGTTCCTCCTAACTGAGGCCTTGGAAGTTATCATCCTCCTCCCACTCCTACGGATACAAGGAAAGAGCACGTGGGGGGAAAAAAAACACTCAAGCTCATTCTGTTATCAGCCAGCTTTTTCAACTGACAAGGACAGGCTGCCTCACTAAAATGTAAAATTGGGCACAGATGCACCTTGCAGTGGGTCTGGGCACTGCTGTTTGTGGAAGTGAGCAGCTGGGATCTGTACCCACATTGCAACACTCCAAAGCAATGATCCCTCGTCCTTGCACTTTTCTAGGAAACCAGAAGGACATTTCTCCAGCACAGAAGCCCAAAGCAACAAGTGGCAGGGAAGAAAAGTTTCCAGTGGAGCAACAGAGAAGTTTCTGTAGTTTTTTTAGTGCAAAGTAATTTTATATAAAAAAATAAAATCACTGATCTGCTAATATGTCGGGCCTGCCAATGTCTGTACCCCAGCATTTATTGCCCCACAGCAGAGAAAGACCCAAGTGCAAGGAAATAATGAAATAAGAGTTCCTTTTAACTTGATTTTCTTCTCTTTTCCTCTTTTTTTCCACATCCAAGCTCTCTGCTCCATGAATCCATGTAGGTATTGCCCAGAAATGCAGTTAACCTGAAGAACTTGACTGGAATTGAAGATATCTAACTGCTGACTTCCTGCCTGACAAATCAGAGATGCATTTCTGAGAGGTATTTAGGTACTTAGCTGCCCTGGATTGCTCTTTATTCCTTTCCCTCATCTATGTAAATTGCAAGGTCTTTGAAGATGTAACTTCTCATAATTATTTCTGTACTACTTTGATTTTGGGAGCAACTGTAACGCAGTGATGGTTACACCCAGTTAAAGATCAGAAATGTACACATCTTGGCATTTGCCCTTTGTCAAATGGAACAAGGTACAATCTCAAATAAAAACAAACTCCTGTATGAAAGCAAAAGGAAAGAGGCTAACCCTGATTTAGGAATTCTCTCCTTAGCAAATGCCCTCTCCACAGCTAGGTACAAGCTGTGAGAGCTGTTCTACTGATATGCCAGGTTAACCCTACTATTTCCCAGGAGAAGATCTTAATTTTACTGAAACTATAAAATATTGCAGGATGCATTTGGGATGTATATCCAGGCATTGGGAAGACACCTGACTTAGCAGTGCCAGACAGCAAGATCATCCAGAACTATGAGGTCTGTGAAGCTTTCCCATGACTCATGAAATTGTAGTAAAATATTCTGTGACTCACGGATTAACCTAACAAAACCCAGAGGGAAGACAAGCTATTGGGTTGTTGGTTGACAAGAGCCTTTTAAAATTAACATGGCATAATAAGCAGGATACCAACATCCTCTTTCTGACTCTTCAGAAATGTGTAAGGAAGAGTTTTATCCACTCACTTATTACCAAGAGACCTCAGCTGAGGTTATGTAATTAGGATGGGACACTTTTTGCAGCTTCAAGGCTTGAATAGCAACATTAATATAATCCAGTTACAGAGAACATGCCCACGTGCAACAAGCTATTAACACTAGCTTATATTTAAATCCAGTTCCCTTTCATTCTACTGCAAATTAACAGAATTTATCAGCAAATTACATGGAAACCAGAATGTAGCCTTAAATGAACCACCTGATAAAATACAGTAAACAAGGTTAACTGCCTCCCCTTCTGCCAAAATGTTATACACTTGCTTGACCCTGTAACATAAATAGCCTGACTCTATGGACAGGGCATGGAAGGGGAGTCTGAACACAGGGTACAGGGGTCCTGGGTGCATTCATGTTCCCTGCTTTGCAATGGATTTCCTGGGAAGCTCTGAGCATCTCTGCAACTACAAAGAGATAATCATGCTGGCAAATTAAAATAGACAAACTTCTCCAATTCCTCTGTGCCTCTTTTCTCTCTGTAAAATAGGGTGAGTGGAACTGCAGAGTTTGAAATACCTTGAGTATTGTGGGGGCTGATGATCAAGTGCAGAAGCAGAGGCCATAGAAAGGCCTGGGATGCTGCTAGTTGAACAGGTATACATTCCAGAGGAGCACAAAGGGGGTGGCAGTGGAAAGTTTGATCACTGTGGGACTTGAAGGGGATAGAAAGTGCCCCATTATTTTTAATTTAGCATTTAGTCTCTGCCTGACCCTTAACATATCTGGGTATATCCTAATGGGATTGTTTGAATTCTCTTGTATAGTCATAATACTGCAGACTCAAGTCTAGGGAGCAATACAATACCTTTTACACTTGAAACAGTCAGTTTGGTTTTAATAATTTACATTGTATAGTTCCAACAATACTGATTACAAGTTAAGAGACTTTCTCCTTCAGAAGCAATGTATGATGAATAAAGAAGAAAAATAGACACTAGAATAGAGTTTAAATGGCATCTAGGGGAAAGAAAGGAACACTGGAATTATTTAAGAGAACTTGCTGGCTTTTTGATGACATTATCCTGTAGTTTATAAGACTAGGATTTGCTTGGCATAACTTCCTTCAGACCTCAGGGTTTATACTGAGAAGGAGATTTTTCTGTCAACAGTCTTAATCTTTTCACTAACAGCACCTTTCTTGAAAAACTCCAAGCACTTCATAGTCCTCAGGTCATGTGCTTTATTACTATACTCAACCATACTTAATGTCACACTCCTATAGCAGCCTAGAGCTTCAGCCAGATGAAGCAATTGCAATTATATTGACTTGTGACAGCAGAGGACCTGCTGCTGCCAGCAGACATGCTTAGGGAGAGAATCAGCTTGAAAGACACGTGTAACCACTGTGGCATCAGTGTCATGTGTCACAGGACACCAAATTAAGGCCATGATAAAGAATCTCTGATGCCTGTATGGGTACAAACTGTTGTATGAGGCACAGAAGGGCTGTCCCTGTGACTCTTGCACAGAAAAAGCAATTGTGTATGAGCAGGAAGAACAGCCCTAGCAAGACACACACTCATTTTCTCCCATGCATGCATATTCACCCTGAGCATTGCATGTGTCAGAGGGCTGGGAGGGTTGTGCCGTTGCAGATGGGAGGTTTAGTTTTTTTTATAGTGAGCTTCAGAGGAAGGGTCCCCCATATCCAAGTAGGACATCCCAACAGCATTTAAAGAAATATATAATGTATATATACACACCATAAACAAAATACAAATGTCATCAGGCTTTGCAAGTCAGTGCTGTCACTGAGGTTGAGAGTTGCCACCCACAGACACACCCATGTCAAACCAACCTGCCTAATTTGATCAGAGAAATTCTGTGTGGTTGGATTCAGATAGAAAGACCATGCACAGATAGGCCCTGGGGCAAATTATACCATTTTAACAACAGAAGTATAATCTTAATCTGAATCATAGAGCATGTGTTGTTACACAATGAATCAAGTGTCCTCCTTGTAATGGTTTAGCCAGTTCCCTCATGATACAGAGGAGCCAGAGCCACCTGCATCACACAGGGAACGTCCTGCCTGCCCTGCTCATCACCAGCTTTACATGTCAAGGCATCTCCATGCATGGCAGCAGCAGGGAGCTATTTAGCATTCCTACTGGTTGCTCCTGAAGAGCACACCACATTTGGGATGTAGGCTGGCCATTCGTGGCTCTGCTTCAGCAAAGCTCTTGCCAGCTCTTCAGTGTTTGAGAACAATCTTGTCAACATTCAACTGTTTCAATACAAACACCTCCTCACTGGAGTGACAGAGATTGCAAGTGGGAGTGAAGAACCACTGGGCTGCTGGACTACAGGGCTGCCAGAATGCCTGCCTGACACCTCTGGCACAGGAAAAAGGTGAAAAATTTCAGGAGAACATAAGTAATGAAGATGTTCCAGATTCATAGTGTGTGATGATTTAAGCCAGTGTTAAATCTATTTTGTAACTACACAAAAAAAACCCCACAAAAAACCAAACAAAAACCCCCACAGTTTATATATTGCTGACTTACATAACAGCTGCTTTTTCCTTCTCCTATTTTCCAAGAAACAATGGTCTCTTCACTGTTCACCTGCTAACTTCACTGAAGTGTAATCTCTCTTATCATGCAGCTCATTGTAACAGGTTTGTTGTGTACATGTGTTTTCCAGGAAGTTTCCAACTGTACTCCTTGTGCTGATGGCAAGAACTCTTATCAACTTTTTAAATATACAGTGATGCATACGTAGCCACTACAAAGGGTTTGTTTTAAACCTGTATTTCATTTATCTTGAAAGAGGAAAAATATTAAGCAAAATTATCTCCTTGTACCCTTGTGTCTTTGATGTTTACCCACTGCCAGAGCTACAGACCCAAGGGCAATAAAAGATATAGACCTCTGCTACCCACTTCTCAGAGGTGTCAGTCAGCAAATGTTAGGGTCAGGCTAGGCTAATAAATTGAACTTAAGCATTTCTAGTGTGGGAAATACAGTGCCTACTTACATAGACACTATATTCTCTGCCTGCAATATTTTAATACATACTTGTATTACAGCCCCAGTAAGTGTGACTGTCAAGCATCAGGCTGAGCCTAGAAGCAAAACAGGACAGAGCACTAAGACAAGCAGGCTTCTGGGAGATTCTTCAGCTCCTACATGATCTCAGAAGTGACCTAAGTAAGGAGGGAGTTTAAAGAGACTGCCAGAGTGAATCCTTTCTGGAAACAGAGACAGCAGCTGAAGCAGACTCTAACAATACTTCTTGTCTCTGTTGCATATAATGAATAGGACCAAAAAAAAAATATATATATAAAGGCAAAAAAAGCTTTGTCTCTGATATTAGTTTGATTCTTTTTTTTTCCTGAAGCTCTTGATGTTTTTCACAGCTTTTCAGTCACCTGAAGTAGAGATGATTTAACTTTATGTTATAATACTAGGGGATTACTGCCTGCTGTGTAAAATGCAACACTAGTGATACCTTCTAAAGCACAACACAAAGAGATGGTGAGGATAGAGAGTATGTAAACCTGAAGAGTCAGTCCTTTAGGTTTCAGGGCTAATGAATTCTTGATAAGAAATTTCTGTGCCAGAAAACTCAGGGTGGGGCTAATGGAAAATACCAAATTAACTTAAGAAGGCAATCAGAATTCATCAAGCACAGGTAGTTATCTGGTCCAGACTGATGCTAGGAAAGGCTGGCAGCACTGTGACTTTCTGGGCATGAAGGAAGAACCAAAGTAATACAAAAAGACAAACCAAGGAAGGTGGGGGGAAAAAGAGAAAAAGTAAAATTCAAAGAAAAGCACATGGAGATCTCCAGGCCTGGACTACTGAAACACACCATCCAGTTACGGATCAAGACTTGCCACAGATTACAAAACTTTTTGCAAGAATTGGAAAAAATTGCTTACATATCCTACCAAAACACTCTGGAGACATTCCCAGGTCATTTTACAGCCAAAGTGCTATCAGCACTTCATGCCTGTCCCTCTGAACAGAGCCCAGGTGCAGCATGAATTCTGCCCCAGGGCAGAAACATCCTCTCTCCCTTCCAGTGCCGTGGATCCCTGCTCCACAACCAACACCAGTTCACAGAGCCAAGCAGATCCCACAAAACCAGAGCAGTGGGGGCTTTCTTGGGAATACACCAAATCAGCTCATTTTCTGAGCTAATTCATACACCTGGGACTGTTTCACCATTCAGTTCCCAGGTCTGCCAAGTGATGAAGCCTCCTAGATACCAAGAAGTAGAGACCTGAAGTTCATTGATTAATTAGTTAGCAGAAATCTTTGGCCCCTTGATCAGTTCAGTCAAAGGGAAATAAGAGCTCTAGTCCCAGAGAAACCTCAGGCTTCTACATGGCTTTTGAGCTTGGGACTTCCCAAAGAAATGCAGCTCTGAAATGTGTGTGCAGACAGTTTGCATCCCAGGCTCTAGGTCTGAAATCAGTATCAGAGCTCCAGAGATCACAGTGAAATTCTCATGTGGGAAACTGAACACAGACCAGGCACTTTCCATCTAACACAGGGAAAGTCTGATGATATTTTTTCAATATTAAAAAAACCAAGCACATTTAAAAGGCTATATTTCAATCGCCCTCGGACATTCCCCCCGCAAGTTAAAAGCCAACTGTTGATTGTAAGTTTTTCATCTTGGTGGGGTTCTGGAGCTGGAGCCAGGGCAGTGGAAATCCTGCACTCAGCACCAAAAGCCTCTGCGGAAGCCTGTCATTTATCGCCCGAATGGAAAGAGTAACAACCCCAGGCAAATATTTGAACTCCTCTTTGTCCCTGGCAGGGCTCTCACAGGATGCACACGAGCAGATTGCATTTGTTTTTGCTAGGATGGGAGAAGCAATAGAGCCAGAGCTGGGTCTGAGCTGAATCTGGCACACAGGGAAGGCAGGGCTTGCACATGGGCTGGAGCACCAGCATGGGCAGTTTTATCAAGGCAAGGCGAGTTGGTTCCTGGAGCCTTATATCAGGGTGCAGATCAAGGGTGGTTGTTGATCATGAGGAGCAGCACAGGGCAGAAATTCCAGTGCATAAATCCTCCACCTGTGAGGGTATGAGAACTGAACTGGCCACCAGAAGACTCCAGGTGTGAGTAAAAATCCAGGTAGTCCAGCAGCAACCCTGGACCTTCGTTAAAACTGCTCCAGCCTGGTCACATCCCACTTGGCCAGAGCATTAACCAGACAAGCAGCACCATTCAAAACAATGGCATTTTCTTGTCCTTAGTTCAGAGTGAGGGCAGGACCACTGGTAGCCCAGTCACCCCAGCTCCATGACCACACAGTTGCTCCCTCCCATCCATTTTTACATCTGCCACAAGTCCAAACACAAAGCACTGCTGTTGTAGGGCAGGTTTGTCTTTACAAGGAGTTTTACAAGTTTGCAGTGTGGTCACCATGTGTTTGGTGCTGGGAACTCATGCCAGATGTCTCCCATCCTCAAAAAGCAGAGGAGCAACAGATCAGCCTCTACCACCTGCAAATCAAGAGGGCCAAGGCAGACTTGGTTTCACTGATAACACTGGTGCAATTTAAACTGCCTGTGGAAAAACAAACAACCTCTCTGTTGATAGGCCTGATTCCCTGGCTCGTTGCCCAAGAAGGGAAGCTCAAGAACACCAAGCAAAGGGTTCAGGAGAAAGCCCTCGAGACAAACACTCACCACAGACATCAGTGACCAGTAACATGCATTTGTACAGGGGACAAGGACCAAGCCAAGGAGCACCAGTGAAGGCACCATCTCCCCAGCTGGCTGCTGCTTCGCTCTCCCTCCTGGTGCTGGATTTCACCAGCAATCACAAAGAGTTGCTAAGCTAGAAAGGAGAATGAGACCTTAGTGACATAACTTGCAATCAATATAAAAGGCAAAGCCAGAGTTATCTTCTAATATTTTTCCCACTGCTCACCTGCCCTAATTCAGCATGGTTTGCTAACTACTGCATTTAGGTTTTTGTTCTGACATTAAAAAACCACTCCTGGCTTTAAGAGGAAAGAAGTGAAGGTGAAGGTGCAAGAGAACATTGTCTTTGCTGCTCTGCCCATAAATATGGGCTCAACCAGACACAAGAGCTGCACAGACTGGTCTTCTACTGTAGCTCTGCTTCTTCTGCAGCACTGGGAACAGCAACCCAAAATACCAGCCTTCAGAAGTGTGCTGGTATGATGGATATTCTCTGATAGGCATTTTAATTATTCCTTAGTGTTTGACAGAGCTCTTCACATCCATCTACGCCAGCAGGCTTCAGAAGCCAGGTTCACCTGAGGTGAGAGCCCTGACCACAGGCAGAGAACAATACTGCACTTTCCCTCTGCTATCTGCAACACGATTACACTCCCAGGAACTCCTCTGGGCACACCTGCACAGTCCAGACCAGTCCAAACAAAGCTGGAGATAGTGTGTACATAAACAGGTGCCTTGCAAGGCCAGGCAGGCGCTCACACGGCTCTGCCTTTTGGTGGAGTCTGTTGGCAAGTTTTTGTTTGCTCTTCCTTAGTGACACAGACAAGCAGGTAGGAAGCAGAGCAGAATTAACACTTTGTGTTCTTAAGGCTCAGGATAACATTAGAGCAATTCCTAATGCTTTGGGAACACAGCAGAGAAAGGCACTTCTGAAGAGCTGGTAAAGCAGCTCCTTCAGATATTTGGCAAGGCTGTTTCTCTTGGCAGCCTCCTATCGGGACCCAAGGATCTTGCTAAGGATCAGTGTCACCTGGCAAGCGCTCACCAAGTCAGTCTGTAGCAGTCCTCAGATACTCATGGAAGGAGAGACATTATCCTTGGACTGCTTTGCCCAGGATCTGTAGGGGTATCAGCTAACACAGCTACAGTCACCTCAGCCTGGCCACACCAAAGGAACTGATGGAACAGGGCAAAGCACAAAGCCCTGCACTCACTGTAACGTGGAAAGCAGAGAAGCTTGTGCTGGCTCCCAGCAGGATGGACAACAGGAAATAATGGTTTTGGGCAGTGTAGGGGAGAACATTTCATTTTGCTGATGAGAAACAACCAATGCCAGTGGAAGACCAGCAGAACAGAAGCAGTGGGGCCACCCCCCTTTGCAGCAACAAACAGGATGACACAAGTTTGAGTGCAGATAGATCCCAACGGGGCAGTTGATGGATGAGCCATTCTTCAGAGCTGCCATGACAGCGTGCAGAGCCAAGTTCTTCCATTACATCACTGCTACCTTGCTTGACCCAGGGGTTAAGAATAACAACCAGGCTTCACTGCCTTATGCTGCCAGTGTGAAACTAATTAGAAGCAGGCATCCAAGGGCAGCCATGAGCTTGCTCCCCTGGCAGGCTTGCAGGGAGAAGAGCTTAGAGAGGTAGGGCCCATCAGAACCCTCGAAGGAGAGGGAGGCTAGCAGGGACATGGCTTCATTCCTGTGAAGGCAAGAAGTGCCAAGAGTTTGGCTTGTGCTTTGCAGAACAGGATTAGCATGGGCCTTGCAAAGCTCTACTCGCCTGAGCATGGCTTTTGCTTAGGGGGTTTCTGATCTCATTTGTTTATCTTGGTTGCACATAATCATGAAAACCTTCTAGAGCCAACAGAGATTAAGAAAATGCATTCCTGACGAGCTGCTGTCTCCCAATTCACCCTTAGCTTTCAGGGTAAGACTCAGCAACCTACACGAAACATTGTGTTTCTTATGAGAAATCCGTGTCCTTTCTCTGGACAAAACCTACTGCAAGCTGCACTCACATGGCAAGGACAGCTCAGAGTGCTCCTCTCACATCCCCTATCACAGAAGGGAGGGTATGACAGAGATTGGACATGGGATTGCTGTGCAATCTCTTGCTAAGTATGAGGAAAGCTCTCTCCTCCCTGGGAAGTCAAATATCTGCCCCCCTCTGATGCACAGGGCTGAGAAAAGCAGGAATAAGATTCATGACCCTGGGCTGAGGTCATACCATCCTCTGATAGGTGGCAGTCATCCATTGTACAGAGGAACGAGGTGCTCACTAACCACATATACCTGCAGAGTTCTAGGATCTTTTTTCCTAAGAGACAATCAGCTCGAGCCTGACCTGTGTGTATTTGCAATGGGGAGAGAACTTTGTGACAACAGATGAGGAAAAAGGGAGGATGAAACACAGTAGTGGAAAAAGGGAGGGTAAAAGCAGGTGATTGCTGCAAAACGCTGAGTCCTTTGCTTCTGCGTGCTCAGAAAATTAGAACAGTCAAGAGCCTGGATTTGAACATTAATGAAGACACTTCAAATAAGTTCAACCACAGGGATGCAATGGGGCAAGGAGTTGCCACCACTTGCGTAGAAACCCCTACCCATGAACTTTGCTCAGAGGCTTCACCCAACCAGTCCTCATTGGCCACAGTTGCTCTATTACCTGGCAACTTCAGAAACAAGCAAACCCATCCCATGATGCTGCCTCCTCACTGACACACAGGAGCTGAAGCCTGCAGTGTGTAGCTGTCATCCAAGTAGACATCAAGTAGCACAACAAGTCCCCAGGGGCAGAGGGAGTTGCAGAGTGCAAGATGGCTGTGGCATTTTAAGAGAGCTGATGATGGACAACTGCTACATGAATACCACCAAACATCATAGTTTTCTGTTCGCTGGTCAAAACCAGATTCAGATCCAGAATAACCATCAAGTTCTCAGGTTGAGAGGAAAAAGGAGACATTGTCACTGAGTTGCCCTGTAACCTCTAAACTGCCTGACCTCCTCCACAGGAAGAACATTCTGGGGACCATCCTGGCTTGGCTGTTTCTTCAGTATAGCTGGAGTGGGAAGCAAAATAGGGTATTTCCATAATTTGAAATTTAGTGGAAAGGCCTTGCATACAAACAGGCTTCTGCAATCATCGTCCCAAAACCCTCTTCTTGTTCTGACAGAATAAAACAGACCAAATGTCTGATCCAGAGTGAGACCCTCTTGCTTCCAAGGTTTCCAGCTGTACAGCACATGGGCTCAGTTCTGCTTGTCAGATGTGGGGTGGGAAGGCTCCTCCCTGCAATGTGCATTTCCTTGCATGAAGCCCAAAGATGAGTTGCCACAACCCAAGCAGCACAACCCATAAGTCTCAACACAGATCCTTGCAAAGCTTGTGAAGTCTTGTCCTCACCACAACAAAGCAGCCCTGTTCTTAATGCAGCTCTTCTCCTGCCAAGATGTGCTTGCTGAAAGCTGCTCACAGCAGACTAATCATTGTCCCTGTGAAAGCCAGACATGGGTCTCATTTTATTTGACTGCTTTGGGCGTGCAGAAACCCAGATCCCTCTAGACCATGGAGAAATAAGCCCACCAGAATCTAATGCTGAGTTAGGGATTCGCTGCTGACAGCATCATAAATCCCAGAGGGTGGGGTTTGTTTTTTTAAACCAGAGACCAGAAATTTGTATGGAGGACAGGGAGGTGCTCTGGCAGCTCTTGCAACAATTTCATTAGTGCCACAAGATCAGTATTCACTTGTACTGCAGAATATCCAGAGTCAGCCCCTCTGCTTTCCCAGTTACAGCCCTAGCACATGCCTACAGAAATCCTCCACATGCCATCAAGCTTTAATACTCTCTCCTATTCTTAGCCCAAGCTGGTCTTCTTATAGGCTGTTACTCAGCTATGTACTGCCTATTTTTGGCTGTCCTATAGCCTCCCCCTGGCCTGTTCCTGCCCCTTGAGGCCAGCCAACTCCCCCTGTCCAAAAGTTTCGGAGAAAAGCAAGTAAGCAACCCACAGCACCAAGCTTACCGGGAACTGCTGGGACATGGAGAGCCAGGACAAACCCCTTCCACTGGACAAAATATCCCTTGGGCTTGCTTCTGCTCCTTACAGTAGCATCAGGCTCAGCCCCAGCTTGTACACCATGTTCACCAAGCAGAGGAGGCAGAAGACAGCAAGACATCAGGGCTGGAGGCAGATCTGGTGCTTGTCCCCTCCCAAACTGCCATCTAGAGAAGCAAAAAAAGAGCTCCAGCAAGGCAGGAAGGTTTATAAGCAGGTACCCACCTGCTGATATAGGGCATCATCCAGAGCAGCTCCACCTGAGCTGTGGGGCTGATCCCCAACACCTGCTTTGCTGTACAAGGGCTTTTTCTGATTAAACTGGGTTGTTGAGGGGAGAAATGTCATTCTTAACCAAGCAGAAAGTCCTGTTTTAGAAAAACCTTCCAAAGTAAGAGCTGAGAGTCTTCCCCTCAGCTCCAGGGAGGCTATGGAAGGCAGGAACTTTTTGTGGCACACACACCTGTGTTATGATTTGAATCAGCAAGTAAAGATGAGTCTCTTCTCAATAACTTCAACGTGTTTCTGAAGCTGTTACCTCAATGCCTTGTCTCAGATGACATGGGTTTTTTTCTCAATCCAAGTAGTACTTTGTCATTCAAAAACTGTTCCTGGCCACCTCACTCTTTGCTTTTTTGTCTTCTTCTCTTTATGGTAGCAAACCAGAAAAGCCCTCAAGGGCTGGTTTAGCCTGAGGATGGGAGTGAGAGCCAGGAAAAACCTTGATTGGAGCCCTGGAGCCAGCCCCAGCAAGTCTGGCTGCCTTACACCCTGCTGCTCAGCTTTAAATCCTTGGTGGGTTCAGGTGGCCGGTGCCTCCCCCTTTCAAGTCCTGTCCCTCCTATGACATAGGAGAAGGAAATATTTCAACTTCGAAATGCCCACACAAAATCCTCTGAGAATTTAAGTAGTCGAAAAATAACCAGACTAGCCAATATACAGCAGGAATATGATGCTCAAGTTATTTATTACGTGTTTTTTTTGAGCGTGGAGGTGGCTTTTCCAGCCAAGACCGAGGGTGTTGCAGTGGAGGGGAGCCAAGCCTGGGGCTCAGCGCAGGACCGGAGGGATCCAGGCACAGGGGCGGTGCAGAGCTCCAGCAAGGCTTGCGAGGGCAGAGACGGCATCTGTGTGTCACGCTCTTGTTTTCAAGCCGCCGGAGAGCTGGGCCAGGCGGGCAGGGCTCTGGGGCCGGCAGCGGCTGCCTCTGCCGTCCCCCTGCGGCCGCGCCCGGCCCGAGGCTTCCCACCTCCGCGGGGCCCGGGAGAGGGCTCTGCTCCCCGGGAAGGGGTCCAGCCCCCCTCAGAGGCAGTGCCCACGCTGCCTAGACCCAGCAGAACCCGCGGGGAGCCCGGCCGCAGGGGAAAACCCAAGCTGCCAGCTCCCAGGGGCTGTGCTGCGCACCTACCGCCTCTGCCCAAGAGCCGGAGCTGCCGGGGAGTCCCCGCACCCCGAGCCCGGGGGGGCTGCAGAGTCACCCCGTGCGAGCCGAGAGGCCCCCGCACCCTTCTCAGCCTCCCCCCCGCCGCCGGGTGCCTGAAGCCCCCACCCTGCTGGGCACGGGCTGCTGCTTTGGGTCGGTAAAGCACCGATCCCTTTCCCCGGTGTCTCCACACCGCTCCCCCCGGGCGGAGCGGCTGTGTCCCCGTGGGGAGGGAGGGGGGATGCAGCCCCTTGAGCACCACCGGCCACGAACGGTGGCTTTGTGCCGCTGGCATCTGCTCCCGGTGCCCCGGCAACCCCAACGGGAAACGCTTCGGCTCCCGCTTCCATCCTCCCCCCGGCAGGGGCCGAGGGAGCGGCTGAGCAGCCCACGCCGGGAGGGGACCGCGGCCTTTCCCCACCCTCCCCCAGGGGTGTCTGGCAGCAGCGGAGCCCCCCTTCCTGCTCCGTTTCTGGTCACCTAAATGCATAATTTGAAGTAGAGGAGAGCATCCTGGAAGCCCTTCCACAGGCTTTATTTATAAATCACAGTCCCCCCCATGTTGAATAGACATCATTTAACTTGAGGTCCCGTTAGTGTGGGTCCCAGCACCTCTGTGACCGCATCAGGATGGCTGCAGGGCCACCAGTCCTTGCCACCACACCAGGCTCCTTGGTTGGGCTGGAGAAGCCATGGGAGCAGTGTTAGTCATGTCCCTGCCTTCTCTTAACCTTCAGGTGCAGCTTCCAGGTATTTATTTCATAGAAGAACAAAAAAACAAAACAAAAAACAAACAAACAAACAAAAAAGGGAGCAGGTGTTTTCTCCAAGATGCTCCTACCTGGCTTCATATCCAAGGAGTCTGTAACATGCTGATATACGTGCAGTGTCACCCCAGCAAGGACTAAAAGCCTTTTCTTCGTGACTCAGAAGGGGGAAGGAAGTAAAATGATGCCAACGTAAGAAGGAAAATCCCATCTCCCATGATGGCAACACACAATGTCCTGCTCCTGCAGCCCCTGCTTGGCCTGGCAGGCAGAGGTGGGATGTGGAGCTGCTGTGAGCAGATCAAGACTGGAAAGTGGGAACACCACAGGCAGCTTTACTCAGCAGAAGGAGCTGCTATATGTGAGGGTTTTTGGATTGTTTGTTGTTTTGTTTTGTTTTCTTAAGGGATGTTTAATGGGAGGTTTCCATTGACACATGCCTCACAATTTTGCACTATTGCACATGGTCCTGAAAACAGCTGCACCCTGTGAATGATTGAGACTATTTAAAAATGCAAACAGCGGAGAGGGAAACTCAAGGTGACCCCTTTTACCTATCAGGAGGGAACTGTGCACTTCTTACCTCCTTCCTGCTGTGTCATGGAGGGCTTGTCATTATGCCTGGCCCCGTGGCTAAAGTCCTGGCAGGCTGTGGGGCTAGGGACCCAGCCTTGGGTCTCATGTTGTCACAGTGACACAGCCTGCAGCATCCTGCCTGCTGCCAGCTCTCCCCCAGGAGTTGGCCCTGGCAGAGGCAGCAAGAAGTATCTCTGTAGGAGCTTTACAGAAGCAGGGCAGAGAAGAACAGAGTGTGCCAGAGGCTGCTGCTCATTTCTCTCCTTTACCATCCCTTGACAACAACAGACTGGAGGACCCTGGCCTTCTTGACACCCCTATTTCAGTTTCCAACACACTCACCACTTTCAGGGACTCTCAGATGCCCAAATTATGCCACAGAAAATGGATTAGCAGGGAAAAAAACCAACAAGTCAGGAACATCCTAACACAGCACTTGACCTTGCTTCTGTCACTGCAAGCTCCTGGCAGAGGCATTAAGAAGAGTTCTGAGGCTGAACGTGCAGCATCTCTCTCCCCTGCCCATCCTCTGCAGAGCAGCCAGGCGTGAGAGTCACAAATCAATGTGATACATCTTGATCCCTCCCAAAACATAAAACAACCTGAAACAGGAACTCCAAGAGTGGGAGTTCATGTGAACGGATTAGGCTGGAGTGGTGGGTGTGATTGCTTCTCATCTGGCTGCACCAGCAAGGCAGCACCTCACTGCAGGTGGCAGGCTTGGTCTGGCAGAGGACTGGGAGATTGTGGTGTGGGCAGCCAGAGTTTATTAGAGCAACTGCTAAATTTGACTGACTCGGATACAAAGATAAGCTCCACTGCCTTCTGAACAGCAAAGGTGTTTCTGACCTGTAGAAACTGATACCAGGTTACTGAGACCTCAGTGACCACTGCAGGTTTGACAGCGAAATGATCACCTTGCAGATAATCTTAGTGGAGTCAAAGTTTCTTTCTACCTAGTACACACAACAGGATGTTACGTGTGTCACCATCTAACTACTGCCCCTCGCCTGCAGCCTTGCTGCCTTTCCTCTGGGATGTTGCCATCTGTCTCAGCAGCATCTCTTCTGTTCCCGTTCCATCCATCCCCTCCCTTGTTTGCCACCTTCACACATCCAAAGCAAACATCCCTACGGAACATTTCTAAATTCAGGCTGCTCTCATCTTTAACCGAATGGGGGAATAAGAAGGTGCAGAACTCAAAATCTGTATTAGACCTTTAAACTAAAATTAAGAAGAAAATAAAGTCAAAAAACACCGTTCACTTCTCATGGAGAATTCAAACCCCTCACTGGCATGTTCCTAGGAATGTTTTTCTGCTTGCAACAGTTACGGTCTTGGGATCATATCCATCTCCACTCCCTGGAGCACCATGGCGTGGTGTTGCTGGTGGGATGAGATGTCATAGGGCTGCACAGATCAGTGCTGCTGTCCACAGCCCCGGCAGCAGGAGGCTGGCTGGCAGTCTGAGCTCGGGGCAGGCCCGGAGGGGTGGGGCAGCCGAGGTGCAGGAGCAGACCTCGTAGCCGTTTTCTGAGCGGCTCTCGTCGTGCTGCCCCGGTTTGGAACGTGCCCCAGTCCTGCTGCTCCCGGCTGCCTCGGGGGAGTCGGACTGCATGTCACTGCACACCAGCCAGTCCCTGGCGATGGACTGGGGGTAGCCAGGCTGGGCCTCCAGCTCATTGTCCAGCACTTTCCAGTACTCCTTGCCCCTGAAGAAGTAACTTGCACCTGTGAAGAGATCAAAAGCCACAGGCAAGATGAGTGGTGATGGTCCCAGTGAAAAGGGCAGAGGAGCACTCCCACCCCGGCTGAGCCCCAGGGAGAGGAGGCACATGCAGCAGATACCACTGCTGGGTGCCAACACCCTCTCAGTACAAGAGCACAGTGTCTGCTGGTGGGATGCTCTAAAAGATGCTACACCCAACTGGGATCCCACAGCAGGCAGGAGCCACCAGACAGGTGGGAGGTGCACTGTGAGATGTCACCTCTTCTATGGTGTGTCTAAGAGCAGCTGCATCCCATTGTACTGATGGTGTGCAGGGTAAAAGCTCTAGTAAATCCATGGCTGAGAACACCACACACATCTCTCAGTGGCCATCAGTGGACAGTTTTATAACAGGGCATGGTGAGGCTGAAGAAGACCTTACCTCCCATTAATGACCTGGCTGTCGCTGTTACTCCTGGGCTCAAATAAATAACCTGAGTCTGGCAGGGCCCTGAAAGCCCACTCTTGGATGCATTTTTTCCACTCTGAACTGGGAGTTTATGAATCCTTTAAGCAGGTCCCACACTCATGTAGGACTCCTACCTGCTTCAGAAATTCAGTTTGAAAAGCTGCTGGAAACATCCCTCCCCTCAGCCTGATTTATTGGCTGCTATTACACCCCTAGGTCAGCAGTAAATAAAAACTAGAAGTGCCACTTTGCTGTGAGCAAATAGCTGGTTTTAAACATCTCCCATAACAATTTTTTTTGTGGTCTTTTCAGGAAGTAGAAACCACTGAGAAATCTTATCCCCAGAAAATAAGCTGTAACTCTGGGAAAACACAGCTTTTAAAAATCCTGTCCACAGCCTAATACATCTGGATAAAAATCCAATGACAGCAAATTCAGTGAAGAGCAAACCAGCACATACTAGGATAAAAAACACTGCAAAACAACAGCAACTGTGCTCTTTCAATAAAGTCACATTATTAGGCCCTCAGGATATTTTTGTTGCCTGCTTGAAATTACAGTCTTTTAGTGAGGAGTGTGGGGGGCTTTGGCCCATCTCCCTCTTCAGCTTTCAGACATTTGCTTGTCATCCCAGCCAGGGCTGAGCACTTTCTGTCAGCAGGGACTGAACAAGGGGCTACAGCTCAAGTACAAATGAAGCACTGAGTCTTTTTCTGGTGCTTTTCGAAGCAGCATAGACTCACCATCTGACCACCTCATGGCATCATCTAAAGGGCTTGGTATTCCCTTCCACAGGATGGTCTCTGAAGGGTAGCCGGGTTCCATCCTCCGCTCATGGTCATCGTAGCACCAGTAGAGATTGTCCTTAAAGAAATAAGTCTTGTCATTGTGGGCCCAGGAGAAAGCAGCGTCGACTCCTCCTGGCGGCAGACCGAAGTCCGAGATGGGCCGTGGGTATCCTTCCTCTACATTATTATCTTTGAAGACCCAGTATCTCTCTCCTGTGGAAACGAAAGAAGCACAGAGCAAAATCATGTTTGTTTCACAACCAGCTTTCTCCAGCAGATGAGCTGATGTTTCGTTATCTGTTGCCGTGACAATCCTCAGGACTGAGCTCTTGGCATTGAAGGATGGGGAGAGGAAGGCAGCAGCCTGATGGGGAACCTGCATCTCTGAGTGGCTGTATTTTTAGTGTCAGGCTCTCCATGGAGCATCCCTGCATCGCTCCGAAGGGCTGCAGGCATGACAGCCCCAGGACACCAACACACCAGCAGAGTTAGGGCAGTCATTGCCTTATGAGTTTGGTGTTGGCATTTGGGTTTCTGCCCCTTTGATTTCTACCTGATACCCAGCTGCAAGAAGCAGGAAGTTACATGCAGCTTTTGTGGGCAAGTTGAGCTCTACCTGCCTGCTACTCAGCTCCTGAGAAGCAAAGTGTAGTCCCACTTTGGAAGAGAAATCGGCACACTATTTGGAGCCAGGGAAGCTGAAGGACCTGTGAGTCTTAAGAAACCTGAGGATGCACAGGGGCTGGATAAATCCCATCTGAGCAGCTCACTCTTCTTCAGGTGTCCTACACAGCCACACTCCCAGCCCTATCCTGGGCAGATAAGAACTGTTAATATGGGTTTTTTTCTGATAAAAATGAAGCACAACATGAAAGGCCCATGGTCTGTGGCAGAACAATGACCCAGATCTCTAAATTCCTACGTAATCCTCTAACCACTGGGATGGTGTTTCTGTTTGTACAATGTCTCTTTGGGAGCCTGCAGTGCCCTTTTGGGTATCACACAGCCTATTTTAAAAATCAGACCTTTTCATCCTTAATTTTCTAGAAAATCTGACCAGGCACTTAAATACATGCCAATGTATCAGCAGCAGAACCTTAGCAGCCGGGGTAATTTGTGTGCTTTGGTTCCTGCCCAGGGATCAGAGGAACTGCACTGGAGAGAGAATGAGTCAGTATTTTATAGCTGGAAGGGAAACCTTGATTTTAATCTTCGGAGCTAGGCAGGACTAACACACACCTCATGTGAGGCTACAGAGCACTGTGGTTTGCAGAGACAAGACCCCAGCTGTGGCACAGCTGGAATTTTGCCCTTACAAGCCCAATTTGTCTAGCAGAGAGAGAGGGGAAGGGAGGGAGGGAGTGTGACTGCAGTCTGCAGACCTGATGGGGAGGATCTGGTGCTGGTTCTAAGAGCTGCAGTGCTCCAGCCAGCCCCGTTGCAGAAAGGCAGAGTGGGGTGAGCTGCTGGAGGCAGCCTGTGGCTTGCTGTTCCTTCGGGAGACTCAGGGCTTGGCAGGACCCTACGTGCTGAGCCTGGAAGGGCTTTGGCTGCACTCAGAAACACTTCTGTGAGCAGGGGGTTTGCACAGGACGTAACCCATTCCTCCAGCCTCACGGGAGGAATCAAAACCTAATTATTGCCTTCAGAAGTACTTGGTTCAGCTCTTCCGAAACCAGTAATTGCACCACACTCAGAGCAGATTGGTCAGGAAACAAAAAACAATTTTGAGCTGGGGAGCACAGAGGGCTGGGGTGTATTTATCTCTTCATCAAGCACACAACCTTTCCAAAACAAGAGCCAGTGCCTGTCAGGAGCACATAGGTAACATCTAACCAGCATGCATGGATAGTTTGTGGGGGACTTGGACATTGGTGTAGGAACCTTCAAATCTCTTTCTTCGAGCTGTTCTGTTTTGTTTTGTTTTTTCAAAGAAAGTATTCTAACACTTATTTTGGTTGCTTTTGGCCTGACCTCCCTATGAGCTGGTTTCTTCTGGCCTTGTGTGTGGGACAACAGATATTGGACCTGCCTTGGGAGATGCTTAATGGCTGACAGTGGTATCTTCTGCCTGCAGAAGAGGTCAAAATGCTGCCAAGGTAGCTAAGGCACCAGGCTCTACACTGGGCAGACACACATGCTGCCTCCAGCAGCGGGTTCCCTCTCACCTTTGAAGAAGACGATCTTGTGGTCGCTGGTTCTCTCATAGACTGCGTCCAGGCTGTCCAGGTTGAGAGGCAAACCCCGCCAGAAACGGTGGATCTGAGCCGGCTGGAGGGAGACCAAGTGCTTATTGCGAGTCAGTCTCCAGAAGTACTTGCCTGAGGAACAGACTGGACATTACTGAACCACACTGCAACCCACCTTTGCTGGGGGAGATGAGCACCAGGCACAGGGCAGCAGCAGAAAGCAAAGCGTGTGAGATGGGAGCTATGGATTAGAGGCATCCTGCTTCCCAGGAGCAGCTGCTAGTGCTTTCTATTTTTGGCAGCCATTAGAAGAAATCCCCTTTTTGGGATCAAAATAATCCTCCAGACATTGCACTGAAGTTGTTCTACTCCTGGCCGTGATGTGAAGCTGCACAGCTGAGTTGGAGCAGGGCTGCCCAGCTGCTTGCATAGTTAGAAATGTGTATGATGTTCTAATGAAGCACAGAAATATCAGAGGGTTGGGTTTTTTTTTAGTGAATTAAAGAAGAAAATAGAGGAGGAGGAAACTATATTAATAAAACTGGAAGGGGTGGGGGAGGAGGCACAATTAAGGAGTTTGGTGCCATTTCAAGGTATAGTGTGAGCAAAGGACCTTGATCCTGTGGTTGCTCCCAGGGGCTGAGGGTGTGTAAGCAAACACTTCCAGCACCTGCATCAATGCTGCCCCAGCTAGAAAAGAGTGTGACTTGGGGTATTGCTGGAATATTTTGGGTAATGGAAACAGCTTTGTCCTCTGTGGGAAGGACACCAAATGTTCTCCTGCTGAAGGAGCCTTAGTGATCTCAGGGGCAGCTCAAAACCTGACTCTCTGCACTGTCTCTGGGAATCTCAGCCTGAGTTTTTGCAGCACACTCTGTGCTGTGTTTTCCCCAGAGAGCTCCACGCAGCGAGATGTGAGCAGAGCAAGATGTCTAAGAGCCAGCTCTCAACTTTGTCTTGTATTTATTATTGCCTGTTAGAAATTATTGCATGTTATTTACATCTGTTCTTGCATGGATTCCCAAGGGGGAAATAAGCATCAGAAACCAAAGATGCATCTTCAGATTTGTATTCATGACACTCAGCCCTTTCTCCAGAGCAGGCAGATTGTGACACCATCTTTTAAAATGTTATGGAAATTGGATCTTCGCCTAATAATGCAGGAGGCAAAACTCTAACACTTAAACATCTGCAGAGAGGGGTTTTTATTCTAATTATAAGGATTTATATCATATTCTTGTTGTTCTGCTCCAGTTTGCGTATTTGCTGTGTCTGACTGAAAACCACAAATGAATAATACATTCAAATATGGGAGGAATTGCCATAATTACAGATTCTTTTTAAGAACATTAAAAAAAAATAGGATTCAAATTTGGTGGCCATTGTACATCAATGGAAACACATGTAATTAAATAAAGATGATCTCTCTATCTTTAATTAGTGAGGCACTAGACAAAGCCAGATTTTTACTTTTTTAACAAGTGATAAAGCTTAACATAATTCCTTCTTTAGTAGAGAAGTGTCTGAACTTTGGAGTGCCCTGAGCTCATTTGAGACCAGGAGGGAAGCTCCAGTGCTTTTGATGTTTCAACCCTTTGCCAGCAATGGGCTCAGTGGGTGTGCAACTTCAGCAAGCAAACTTTCAATCCACCCTCGAAGTCAGGCATAGCCTGAGCTGTTGGTTAGTTTGGTTGCTTTTTTGATAAGTTACCAGGAAAAAGCAAAGAATTACAGCAATTAAGTAACAAGGAATTATTAATGCAACAGCCCCAGTCTGCCCCTGCTCATGTTCTGTCATGGCCAAGCCTGCTGGCCAAAGTGCTGCGGTTGCTTGGATGATCATCAGCCAAAGCCAGACCCATGGGGGAATTGCAGAAATATAATCAAATTTTTAAAAGTTATAAATCTCAACTCCTTGTTTGTTTAAAAAGCTTGATTTAAAGCCACCTGCCAAGCTGGCAAACTGAGCAGGATGCAAGCCAAGTGCAAAGCCCTGTTAGTCCAAACGTCTCATTTTATATGGATGATGAGTTGAGGCAGTTGCTTTCTTTAATGCCAGGTGATTAGGACCCCAGCTGTGTACCAGGCTCTCCGTGCTTGGGCTGCCTCTGGCAAGATTGCTGCACACACTGAGCAGACACACACAGGCCAGAGTTGTTTTAAAACTTCAGGGGTCTGTAGCAAGGCACGTAAATCAGCACAAGCAGTTTTGGAAGCGTGGAGAACCCATGGCTGCCTTCGATACGACAAGCCTGGCAGTCCTGGGGCATTCCAGTCCTGGTGTCTTTGCAGAGGGAGAGGCTGCTCTCTGGCTAGGGATGCAGCCTGACCAGCTCAGAACAAAATATCCCTCTGTGGAGGGGTCGCATCCCTGGAGGTCACATCCCTGTTCCTTGGTGCCCGGAATGATTCGGTGACATCGATGGGGGCTCTGAGGGAAGTGCTGGACTCTGGAGGCAGCTGTGCAGCTGGCACCCACTGGCACTGGGCTTCTTCCACTGGCATTTTAGTCCACAATAAATATATCCAAAAATAGACACCGAGATGGATTTCTCTTCAGTTTGTTTTTTTTCCCCCTCTGAAAGACAGACAGCCATTTATCCTGGACACCGGATCTTGTGTCTTATTTTCCATTCTTCACTGTGGCTTTTTGGAGCTGAACAAATACTGCAGGGGAACAGGCTCTGTGTTGTGCTGCACTGAGGCACAGACAACATCAAGTTCTCTGGAGCTCTTTTGCCATTCTTGCTTGTGACCCAAAACTCACTCTGCAATACCCAGATGGGTGCCTGGATGCTGCTCCTGATCCCTGGAGGAAATGCTTCTGTTCCTCTGCTGGATGGCTGTGGGGTGGCTAAATGGTGGTCAGGGATGAGAAGATGAGCCTAATGGGCATTTTTTCATCTTGGGAAACAGAAAAGAAAGCCCATGGAGTCCAACCTAGAGGGGCTCTGTACAGCTGAGAAGGCACCAATGGGACATCAACAGCCAGCCAGCCAGCCTGGGGACACGCTGCCAGAAGGGCCTGCTGACACAGAACCAGGTGGCTCTGCAATCGTGTGCACGTCGTCTTCGAGCCATGCACAGCAAGCAGAATTAGGGAAGGTGAAGCATGGGAGGAAAGGAAAACTGGAGGCATCCAGGAAAAAAAGCAGTGGAGAGCTCTTGTTGCTCTGGCATCCTTGGTTCTACCCAGATTCTGAATTTTTCCACACACCGAACCCCTCCAACCTGCCCTCAGCTGTGGCCTCTGCCACACTGAGAGGGACTGGCCACCAGCCAAATGGGATCCTTCTGCACCAAAGTGACACATCAAAGACCACCAGCAGTGGGCACTTACCTTTGAAGAAGAAAGCCTCTCCTCTGATCTGGGCCACCGCGTCAAAGTGAGTGTTGCATCTGTTGGGCACGTCCCGCCTGAGCCTGCAGAGAGATGCCCAAGGTGAGCACAGCCCAGGTGGGCAGCCAGAGGCTGTGTCCTCATTGTCCCCTGTCCCATGGAACACATCTCCCCTGCCTCTAGAGCCCCCAGCAGAAGACCACAGGCTGCATCCATCTCTTGTTCCTCGCACTCAAACCCAGCCACACATGCGGATTTCCAAGGCAAGTTTGGGCAGCCCTCAGCCTGAAGACAGCTTTGTGGCAGACATGCCCCCTGGGCCACTGTAGACCATGGCTGGGAGTCAAGCAAGGACATGCTCTACAACTACCAGCTAGTGTAACTGGTGAGGACAGAGCTGGCTTCCTGCTCCCTGGTGGCACAGTGCAGCTTAGCTGTCTGCCCCTGAGCAGCAGGACGAGTGGTGAATAAAAGCCAAGCAGCATCTCACTCCAGCAGCTGAGGATGTTTCTGCTGCAAGGCTGAGCTCTGAAATGCCAGTGAGAGGTGACAGAGCTGCAAAGTGGAAAGCAGACAAGACCAAACACAGGGAAATGTGCCACATGTGAGACAATGCCATGTGATACATGGTGAAAGCAATCTGGAAGTCACAGCTGAGATATTGATCTGCTTTTAACGAGGTGGGTGGGAAAGGCACAGAGTATGAAGGACCAACAGTGCTACAAAGTCCGTGTGAGAAATTATGATTGATGGAGGACAAGGAGAGGATGCTGGGAACATGCACAGAAAAGCTGCTGTGGGTGACAGGGAAGCAAAAATCTAATTTGCTGACAGAAGAGTCGTGCTGGGCTGCCAGCACCTGGTCGCAGCCTTCCTTGGGCACAAAAGGACAGATGGGGAGGAGAACCTTGTCCACCCTCCCAGTCCCTTGGCTAAAATCTGGGTGACCATTAACTTGTGCTATTTTGTTCAGTGTCCCTTCCTCTTTTAATTGTCCTGCTGCCCTGGTAGTAAAACAGTTTGGGAAGTCAAAATTTTATTAATGAGCTAGAGCCAGAAGTTCCTGTAATGAGGGCACACTGGTTGCTCAGTGTTGTCCCTTGCCAGCTCAAACCTGTGTTGGAGTCAAACCCTTGGTCCACTTGTTCCAATATTCACTCCCACAGGTACATTAAGGAGTTGCTCACCTTGGAAAGATTTAGGTAAGTTATTCTTGCACAGTTCAGGATAATGCAGAGGAAGTTTGATTATAATTTCAGCAAGGGTGAGTTCACCTAAGGGTGATGGGGACAAATATCCATTAACATGAGTAAAATGTTGAGCCTTAGGGAAATGCAAAGCACTCCAAAAAGATGCAGAATTTGTGGACATGCCTTAAATGACAAAAAATTAGCTAAGGGATAAATAGCTACTCTCACTTGTCCCTGCTCTTAACCACTTCAGGTGTGGGTTGGCTGGCCAGTCTCCACACATACTGCTCAAAAAAAGCAGATGATGATCAGGAGGGGTGAGGAAGAAGGGGCAGTCTGTGTGTGTGTTTTCCAGAAAACAAGAAGTCCAGAAGGAAATACGGGAGCCAGAGAGAGCAGGCAAGCAAGATACTGATGCTTAAGTGGAGCTTCACTCCTGTGTGTCCTTTGCAGGAACACAAGCGACAGCTGAGAAGAAATGAACTTGACTTACGGGACAGTGGAGCGGTTCTCTGGCAGCTCTGGCAGGACAGGATGATCTTCAGTTTTGATTACTTCAGGCTTGGCTGTGGGGGACACAGATTCCCTGACTCCTGGGTGTAAAAACAAAGAAGCAGTAGAGGGGTACACCATTCTCCCCACCAGCTCCACTCACCCCAGAAAGCAGCTATTCCTGCATGTCCCGTGGCAGAAACAGGCTGTGGCCAAGTGAGGGACACAAACTTACCATAGAGTTGCCAGATCCGGACTTTGTCCTCGTAAGGCAGGTCATACTTCAGAGGATCCCCCACTGGACCTTGATAGTAAGGTCTCATGATGGACTCTATGGCAGAGATGTGGGTCAAGCCAATGGCATGGCCAAACTCATGGACGGCCACAGCAAATAGGTCCATCCCATGAGCATCTGGAAATAAAGACAAAATTGAAGAGTCATTGCATTCTGATTGTATTTTGGGGGCATGGATGGACCTGTAAGAGAAGGTAGAGCTGCATGTTGGATAAGATGGAAATAAATCTTTGGAATAGGCAAAGTTTGAGACATTGGTTGGGGTTGCACAGCAGCATAAACCAAGGAGAGGTCGAATCATGAAGAATCAGCTTGTCCACACCTTCATTCTTAACCCCCAACCTCCTCAGCACATCTGGAGAACACTCCTGCCCACCAGCACTCAGCAGGGATGGACAGAGATCAGCCACTGGGAAGGAAGAAGCTTGGGGAGAAAGAAGGTATTAGCTGGTTACAGAGAAGATGATTAGGTCTAAATGAAATCATTAAGCTGAGGCAGCAGGGAGGCTGGTGGAGGAGGTGGCGTGACAAGTAAATTAGCATCTGGGGACTGCAGAGGAGAGGCTTTGTCAAAATGTGCCTGACAGGAAGGTTGGAGACCTGATCCCTACAGATGGCTCATGCAGCTGAGGCACCCTCGCTTCTGAAAGTCCCTCTGCTTATGAAAAACATTTAGCCAGACAAAATGAAATAAAAGAAAAAACCTGCAACTTGTAACCATCCTGATGGACACAAGATGGCAAGAAAAATCTAATGTTCACAGAGGGCTTCTTCCCAGCAGACCAGAGAGCCTTTTCCAGGCAGGTCAGCTAATAAACATGATTTTAAAAATAGGAAACTAGGGCATGTGGCAATGAAGCCACCCAAAAGATGGCCAAGTCAGAGAACACAGTCCCTACCTGAGAGCTCCAACAACCACACACCCAACCTGTGACCTTCCAGGTCCCAGAAGAAATGGGGACTGAGGGTGAGTGAAGGGAATCTCTGCAATTGGATATGATGGAGAGAAACAAGATATCATGAGCTAGGAGACAGGGAGGAGATGCAGAATGAAGTCATCACAATTAAAGAGGAAGTGGTCAGAGACCTCCTACACCACTTGGACACACACAAGTCTATGGAACTGGATGGGTTACATCCAAGAGTGCTGAAAGAGCAGGCAGATGTGATCACCAGGCCACTTTCCATTATTTACCTGAAGTCCTGGCTACCTATGGAGGTCTCAACAGACTGGAGGGTAGCAAATGTAACACCCATCTATAAGAAAGGCAGAAAGGAGGATCCGGGAAACTATAGACCTGTCAGTCTGACCTTGGTACCAGGGAAGGTCATGGAGCAGGTCATCTTGAGTGTCATTAGAAGACATACAGAAGATAACCAGGGGATCAGGCCCAGTCAGCATTTTTTTTCACAGAAAGAGTGGTTAGACACTGGAATAGGCTGCCCAGGGAGGTGGTTGAGTCACCATCCCTGGGTGTGTTTAAGGGTGGTTTGGATGTGGTGCTGTTAGATATGGTTTAGGGGAGAACTTTGTAGAGTAAGGATGATGGTTGGACTTGGTGATCCCAAGGAGCTTTTCCGACCTGAATAGTTCTATGATTCTATGATCATCGAGGCTTCCAGGAATACAGAAGGTCCTCAACAGCTGGCTGCTTTCACTAGCAAGGCTGAATGAGGAAGCAGAAGAAAGTCTTGGGACCTGCATTTGGCTGCAGCTCTTCTACCCTGACGTACCTGAAGATCGGAAGGTCCAATACTCATCATCGTCGAAATGGGTGTCTCCTGCTGTGTGATGGTCTCCAGGGAAGAAAGCATGTGCCACTGTCCCACCAGGTCCATCAAAGGGATAGCCATCATTGTGATCAGCCTTGGAGAAGTCTATCTGGATGTCAGCATTGTTACCTGCCACTTCATGGAAATTCAGTGGGGTAATGTCACTCCAGACCTTCAGGGCATAGTACATCAGGGCTCGGACTGTGTCGTGGCCCAGGTGGGACTCCTTGGGGAAGGTGCGAACTCTGAAATAAAGAGGGTAAAAAAGACAATGGGGCAGTAGTGTGAAAGAGCACCAAGGACCATGAGGAAAAGCTCCACAAATGCCTGGTGTCTCACACAGCCTGAGTGAGGCCTCCAGAGCTCTTAGCACACCTCCAAATTGCCCCAAGACACTAAGTCTCTGAATCTATTCTTTTCCAGAGCTACAAGGGTTTCAGAGACTGAGTTTGGGTCTGCTGGAAATGCTGAGCCAGTCTTGCCCACTGGCATGTGAAACACCCCAAGGGAGTGAATCACAACCAGAACCTGAGTCCTGGTGCCTCCCAGTCCAGCTGTACCAGTCAGCCTCAGAGCCACATTTCATGCACTAACTGCCCCGTTAGTGCCCAGTACCTCTCCCTTTGCCCAGCCTTGGAAATGCCAATGCCAACAGTCCCTTTCCAGAGCCCACCCATTTCTTTTTCCAAGCTCCCCTTCAGGTCTACCAACAATTGTTTTCTCACTACTTATTTGTTTCAAGTGCAACTTAAATATGCAAAGATTTTTGACTCCTGAAGCCTTTGCACCACATGCAGCCCCCCATCAGTTTCACTGCAACAAACAGGAGGTCATTGCTCATCCTTATTACACACACACAGAGAAATCCAGTATGGATTTGCTGCCTCCATTTATTTCCCAGCATGTCTGCTTGAGGTATAAAATATTCTCTGAACCCAGTACAGTGCCAGCAATCCCAAGCTGCAATCCATAAAAAGGAGGGAGAAGAAAGGATGCATTTTATGTAATTCTCCAGCCTATTGCTTGCAGGAGCTGGGCTATCTGATGGAGCACTGTAGCTGAGAACTTCTTGGTTTGCTTCTTGATGATTTGAGGCTGAAAACACCACTGCACGTTTCACAGGGCTGTTGGGGTTTCTCTGTGTCAGTGCAGGAGGCCTTTGTCCCCAGTGTGGGGACAAGTCTTTGCTCTGGAAGAGAAGCCATGTGCCAGTGTTTGCCCTGCACCTGTGTGATTGAAACCTCCCTTTTGCTCTGAGCTGGAATGAAAAACCCCTCAATGTTTCCTGTATAACCAAACCTTGAAAAAGAATTCCTAACATGTTGATTTAATAGAGGAGGTGAAAAGACAAAGATGCAACAAGGTATCTTGGCTTCTAAAACACTATGTTTAGATAATCTTTCATTGACAATTTTGACAGAAGTGAACACACTTCAGGAAAATGTACTGTTGACTGAGTAATTATTGACAAAAACCTATTCTGCTGGATAATTTCTGGCCAGCTCTACCCTGGTAATAATAGATACTTTATTTTTTTTTGTGTGCCAGCACACCAAAGTGTTTATGAAATATTCATGGCTTGACAGATTTTTAAAGGCTGAAGCAACAATTATGATCATCTCACTTGCCCTCCTGCATAATACAGCTGGGAGAGCATCGCTCAGTGTTACACCACTCCCCAAGCACCAGCGTGAAGTAATGACCTGAATAAACCTCAGAGGTAATTAAAGGTGTTAGAAAGGGATGTCACATCGCTCAAGCTCTTCCTGTAAGTAGTGGTTTGGGTACTGGGAGATACCATAGATCTGCAAAATGGAGTAGGTACAACTTGCTGGCTGAGGTTGGATGCTCTTGCTTTCGCAAATATTTGCATATATCCCACACCCTCAGAGACATGCAGCCCAGGATGGGTCCTGAGCAAAATTAGTGAAAGATAAATCCAGGACAGAACAAAAATCTCACTGATAGTTTCTCTGAAGAGCTTGGGAACCCCATCCTAGAGATGGTGGGAATGAGATGGGTGAATCAGGCAAAGCACATCACAGCCAGATGAGCAAAAATCACTCATTTCTATGCCTTTGCTATCCCTAAACTCTGGGCAAAGACACACCTTATTGACTAAACTAAATGAGTTAGCATGTATGGTAGCATCAGAAAATCATTAAGACCAAACAAAACACATCTGCAAAGAGGACAGAATGGAGGCACAAACAGTACAAACACAGGATTAGAAAAGACATTTTTCAGGCAATTTTTCATTTATCAAAGAGACTGTGGCTGGATGCAAACCTCTGTAGTACCAAAAAAAAAAAAAAAAAAGGCCTATTTGTTTCCAGGTATTCTCTAACTAGATGTCTTCATCTTCCACAACACACCTCTGGACTTGGGTAAACCCTTTGCTGCTTTAATCTCTACTAACCAAGTTATTATACATATAAAACACACCAAGTTTGGTTCAGGAATTACGACACATCTCCGAGATCATGGTGCCTGGGGCACAGACTCAGATGTGGGGACATTATCTGCTCTTCCCTCCTCAACCCTGGCTCAACTACATGAGCTGTTTTCCTTTCCCTTCCCCCTCTTTCTGGCTGTAGAACAAGAATAATAAAACTGATCTGTATTGTAAAAGGAAGGTGGACAAAAAGCTCTGCCTAAACAGACAAACATCATTAATATTCATTCCAACCCCTGACTCCAGAAACATTAGATTAAGGCAGAAAGAGCAGCTATACTTATTTTGTTTCTTACAAAAGGTCCTGCACCACTGAGCTGACCCAGATTTTATTAACATGCTGCAGGTGTAAGTGAAAAATTCTCCATCCTTTATTCATTACCACCATTATTTTTCAAGAGAAACCTGTCAGGATTTTTCAATTCAGCATCTGACTTGATTGCTGGAGCTCTGCTAATTGTTTTCAATGAGATTAGGAGAAGACTATTATGCTGACAGGATGTGTTCTCTCCCACCGAAAAGGAGGCACATTTCTAACATCATACCCATACAGACAGGACTAAATAAGCTTCCTCCTGCCTTGGTTATTACTTGTAGTAAATGGTGTTTAGGTACCCAGTAGAGACCAGGGCTCCTTCTTCTTGCATGTTAATCCCTCCTTAGACTTCCTTTCCAGAGCTCCAATCTCAGGCAAAACCCTGATGTGAGGAATTGAAGAGAAAGGTCTCTCCTCCAGCTGGTTCCTACCAAGCCGCCAGGAAACTGAGAGGACTGGGCTGCTCAGTTCCCCTCTGGCCAGCCCAGCAGCCTTGCCCCAGGCAAGTCAGCCACATCCCTCTGCAAAGCCATGTGCTAGGACCCCCAAGGAGCATCTGTCCCTGGCAGCAGATGGGGCTGGATGCTGGAAACAGCAGCTGCCCAGAGGGATGTGGTGGGTAAGTGCCACAACTGGATGCTGAGGAGAACATCTCTGCTCTGCTTTCAGGGCTCACCACCACACAAACAAATGAAAGCTGACTTTCATCCAGCTGCTGCCAGTCCTTCACATGCCCCCTGGGTCCTCCCTTTTGCTTGTCCCATACCAAAAAGATTTTGGATCCAAGCTGATTAACATGGTAGAGGGCAGAGAGGTCTGATCTGTCTCTGTTCACTATAGAGGGGCACCCACACAAACTGTTCCTTTTTGGTTTTGTCCTCCCAAAGCCAAAAGTGAAAGTGTTAGTGATGGATGAGAAACCAATTGGTGGTTAATGAAACCACTCCTTCACCTCTGCAGCCCTGAAACCACAGAGAAATAAAATAAATGCTGATGATGACCAAACACAGCAGGTGAAGGATTGCCTGAGAAACCCAAATTGATTTTTCTGGCTAGGGGAAGAGAGGACAGTTGAAAAGGTGCTTCCCCAGCTGCCTGGAGCCACCTGTGGCATGAGCCATGGCACAGCAGCCCCAGATCTGGTGCTACCCTAACACAGCCACAACACCCCAGTGCCACAGAGGAAAGCAGGGGGCTGTCTGCACCCTCCACTGCACCTTTCCCAGCACTTTGCAAAAACCACTGTACATTTTGGGGTGATAATCCTCAAGACACACAAATCTCTGGGTGTCTCTTTGCAGGCCAGCTCCAGGGCAAAGAGGTGGGTGAAGGCAAGTTTCACAGCCAGTTTCTCAGGCTGCAAGAGGAACCTCCTGGGGATGCACTTTGCAGCCCAGCCCAGCTATTGTGGCCCCACACTGGTGCCAGATGCCAAGGTGGCAGCTGCCTGCCCACTGCTGCAGCCCCTCGGGGCTTTCCCTGCAAGGGTCCCACCTACTTGCAACGGGCACGTTATGACAGCCCCAAATCAGCTCCGTGCTGGGGAGAGACACCCCCAGGTAATGGGGGACACAGCTGCCTGTGACCAGCTGGGTTTGGTCTGGCAGGTCCCCATGGTGGGATGCCACTGCTTAGAGGAGGAAAGCAGGAGGATTGGGTCCATCATGGGGGTGGTGATGTGGTAAGGGGGTCACCCTTCACCCTGCCTAGCAGCAGTACATCCACACCTCAGCTCAGGCAGTGCCATGCTGCCACTGCACTGGCCTCGGGATGCTTGTGGTGATGATGTGCAGTGAGTGACAGACACGACTGCTCCCCTGCCACCTGCATTTGCTCCAGCTCTGGCACCTCATGTCCCGAGCGTTGCAGTTTCAGTGACTGCAGCTTTGATGAAGTGGCACCAGGGACTCATCCTTACTAAAGACGGATGGAAGGCAGCTCAGTTTGGCACGAGGCTGAGGTTTCAGTAAGAAAAAAAAAAAACACAACTGGGAAATTTAGGAAGCTGAGCTTTGGTGGCCTCCCCTGCCCCAGGGAGCTCGAGGATGCAGAGAGGGGGCACAGCCCTGACTGCAGGGGGACAGCGGGGGCCTGAGGAGGGACAGAGGTGCGGGCTGTGAGCTCCCATTCTGCGGGACACAGCCAGAAGCGGTAAAGCGAAATTAGCAGATGAAAAACCAGGCTGCAAACGCGCAGGGGGATCCGACTGCGGCAGCTCCCGGCGCCGGCAGAGGGCATCTGCACACCGCTGCATCCCCACCCCATCCCGCCGCATCCCCACCCCATCCCGCCGCATCCCCACCCCATCCCGCCGCATCCCCACCCCATCCCGCCGCATCCCCACCCCATCCCGCCGCATCCCCACCCCATCCCGCCGCATCCCCCGCCGCCTCTGTGTTACGCGAGATGGAGAAAAAAAACCGCATCATCATCACAACTTAAAAAGTGCCTTGAAAATAAGATTTGTATGCTGTCATATCCTAGAAAGGTCCCGGGGCCATGAGGCACAGCAGGCCCCGTGTGTCTGAGGCTGCACAGGATGCTCCGAGCCCGTGCCGGGAAGCTCGGGGGCTGCACCACGGGCTGGGCAGGATGCAGCCTGTATTGTTGTGCTCCTCGAGACTTCCAATCTCACAGGCTGGCTGTTCTCGAGGGTAAAAAGAAACCTAAGCAACCTGTTTACCAAACACTGCCTTCTCTATCACTGCAGGTGCCTATCCCGAGATCACCCAGCGTGCAGCTTTGCTTACCTGTTTATTCCAGCCTTGCAGTGGTTCAGGTTTTTCTTCAATTTTCAAATGCATGTCACACTAGAATTTGGATTTTTTTTTTTAAATTTTATTATTTTTAAAATCTTCAATCAATGTAAAAGGTAGGCATATAAACTTTATATCTCTATTGGCAGATTTTCATGGCAGTTTCAATAAAGCTATTTTAATCTCAGGTGTTGGATGTAAATACTATATTGGAGTTTCTCTAACTCTACAGCTTTCTTTTGGCTTATACAACCTCCAGTTATAAAATACAGCCCTTTCTTGAACAAAAGCCAAGATCTTAGAAAGGATCAAAGAATAAAAAGCAGAAATTAATTTGCCAGAAGATTGATTTTTTTTTTTTTATGTCATACATATAAAATTGTCTCAAACCTAAACCCTTTTTTATGACAATCACTGCTGCAGCATCACAGTTTCCACAGGGGTGGGAAGAGGACAGTATCCCAGTCTGCATCCACCAGAACAGGGTGGGAATTTTCCTCTCTGAAATATGAAGTTGGTTCCTCTTAGCCATCAAGACCAGGGAGACAGGCTGAGCTTTTATAACATGGATCACTTCACCAAGAGAAGCTGTCCATGAGCCAACATTGCTTCTTACTGGAGCTGAATTATGTTTATCTATTCTGAAAACAGAGTCTCAGAGGGATGTGCTGGAACATAGACCAAATCCCTGGTAAGCCCAGTTTCAACATGTGTCAACAGCAACAGCCAAGTCAAGATTTGTCACTGCAGTAGGAGGTGGTCTTACTCCAGAGACTATGACAGGATGAAAGAAAGATTATTCTTAACAGAGATATATTTTCAGAGCATCCACACACATTTTTAGAGTAGTATGAGCCCCTCATGGTGCTCACCTTTCTTGGAGGAAGAATAACTGCAGCACATGATATTTGAGGGAGGAAAAATGAGTCCCAAAAAGTCTTGGTGAGACAGGGATCTGCTTCCTTGCCAACCCTGACCTGTAGGGTGATTTCACGGTCTGTGGAAGTTGGTCCTGACCCTCTGTGTGCCACAAGTTCAGTAACCTACACGTGTTGCTCCCTCACGTGAAGGGAAAAGCACTCCCTTGAGAAAAAAAGTGACTCTGTTACCCAGAAAGTGCTCCCAACCCTTGGGCTCAGGTGGGGCAAGAGAAGAAGCCCATCTGTGCTGAGCCAAGTCTGTTATAAAAGTGCAAAGTCCCAAGAAACTCAAGAGAGATGATGCTGTAACCATTGCAACACAGCAAAAAGCTCCCAGCTAATCCACTGTCCAAGACCACACCATTTCCAGCCAGTGGATGAGCAGGTCCTTAAAATGAAGGCTGGGATGGGCAGGAGAAATGTTTAAACAAATAGCGTGTGGGGATCTGGGAGCGCAGAGGGACACGCTTTAACACATCACCCTAAAACTCAACACAAAGCCTTATTTGGCCCAGGTCTTTCTGGCATCAGCCCTTCACTACAATGTTTCTGTAAGGGACGATGAATTCCTACCTCCAAGACAAGTTCCTTTTGCTCCACTTGGTGACAGCCTGTGTGTGCCGCTTCCTCCTGGCCGGCGCGGCGACGAAGTCGGGCAGAGAGCAGCGAGGGGTCTTCATCAGCTCCAGTGTGGCTTCATCTAGGGTTAGAAAACAGTCATAGAAATCAGGGGGATGGTGGGTTAGGAAATCTCAGGGGGGACTGGGGGAAGAGAAGAGCAGAGGGTGCAGCAACAGAGTGAAAGGCAGCCCCTGGGAGCTGTTGGGGCATGATCCCAGCCCCAACGTCCTCCTCAAGGCACTAAGCCCCTTCCATGGCACAGCTGCACCCACCAAGGGCAGCAATTCCTGCTGAAAGCCCATTTCTTCAACCCCAAGGGGGTTGGGCACCAGTTCAGCTGCTAGCAACAGCAGGTGGGTTTATGGATTGCAGGGAAAACGCAGCAGGTTACCTTGTGTGTGACACTTAACACGTCTCCAAAACTTGTGTAGAAAACCACCTGTAGCCAGCTTCGTTTATATTTTAGACCATACATTTTCTATTATTTTGCTTTATTCTCTCTTGCTGAATTTCCCATTATTTCCCTGGCAGAGCAAAGAATAGGTATGTAAATAAACTATAAACTCTATCTCTGTTCAGCTAGGAGATTATTTGGAAAATGTTCCTTCTTGTTTTCAAAACTGAATGAAAGCTTATAGCTCCTATTCTCTTCTGCTGCAAGGTAGACAAGTTGTCTGTTCACCCATTTCCCATGCTGGCTTTGCCTCTTTACTGAAAAACTTGTTTTCAAATGCCAACACTTGTCCATGACCAGCCCAGGACAGCCCCCTAGGCCTGTTCCAAATAGCCCTTCTAAAAATGAAAATATAAATGCATTCAAGCAGCCATCCTCACTCCTGGGACTCCTTCAGCTTGTGATGAGGTGGGAGAGAAATAATTGCACTTGCTCAATTGAGAGTGGAGAGGGAAAGTCCCAGTGATGGGATGTGGCCAGGAGCTGCTCTGGTGGCAGCTGCTCTGGGGGACCAGTGAAGGGCTGCTGGGGGCACTGGGACAGACAAAGACAAGGCTTCTAATTAGCAGCTCCTCATTAATTCTGCCCCGAGCAGCGGAAGCAAGCTGGCCGTGCAGCGGGAGGTCGTGGCTGTCTGTCAAGGAAGGGAGGAGAGCAGACAGATGCCCTTCCAAGGGCTGGGATAATGCTGGCTTTCTCCTGCCCTCAGTGAGGACATTGAGAGGAACAACCCTGGTCATGCTGGGGACATGTGTCCCTTCAGCCTGGCCTCGGGCTGCTCCCTCCCAGCTGTCCTGGGGTGGCTGGGGGTGCCTGGAGCTGTTGCAGCTCAGCAAGAGCCAAGGGACCCCCCCCCAGCCCAGGCACCTCATGGCACTGTGTCATGGGAAGGAGCAAACAGCACTGGGGTGATGTGACACCATCCTCCTCCCTCCCCTCGCTGTGAAGAAACCAGAATATCTGCATATAGAAATTATGAGGCTTAATCAGGATTTTTGTTCAACTCAAGTGATGCTGTAATTAAGGTTTTGCAACAGTCAACCTATCAGCCTTAGTTTCTCTGTTTTGGTTTTGTTGGGTGTTATTTTTCCCCCTGTTTTTCTTGTTTGAACACACCAAGAACTATTTTAAGCACAGGAGGAACCCCAAGGGTGTGTGGGTCTGGTAAAATAATTGCTTGCCTCAGGTTCTTGAAAGCAGAATGCAACAAAGCACCTGAGCCATGTAATTATTCTTACAGCAGCAAACTGGGCCGTATGCTACACCCACGTGAGCTTTTCCTGATGATGATGCTACTCCACAACAGCACCAAGTCCCCCCTCTCCTTCCTGGACCTGCAAGGTGCTGTCCCTGCATCCCTCTGCACTGCAGTGAGGAGGGATCAGGAGCCACTGACCCAGGACGCCCGTTGTCTCCAGCCCCCCGAACCGCTGCATGGCTGTAATGGCCTTGGTGAGCTCCTCCTGGGTCTGCAGTTGTCCAGTGACAGGATCTGGAGGAGGCAGGTATCCAAATTTTGTCAACCAGTCCTGTGGAACAAGGAGAAGATGGGGGAGGATAAGAAAAGGAAAGGAAGGAAATATATGTATGCAGAGAATCATGCTCCAAAGGTCCCATCTGTTCCTCTTGGAAATCCTTGTCCCATTTACTTATTTATGCTCAGCTTGACTCTTCATTACTTCAGGATTTTGATTTGAAACAAACCCAACCACAAAGTCTTCAACCCCACTCCACACGATGCACTTATTCAAGACCAGGGGTGGATGACCTCAGTGCTGACAAAAACCCAGGCCCTTTGGAGAAAATCACAATGGAGATACATGTCAAGCTGCTTCCCTGGTGGCCACCATGGGACCTCAGCTTTATCTCTTTCCACCAGATCCCAGGCAACACAGGTGCCATAGCTGCAGAGTCTTGACTTCCAGGAACTGAAATGCTTTCCTTGCAAGACCTGGTGGTTTCCCACTGGTGCCATCACCCCCAAGCCACGTCAGGAAGGGGTATGGGGACAGGGAACAGAGGAAAACCCTTTGACTGACTTCCCCTAAAATCTGGCCAACATCAAAGTGTCTTTCCTCGTGATTGATGGCCCTTGTCATTTGGAAAAAGAAAAAGACAAAAAGGGATTTAAAAAATACCCAAAACACTGTAAGAAAATCTCACTGGTAATGGTGTCAGGCTTCTTAACTTCAGAGGCTATAGTGGCAGAGCTGCACTCAACCCAGCAGCAGCAGAAATGCCAGGACTGGCTTAATGGTGAAGCCAAAACCCCAGTCACCTGCAGCTCCTGAGGACTGACTGATTCCTGAAGAGAAATAAATGACTTCTCTTTGTGGCCTCCTCTCCAACATTTCCACGTGCCCTGGTTTAACCATGTCTCTGTCAGTTGCTTTACAGCCTCTAGAGCCAGGCATGGGAGGGGGGACCTGTGAAACACCCACATTTCCCTCTTTGCCAAAGCCTGAGCAAGCACAGCCAGTACCAGACATCCCCCCAGCACAGGTGCCTCATTCAAACCAAGACTACCATTGGGCAGGAATTTGTCTTTCAAAGGACAATGCATCTTTATGAACATCTTCCTCTTTCCGGCCTAAACCCAGTAAAAAAACCCATCTCCATAAACCTTCTTACAACAGCTTTTTTAAATGTCTGGTGAATTATCTTTCTAAATCCTTTCTTACCTTCCCTCTTGCTCCCTCCTGCTCTCAGGAGAAAGATCAACAGAGAATAATAACCCAGCATGCAAGGAATGCCAGAAACACCTACCCTCTATTTTCTTTATCTGTACCTAAGGAACACTGATCTATTGAGCCTCTTGGAGCCTGGTATTGATCTAGACCCCAGTGCAGTCAATACTGCTCAGATGTATCTTAGTCAGAGCAGTGCCACGGGTTGCTACCTGCTTATCACCACCATCTGAACATCTCACAGCTCAGTGTCACTTGCAGCAGCTCCACCAAATGCCATAGCACCCCCAGACCCTCTCTGGCAAGCTCAAATAAACAATTTCCTGCTTACAGAGCTTTACAACACATCTCCCCACACTTGGTGTGGCTCTCCATTGGGGAATGTGGTCTCCCATGCTGGGTTTCTCACCATAGTTACCTTCCCTCCTCACCCTCCTTCATGGTTGCCCTATTTTAGCAGGGGAGTGTGTTATCTCAGCCACAGAAAGCAGCTTGTCTGGCCATTTCTTGTTGCTGAATGCCACCACCTTGCTAGGAGCACCTTAGCAGCGTCCCAGCCTTCCCTTGCCATCAGGCTGAAGGCCAGGCCAAGCACTCTCTCCTCCTCTACCTGCTCCAATTTGTCCCTTTGCGTAGCAAAAGCATTTGAGACAGAAATTTGAGATACAATTTGCCTTTGATTGGTCATGAGGAATGAGCTGTGACATGGAGCTCAGCAGCCGGCCCATCAGCTGATGAGGATGGTGGGGTTTAATTTGCTTTCTTCCTTGGCCATGGAGACAGTGTCATTTATTCTCTAATGACAGTGGAGCCAATGCTGCACCAGAGATGTACATAACTCAGCTTTGCTCAGGTTCTCCTGGAGAGGGAGGTGGCAACAAAAAGCTGGGGAAAGCTAAGGCACAGTTAGGTCCAGCAAAGGTCCTGTTTCTCTGGCCAGGTTGAGACCTTCTCTCTTAATTCAAAGGGACAGAGAGGGTACAAACACAACTGGACACCCCAAGCAAGTGGGGGCTCCCTAAAGAAAAGATGGAAGAAATGGGCAGATATCATGAGCCCTTCATCTGACCTTCCAAGCACTGACCTTCCTGTATGTGATTCTTCATGTAGAGCATCATGTTTCTCATGTCTTACTCAGGTTCTTCATAAATGTATGGTCCTCTGATAACAATTTCATTTGTCTCATTTCCACTGTATGGGTTCTGGCCTGTTTCCTCTCTCCTCATAAGCAAAGCTGATCCATAATATTGAACTTTCACATTCCACCTTTGCTGTGGCAAAAAATTTCATTAGGGAAAATGCAGCTGAGTTTGAAGATGAGAAAGATCAGCAGGAATTGTCTGGCTAATTATCTGTGTGCCCTGTGAAAGCTTTTCAGATATTTTCTTGTCCTTAATTAGAACAAAAGCTAAACTCCTAAACTTCCACACATGAAAAATATGAAAACATTTTCCACTGCGATAACTTCAACATGATCCCTTCCTATTTCCACATTTTTAAATAAAAAAAGCTTTTTTCTTTCAACTCTCATTAGTTTAAAAAGTTTAAAGAAATACTGATTTGAGCTGAATGCTACAAGTCTTTGAACATATTTCTTGCCTGAGTTGGCACGATAAAAACTTTTCCTTAAAAACGTGCTGTGCTAAATGAATTGACTTAATCCCATAGAAGATTCAGCTTCAGCAAGTCCCTCTTAAAAGGAAAAAAAAAATGCTTCACCAAAAAAATCAGGTTGAGCCAACATCTTCCAGCTCCAAGATGAGCCATGATCTTATCCCATGGGCTGGGGTACATATCTTGATCTAGGGATCATGGGGTGCCAGGTTAAGTTTTTTTGGGAATCATCTCATTGTGTCTCTGTCCCCCCATCATTTCCCATCTATAAAATAGTTGAAATAGACTTCCTTAGTCTCCTATCTATTGGTCCTGCCTGCTCAGACTGGGAAACCCATCCCCAGCCATGGGGGGCTGCTGGGATGGACCCAGCCAATGCATGTCACTGCCATCACCACAAGTGAACCCACATGGTGGACTTCCCCACTGTGGGAGCTGGGAAAGACCCAGTGAGGGAAGCTGGAGGGACCACACCTAGACCACGATGAATCTATTGATCCAGCTCCACCACCAAGCTGTACAGAATTAAAGGTTCCCCACTGTGCTCAGGGTCAGGAAAAAAAAATGAAAAGAAGAGCTGCATGTCTGGCAGACACATCCAAAGGCACCCACCCATCTGCAGCTCCCCTCCTCTGCCCTGATAAACACAGCTGCCAGCGAGATCCTTCACACTGCTCAGCACTGGGCAGAAGCACATACATTCCCCTTAAAAACACAGCTGGGATATTTACTGACTAATCACCATCCCTGCATGGGGCTGGAGATCCCACCCTGCCCCACGTGGGATGGTGGGACTCACACCGTGTCCCAGGCAGTGGGGAAAAGCCATCGCAACACGTTCATCTCTCAGGACCAGGAGAGCAGGAATGGCAGCTCCTCAGGTGCTGCCCATGCCCCATCCCCTGCCTTCTCCTGGGACCAGCCATCCACAGACAACACAACTCAAGAAATAAAGAAAAATTGAAAACATTTTCCACTGCTGTGGTGACACAGCAATGTGGCTCCTCTGCAGAGCTGCTCCAGACCTGGTCACTGCCATCTCTCACTCGGGGGGCTACAAACAAGCTCTATTCTTATTTCTCCTCTGGGTTCCTCTACTGCTGTGGCACAGAGTAGTGAGCAAACACCTGCTTCTTGCCTTAAACAGTGGCAAGCAGATTCTAAACCAGTAGAATTTTTTTTGCACCTTTTTTTTTTCTTTTTGGAGAAGGGACAAACTTAGGAAAAATGCTGTCAAAGTCCTTTTCTCCCCTGCAAACAAGGCCTGCTTCAATTGTGGATTTTATTAACTCCTTTGAATAGAGTACCAGGGGGTGATGCTGCTGTGGCAGCAGCCAGGGACTGTGGCTCTCTAGGGGCAAATTATGACCCAGAGCAAAAGACTGGCTCCCAGCAGCAGTGAAGCCTCTGGTGTCATTTATGCAGAGCCAATTTTCAGATTAAAATGGCAATTTCATTTCTTTTATCTATCCACTTCCTTCGTATCAATATCCTTTTGTCCTAGAACTTACTCACCTGCTTCATTTTAAAATAGATGTAGATATCGTCCCTCTTTTATGGAAGATTTATGAGTTCTGTAGGTTTGCTTTTACAAATATTAATATTATATAAGCTGATAGGCTTATTCAACTGCCACAGGCAAAAAAAAAAAAGACTCACTCAGCAAGTTTTCTTCCTGATTATTTCTTTTTAAGGGTCATAGGCTGGTGTTTACAGGAAGACAAACTTATACAGGATAACAAGGAGAGGATAAACAGGATAAACAGCAAAACAGAAAATCAGGATAAGCAGAAAAGCTACCCAAGCCAGTTCCAAACTTCTGCCTGCTCTTGTGTTTCTAAAGATTATTCTCCCCAAAAAATTGGGGTTTTATTTTTCTTTTTTTCTTGATACAGGGAAAAGAGCAGCCTTAATCCTGCAGAGTTTGTAACACTCCCCGTGCTGTCATTTTACCCAGCACAGCACCAAGCAGAGAACCACCCAGCTCCTCTGCAGCCTCCCAGACCAGCTCCATCCCCATCTCATCAACGCTGGAGCAGGAAACTGGGTTTAAACTCACACCACTGAGGACCAGGGTGCAAGCAGCACCCACAGGGCTCTGCTGAAAAGCTGTAAACTGTCACCCATGGGCCCCTCTGCCCAATCTATGACTCCAGATGCATCTTTGCAGGAAAGAGGTGACTTGCAACACAACTCCAGAGGCTTTTTGGATATGCAGTGTGCACCAAGAGGATGCTGGCATATCCCAATTTTAAAATTTTCAAGGCAGTCCAAGGCTTGAGCAGAAGCGTGTTTTTTTACTCAAAAGAACCTTCTCATTAATATTCCTTGAAAAACTTTACCAAACTCCACCTTTTCTCATTAATCAAGCGACAAGTTGCTTTTATGAATTTTAAAAGGCTCCTGTCACAGCTGAGGGGCTCAGTCCCTATCCTGACCTGAATCTGGCCTTTGCCTTTCTGCCAGGGGCAGCCTCAGTGAAGCCCCTTCCCGCTGTCCCCAGTGGCCTCAACTGCTGCAGGAGCACAAACCCCCCAGTGCTCTCTCCACCTCTTGTCTCCTGCCATCCACACCAGACAAACACAGAGAAATGGGCTTTGTTTTCACAGGGCCACCCAGGGGTGAGAGGAATTTGAAAGCTCCCTTTCCTGCTGGGAATCCCTTTATACCCTGGGGGCAGTCACACTTTGAACACACAGGGGAAGAAAATTCAAACACACTATTCACCAAAATTAATGACCCAGATTACTAAAATAAAACTACAACTCAAACATCCAGAACTGATTTCCAAATTACACTTCACTTTATCTCTGCACCTACCACTGAGTAGGGTGGAAGCTTTTAGAGTTAAAATAAATATTAAAAAAACCCCACCACCACAAACTAGCTCAAAAGGAAATTGCTTTTGGCTGCTTGAGTTTTTCTTCCAAGTTTTGGAAGGTTTACAGTATTCATATTTTTATAGTCATTTTCCTGAGATCAAAGGACCCCAGGAACAACTCCCATTAATTAGAGCAACACATATGGTGCTGCAATACTCCAAGGAACACACTCCTGCCATGTAACAGCCCTCGGGCCACGCAAAGCCAATGATTTTCTTCTAAAGGTTGCCACTTACCTCTCTAATGAGCTACTGCACAAAAATAATCAGCTGATTAATTCATTAGGAGAAAAAACTGCAGTCTGGATTAGAACCAGGATTTTGGTTACGGCCACTGCTGAACGGTGGGAATGGTTTCATCAGCATAAGCCAGAGGAGTCACTTGAATCCAAACAGCTCTTTAATTCGAGCTAGCACCGTGCACAGAATCCAGGGTAGAAGTTAATGCAGCTGCTAATGATTTCCTCTGCTTCCCTCTTGCTTCAAATGTTCGATTAGATTAACAGCAGCAGTGTTATGAAAGGCCACATCCAACAAGTTGTGAAGACAGCAGGTCCCTTGTCAAGGGACAGATCTCACCACTCTATGACACTGGACCTGGGACATCCAGGTCATTAACAATCCAGCAGAGAGAGCACCTCTGCTCCAGCACGGCTCACTTCCCAGCCACACTGGATGCCAACTTGGCTGCTTGTGGGTCTTGTTAGAGATTATCAGGTCTTGTCTGTATCTACCAACACTCATCTGCAGGGCTCTCTGCTCATATCACCACTCTCCTGGGCACCAGGGGGTGACATCCTACACAGGCAAGGTGGGCATGGAAGAAAGCTGTTGTCCTTTGGAAGCAAATTTCGCCCATTCTGCAATAGATGTTCCACATGGTGTAAGCATCTCCTTGGTTGGACAGATGCCAAGAGCCTTTCCAGAAACACAGAGTTAACGAAGAGATATTGTAGAATCAGGAGGGGTTTCTTTGGGGACCTCAGAAATAGCCTTTTCAGTCTCTTTGAACTGAAGATCAAAGAACCAATTCCCACCCATAGCAGGAAGGCAGCACAGCACAGTGCAATGTTTACTACAGCTGGTTTGAGGCTATTTTCAGAGAAAGAAAAGTGACAAAACATATAAGCAATGTACAGTTTATTCTGTATTTTCAACATAAATGTGTATTTTTCTTGGTGGAGATTCAGTACACTAGGGCTTTAGGGAGGCCATCAATCACTTGAGATTTTCCAGCACATCCATTTCCACTAGAAGGTAATGAAGGATGCCAAATAATTGTGTGTAACTGGAACTCCACATGACATTAGACAGGAGTTTCAATAAGAGTAGTTTTTTGTTTTTAAATCAGCCCTAGTTTTGCATAATTCTGCCTGTGACAGCAAAGCACCCTCTGTCATCAATGAGTTATTTAGGAAGGAAAAGAAGAAAGTCCTGCCTATAATAGTCTGTTGCACTGATGGGTAGCTCGGTAAATGAGTGGATTAGCATCCTTTTATCTTGCTACAAAAAGAGCTCTAAACCACAATCACACACTCATCGCTTAGTGGGGTTTGTAAGAATAACCCTGCTCCTTTCCTGCAGGTGGAGACTCTTTGTGGTGGGTGCAGGAAGGTCTCATCTGGCAGCCCTGTGTCCCAGTGGTGGATGCCACCTACCACATCCTGTGCTGAACAGCAAACCTGGGACTTTGTCTCCCCTTAATACCCACAGAACTGGTCACTACATAGGAAAAAGCCAGTACTTCCTTTAAAAATAGAAGCACAACAAATTCTAGTCCTCTGGTGGGTCCACAGGCCAGTAACACCAGCAGGGGATCTAAACTCCAGCAGTTTATTCCATCGAGCAGCTCGGTAAGTAATTACCTTTGGAACATACGGCACAGAAATACCAGCAGCAGAGTTTGGATGTGCTTTAAAATCCACTTTAGAGCATCTGTGCTGCTGGTACCTGGGCTGTGCCCAGCCTCATCTGCATCATGGTGTGCTGGCTGTTGGTTCCATTCACAGGGTCTGGCTCCATTCACACAGGGTGAACCAGAGAAAGGCCTTGGCCAATGAGTCGAGGCAGGACAGACAGTGCCTAAGCAGGGTAGAGGAAAAAGCCCAACTCAGCATGAGACATAAAGCAACTGGAATCTAGGTGACCTGCCAGCAACCATTCTTGAAGCTACTGCAAATGATAATCTGCAGTGTTCACAGCCCACACAAAACCCCAGAACAGGCATTTCTCCTGGATACTGGCTCTCCTCTGTGCTGCAGCCCAGTGGGCACCCAAAGCCAGGGAGCAGATCCCCTGGCACTCCCTTCTCCACCAGCAGCAGCTGCTGGTGTGCTCTGAGCACCCCACAGGTACAAACAGATCGCACCTCAGATCTGGTGTGACAGGGTTAAATTAAATGTCATCAGATGCAATTCTCACAGCATTTGTAAGCCCAGGAGAAATCTCCTCTCCATGTACCCAGCTGCTGTCCACACGTAGCCAGGGAAGAGGTTTCCCTGGTCAGCAACGTGCAATAAATCATGTGAGCAGCTGTCTCATCCCTGAAATCACATCTTCTCTGTATGAAGAAAAAAAAAGAGCCAAGGCTTTGTGAATTCAGACATTTCTGGGCACAGGACAGGGGAATGTCCCTGTTTTCCTGGAAGATTTTGCACAAGGCTCATTGGAGGCCAAAGCTGCCTTGGGGCTGCTGTGAGCAGAGCCAGCTGGACAGTGCTCCTCAGGAAACACCTGCTGGAGATGGATGGAGGGGACAGACCGTGCCTTGACCTTCTCCCCGTGCTCCTCTACTCTGTCTCTTGCACCCAAGCAAGAGGCTGGGCAGGGAGGGAAGCTGCCATGTGCCTTTTCCAAGGGGTCTCCTGCAACAGGAGGCTCCCCAAGCCCTCTCCACCAGGGCAGCTGGGACTCCTGCCCCACAGCAGTGGGGAGGCTTTACAAGATCTCTTGGGGCTTGGTTCACCTCAGCACATAGATGTTAAGACATTTTATTAAAACCTCCAAGGCTCCCAAGTATCTGACATGGGGCTGCTGACATCACCCAAGCAGACTGTGAAGAGAACTTCCAAACACTCCTGTCTTCCAGCTGGATCAGAACCAAGATGAGCAAGAAAATGATGAATTCTTTTAAAAGAAGTACAAATTGCTCTTTACCTAAGTGAGAATACTCAGCAAGGCTCTCCTAAGGGGTGACTTTAGAGGTCCTGGTTTTGCTTAATGCACCTGCCTGTCTCATTGGCCCCAAAGGGCACGTTTGCTCATGGAGCACAGGGGAGGTCAATCCACACTGAGAACACAGTGGAGGTCATCTGTATTCTCTCCTGGTCTCACCAAGATGAGCTCCTACTCTTCGGGTTTCAGTCATTAAACAAACCATGTCTGGTAGCTAACTGAACAGACTCCTATATACCAAAACAAATCTCTCACTGTCTCCATTGATTGGACTTTTTACTAGAACAGTGTCTTCTCCAGGATGGACTTCAGACCTGGCTTTTCTCTGCAGCATGACCAGGAAGACCAGCATTTGCCTTGGCCCATTCAGGTCCTCACTCACAGCTCTCAGCCTCCATCTCAGGCTTCAGAGTTGAACCTCCAGCACAGTTTAACTGTTTTCCCATTTACAGCAGCCACCAATATTTTATCTTGATAAATCAGCTCAGCTGCACATCTCTCCACCACTCATTAGCTTGGAGATCAGTGGCTTCCTTCCTCTCCCTTGCAGCAGCTGGTAGGCTTGGTTTTCAAGATAACCTCAGGACACACACTCCCTGTTTAAATATGCTCACAGCGGGGCTCAATATACCTTTCAAGAGATTGCAGAAAGTCTCTAGTCCTCTTCAAATTGGGAATTCAAGTGCTGTTATCACCATGCTCAGTGTCTGGACTGGTCCAGGGGCTGCTAACAACAGCCCCAGTCCCTGAACTTACTGCAGCAGCTTTTAGATCAGGTCTCAGCTGCATCTTCCCATTTAGTTTTTAGCAATGAAAATATTGTGATGTTAAGAAATCCATAAATCAGAAGCTGTGCTGGGGTGTGAAATAGAGCACCCATCTGGGAGAGAATTAAGCCCCACTTATGTCTCCTGTCCCTGGATCTATGTGACTACAGGAACAACACATTTGCTACCTGCTTGGCTTTGCTGCATCCTCTAATCTCTAAAACAGCAACATTACAATGAGCTCTTCTTGTCGACAGGCTCTTTCTATTAGCTGTACAAGTGTCTTGAACAATTATTGATGCTGTAGGCAACTGGCACACAGATAAAAAAAAAAAAAAGAGGGAGCCTTCTGTTTACAAGCAAGGCTATTAAATCGGAGGAAGCAATAACAGCACAATTCTCAGGTGACCAGCCCTCGGGTCCAAGCACTGGGAATTCTGCAGAAGTGCTTCAAGAGCACCCCACAGGCTGGTGAGCTGGAAGAAATTACCCACTGAACAGTAGCAGATTAGAAAAATAAAACACAACAAACAAAACCAGCCCTGCATCAACACAGAGTGTTGGACAGTTCGCAAAACATGACAAAAATTCTTTAATTACGAAACCAAGCTAACTGAAATGAATAATTTAAGCTGCCCTGGCTAGTCCAGGGCATTTTCGTGTGGCTACCAGGGTGGGTCTGCTTTCAGTGAGCATTGGTTTTAATCAGGACCTAGGACCAAAGCAGTTTTCCAGAAAACAACCAAAACAAAGCAGAAACCAAACCAAACAATAGACTTTACTTCTCCCCAGAGGGGTTCAAATCACACAATACCTGGCTTTGGCAAACAAACTGAACCATGCAATGCAGAACTTGCTCTAACCAGCACTCCCCTGCCTCAAATGCCAATTTGAATAATAATAAATCTGCACATCTATACACACTGTTATGTCTTCAGGCACTCCAAATGGTATCAAATTATGCAGCACCACTTGTGTATGTACCAGACCACCATGGCTGGGAAAATAGTAAGGACTGGCTCCTGCTCAAGAGCAAGAGCCAGGGACTTGTGTACCAACCCCTCTTCTCCCTGAGGACCTGAGCACCCCTGCCAAAACCACCCTGCTGCTCCCCTGGGAACACTGGTTCCCACAGCCACTGCTTTCATCTGCAGCTCTGCCACATGGAAGGACAGGCAGAGAGCAGAGTTTCTGCAATGTTTTATCCAACATAAATGTGGCTACAGTCTATGGTTTGTGTATGTACTCCCAGGTTTTTTTTTGTGGTTTGTTTGTTTGTTTTTGTTTTTTTGCACTTGCTCACCCCCTTCTCAGCTGCTTTGGAAACAGCTCTAGAAGGTCCCATCAGCTTTGGAGTGTTTCACAAGAGGTGGCCAGTTGGATCCAAACCAAGCCTGGTAGTGCCACTGGCTGAAATATTACCGACAATTTATCCATTTGGAAAATACCTTCCATTTTGCCCAAATCCTCCACTTTTCCAGACCCTGCTGTGCTTAGGGCAGCTCAGAACCATGCACCAGAGGGAGAAGGAAGCCACGTGCCAGCTGTGGGCTTCACAGCAACCCAGCAGGCTGCAGCCAGGGTGCTTCATTAAGCACCAGCATTTTGGGTGCTCAGGATCATCTTCAGGCTCCAACTGGTGGGGCTGAAGCCAGGGGAGTCTGGGGAGGCACCAGAGGCAAGGGCTCCTCATTCTGCACACTGTACCCCAAACCCTAGGCTTAGCAAGGGAGGATCAGGCTTGACTAAGCATCACATGTGAACAACAGCTCCTAATTAGGAGTCCTCATTCCTGGCTCTGACCAGGAGCAGCAGGAACCCTCGGAGGTGCCTGCAGTGACTGATGGCCCCAGGCAAGGCAGCGTGGCTGTCATTCGGGCAGAGGAGATGCTTTATGCACAGGCTGCAGATAATAAATAATGTTTAGGTGGCTTTTAATGTTCCCTTGAAGAACACAGGTACAAAGTATTGTTGTTGTGACTCATGCTTATTTGAAGGGACAGGGGACTTGGTAGCTGTGCACCAAAGGACAGACTGTCCTGACATACCCCCCACAGCTTCAAATAACCCCTTTGAGGAGGCTTGTCCCCTGGGGACACCAGCATCCCTGAGGCACCTGCCAGGCATCCCAACCCCAGGTTTCTGCTGAGTGGCCCAGTGCCTCATCCTCATGGCCACAGGGTGCCCCTGCTGCTGCTGTCTTCTCACCAGATGCAGAGCTCAGAAATCTGCATTGATTTTCCTGTGGGTTTGGAGGGGCAGGGGTGCCCCTGAGCAGGGACAAGTCCCTTCCCAAAGGCCACCTGTGTGACTGCAGCCACACTCAGCACCTCAGGTCCAGTCCTAATCTTAATTACAACAGTGTCTCTTCTCTCTCTGCTGTTCTGATCCCACCAACATGGGATGTGAAAATTAAAGCCAGTGCCTGTGATTTTACACATCAAAAGCCACTCCTGGCTTCTGATGAAGGAGCCAGCTCTCCCCACCACCCTCCAGCCCGCATCTCTGCACATCCCTTCCCAGGATGGCTGGCAACAGGCACATTTATGCACAGAGATCATCTCTCCCCCACTGGGTGGCAAATGACAGAATAAAAAGATTATAAAACTTACATATTTGAAAAAGCTCTAATGGGAAAATATCCCTAATCTTCTGTGGCCTCTCTATGGTGTTGATACGGCCTGACACAGCTGGAGTTCTCCTTCACCTTCCTTCATGTAAATAGCCAGACATTTCATACCTATTAATTCTATTTGCGGTGCAGGCAGATTTTGCAATTAAGGGGTTTCTACTTCCCAGCCACATTACCCCACAATGAGACCTGGGTGAAAGGATCCCATCCCACTGCCCCAGCTACTGCTGGTCTCCTTAAGCCTCAGCCACTGCCCTTGGGGCTTGGTTTATAACCCTTACAGCATAAACAATTAAAAAAAAAAATGGTGTTTTTATCTTGTTGAATCTTTGCTAAAAGGTATGTTTTCCCTCTGTGAGGGCTGTGGGTGTTGGTGGCAATAGCAGCATGAGGTGATGGCAGGACAAGCCAATGGTTCCCATTGCAGGCACCTGCTGCCCTGTACTTGCAAGATTTATGCTGAAATTCACCCCTTGGCCCCCTCCTGAGACCAATTCCAGAAGGAACAAGGCAGACTAACTTTTGATACCAAACAGATTCATTAAACTGAGAGGTCTTGCATTCCTACATAAGCAGAATATGAAATGCAGAGAACTTCCTGGAATGGACAATCCTGCACAGCAGAAAATCCATCTGGTAAATTGGATACATTTAATCACAACAGGTTTGTTTTGCCCCCTTTTTTTTTTTTTTAAAAGGCTCATATATTTTGACTCCTTCAACTTTACAACACAAGCTCTGTCAATGCATTTGATTGAAAATGTCAAACTGACCATCTGTATCACATCACAAGGGGAGTTGCTCTCCTTCCAACACCAGGACAGCTCTTCATCAGGAGCAGAGACATGCCCTGGCACACTGAGCAGGCTGCTGTTCTCTTCAGCCATATAGATCAAGTACCATTTATTAACTATATGGAAGCCAACCATCCAGGCTGGCTGTCTCTTGCCCTAAATACCACAAGAACAACCTCATCTCCTGCTAAACCTCGTGCAGAAAGGTAGTCAGCATCATCCTGCAACTGCAGAGTATTTGCTGACACATCCACTGCCAGAGCTCCCAAAGCTGGGCAACACCCCAGCAGGAGCTGAGCACCTTCCCACGGAGAGCAGGAGCAGTGCGTGGCCACAGCTGCAGTACCTGGTGTTCAAAGACTCAGAGCCACGGTGCTACCAGGAACAAAGTTATGGTGAAGAGCCAACAAAACCCACCAGAAAGGCCAAAGACAACGAGACATGTCCTTGGAGGGACTAAGGCGAAACACAAGGTTCTGCTGACTGTGCTGCTTCGGGTTTTGCCTTAACCACACAATGAGCTTGTTCAGAAATGCAGGTGATGAGGTTTTTTTTCATAAAGAGCAGAGTGAATCCTTGTTCTTCCTTATCAACACATCAATTCTTCCTGATTTGCATGGGAAAGGAAGAATGCTGCTGTGCTCGAACTGCAGCTAGCAGTTGTAGCTAGAGCTACAAAAATATCAGTAAATAAAGGTTATTTCCTCTTTAACACAGGGAAAGAGTCAATTTGACCTTTCCAGACAACCCACAGCTTTCTCCTGCTCTTCCTTTTGGAAGCAGCTTTGGGGTACATCTAGCCTGCAGAACGCAAAGGTAACACAGAGAACTTTCAAATAGCTTTAAGCAGGTTTGATGCCAAGTCCTGTCTAGCCACAATAATAACCTAGCTTTGTTTCGTTAAGTTCTTTTGGATTTTTCTTCCTTTTTTTTTTCCTACATGCCACAGCCATGAGTGTATATATTATCCTTTATTTTCTTCCATAGCAAGGACACAAACACCTTGGTGAAAGCAGATCTCTGCTGCTGTGCAATTAACCCACTTTAGAGGACAGGTGTTCACTGCAGCAGAGGTCAGACACAGCCCCTTCCTCAAGGGGATTTGAATTTCAAGGCATAATTAGGCCAATTTCAGCACCCAAGTTCACAGTGTTAATCTTTTGCTTGGTAAAACCACCAAAGAAATAAAAATGCAAACCTCTAAGTGAATGGAAATTTAAGCTTTCCCATTGATTGTCCATCACTTATGTATCTCATTACTTACTCTAATAGTACCAAAGTCACCATTCTTCTAGCTATGGTACAGATAAAGACCCCCAGTGCCCCAGTGGGCAACAGCACCTCTGGCTCTGAGGCTGCTGTCCTGCAGGGACGCACAGAGGCCACATGCAGACAGGCAGAGCCCATCCTTTCCCAAGAGAGATGTCTCCATGTCAGCAAGTGAAATGACTAAAGGGAGATAGAGAGAAGAGGGTGTGTGGGCTGGAGGCCACACCATGGGGAGCACAACATGCCCCCTGTGTCCCAGGCAGATGCTCCAGCCGCCAAACCTCAGTGCCTGTCAGCAATTATTAACAGCAGCACTTATGCATTACTGTCTAGACTTTCTTCCTGATTAAAACCCACTGCACGGCTGCTGCTCCCTCCCAGCATGTCTCTTCTGGGCTCCATCTTACCCCAGCAAGTGGGAATGCTGGGCTGCAGGGCTGGGCAAGTGGCCAGTGTGCCCCAGGCAGCCCTTGAGCTGAGAATCCCTCAGAGCCATTCCTGGCCTGAAAGGGAAACACTCAACCTGCCAGCTACCACTGCCCCAAGGGAATGTGAGGGAAGGTCCACACAACCATGCCATGGGTAGCAAATACATTGACCATCAGCAGCCAGCTGCAATTAATGCAGAGCAGGATGAGTATTACTCGTTGTTGCAAAGCAGCTCAGGCAGTGCATGGCTCCCCTTCCCCTGCATGTGTAATTAAAAATAAAAAAGAGCATCTGCTGTAACTTCAGTTTCCCCTTCATCTCTTGAATGAGCCCCACCACAGGTGGTAGGAGGCTCCTCAGCTCTCCTCAGACCAGGTACAGCAGGAGCAAAACAGACTCAGGAGAAGACACAACTGATCTACTGCAAGGGTAAAGCTACTCCATGGCAGCCAAGACCAGACACATGAACTCCCTCCTCTGCTGCTGCTCTCAGACAACCCGCAGAGGGGCTGCTTCACCCAGCCCTGACTGATCTCAGTCATCTCGACACTCCATTTTCATCTGTCACTTTTCTTCCTTGAATACAAAGATCTCACTTAGCTCTGGATGATCTATCCATCGGGCTGAGCTTTCAAAGCAATAAAGGAAGATGCCCAAAGTCATCTTGTAGATGAGGGAAGAAATCTTGCAGGCAGGACTCTCTGTGAGTCAGGGCAGTGTTGCTACATATGTATTCTGTGAGTTAATGCCTCTCAGCTAAGCCAGCAAGGCTTGAACCTTTTCCAGCCCATAGGCTCACAGTTTTACTAAGTAGCAAGTATTGACTTTTAAAAAGGCCAAGATAATTTTATGACCATCAGGAATATTTCAAGCTATACAAAGCCAGATAATGGCGTGTGAGGGGGGCTAGGGCAGGGGAGGGAGAAAGAAATTGAATCAGCTCATATATATCAGAACTTAATTACTGACTGACACCAGCCAGGAAGGCTGGTGTCCTTTTCCTTTCAGAAGCAGCATTTCATCCAGTATTAGAGGCACGACTGGAAGGATCTGAGAACACATTTGCTCTTGAGAGGATGGGCTCAAAGAAGGAACCCCCAAGAGCTGCGATCCCACCAGCACACCAGGACCCTGTCCTGACCCAGCATCCCTTGCCATTGAGTGACCACTGGTCCAACACGCCAGTGAACAAGCCCAGCCACATGCTAGATGGAAAGAGACCTTTGTCTCTCCAAACCATTCAAATAAAGAGGGAAAGTCACCAGCACAGAGCTCACAGCAGAGCTCCAGAGGAAAGCAGGGTGAAAATATGATGTGAAAATACACAGGAGAGAGTTTCTCTGTGGCTAACTTGGAAAAAAGAAAAAATGGCTTATTAATAAAGTGGAGATGCTAAAGAATTAAACAGGAGCCAAAATGTAGCCTATGAAATTAACTCACAGGATGGGAGAGATGGAACTGGCAGTGGCAGCTGGGTGCTCCTCCCCACCCATCCCTGCAGAGGAGCAGCTGCAAACCAAGTCCTTGCTGTGGTGAGGACAGCAAAAGTTAAAGAGACTGTATTTCTCTCTCCTTTCCACAGCTATAACCACCCTTCACTGGAGGGCCAGCACTGAGTGCAACCCAGCATTTCCACTGCCTCAAAGTCTCATCTCATTTTGCTCTCAGTTTGCCACTTTGTGGGCTGGTGAGTTTTGGAAGGAACAGGGCAGGAGAAAGAAAGATAAAACTTCAGCTTCTCTGAAACCAGGGCAAGAGTCCCAAGGCTCAAAAAGAGCCAGGATTTCTCCCCCACAGCTGATCACCCAGACAAGAAGGTCTGAGAAGTCACTTTCCTCCTCTGTTACTCATTGCCCCAGCAAGACCCAGCCTCAGCCATGGCCAGAGTTTGCACTGGGTGGGAGTATAAACATGTCAGTGAAAGGCAGCTCGGATGGATGGATGGAGAGGAAGGAACAGAAGAAAATATATTCAGATTGTTCTGACACAATTTAATCTTACTAAAAGCCGTGACCACAAAGGCAGTGGCAGGCAGACACCCACAGTAACCCCAACCCACCAGGGTCCATTTAAATGGGCTTTTTGTCCATTCTATGCTTAAGTGAGTGTCTAATATACCATTGTGCTGTACTACAAAGAACATTAAAGCAGCTTCCCAGCTCTCAGGACATGAGCAATGGATAAGACAGCTTGTGGACCAGCTTGGTGGGGTGCTGGTGTGGGTAGGTTCCACCAAGTCACCCCCAAGAACTTGTTATATGGAAAAGCAGCATGTAATATGGGTTAGGAAATGCAAGGGGAAGGCAAGCAGGAAGCACTACACACCTTGATAAAGAACATCACACACTGCTTGATAAGAGAAGGTGAATGTCAGCCAAGAGCAGGAAAGGAAAGAAAAGAAGATCCTGATGAAGATCACCAGCACACAGCAAACCAAAACCATTAGCAGAAAGCAAGCAAGCTCTTTGGGTAAGATAACTTCAGCCTAACAACTATAAGCAGAGTGAATTCAAGATGTACTTGATCTGGACAACCCGAAAGTCATCTCAGAGTGCTGCTCCCACGGCTCTGACACGCAACTCTGGCAGCTCCTGGCCATCCTACCATCAGGGACACCAGGACAGAAGAGGCAAAGTCAAAATCCCCTGCTGCTCGGGCAGACAAAGCCGGGGGAATAACAGGCAGTGAGTAAATGAGGATCAGCTGGGGACAGGAGCTTCTTCCCCCAGAGCTCAGATGTGTTAAGTGCATTTTAATGTTACAAAGGGTGGACTTTACAGCCAGGCTCCTTTTGAAACAGACCTTGTAAGGAAAGGTTAAAGAAGCTTAAATTATTCTCTCTGAACTCAGAGGCTCAAACGTGACATCTTTCATCTTGCTTAAGGTACTGGAAGCTGGAGGCACAGCCCCACACGGGGTCTGGCTGCTGCTGGGGCTTCAGGCTTCAAGGGAAGACAAAGTTTGCAGATTATATTTCTCTTCATTTGTGCACTTACCACAGGGTGGGCTCCAGCTGGGAATAGCTACAGAAGTGGTGAAAACTGCTTTTTTATTTAAAGAGCAGTCTGAGCATCCCATTATTCAAGCTCATTTTGTGGCTTGTTTGACCAGGAGTCTCCAGGACTCCCACAGGAAAATCACAGCAGCATCCTCAGACTCTGCTCTTCCCTGTCCCCTTGGTTAAAAGGACTGAGTAGGGATCTGGCCAGAGGCTTACCAGGTCTCTCTACCCATGCAAGGCAACTGCAATCCCTTATCCAGCACCCCTCACAGGAGACCTGTCCCATGGGAGCAGGATATTGTTTTTCCATTACTGATGTAGGATGCTGCAGGACAGGGCTTAAGGAGGTTTTGGTTCAGTTTTGCTCACCAGCTGCCTCCACCCCTGGCCCTCAACATGCCCTGTGCTATGTGCCTGCAGGGAGAACTGCTTATCCTAAGGGAAGCATTCCCAGCCTGGCCTGTGTTACGGCTGATCTCTACCCCTTGCCAAGAAATAGATCAGTTAATAGATAAGGAGGAAATATTTACTCCTTCTCATAAGGGGACATGTGAAACTCCCTCACTACGTCTTCAGAAGGCTGCAAGCACCTTGAAACCTAGAATCAGGAATATGCTAATGAAGGGATACAATTAAAAAGATTAAGCTGTTTCAAGATTTTGCCTTTCTGCCTTGTCGTATGACACCCCACTCTCCAAGCCCTGAAATTAGGAAAGAAGAGGAAATGCAGTATCACTGTCCCCAAGGGCCAGCCGGAGTCCTATTCCAGGTGGCTCTGCAGCATCTTCAGCAAGAGCAGGAGGCAAACCTGGCCTAGGAAAGGCTTCAGGGGCTGATCACTTCACTTAATAAGCTAGCTGTGCTGAAACAGCTACATAAAGAACATATAGTTATGCATCATTTTAATAATGCATATAATGGCTCTATCTTCTCATTACCTTATTTCATTATTGAAAACTTTTATTTCACATATCTGTCTTAATTCTCAAATCCAGCCACCAACAAAACTACTAATAAATAATTTAATACACAATGAGGCACCAATTCCTCCAAAGGCAGCAATCCAGGAATGAGGTTACTGGAAACTCTCTCATCATCTGATGCTTTAGTGTTGTAGCAGAGCACCCAGCAGGTAGCAATATACAGCTCCTCCAAGCTCCATTTATAAGCTGTAGCTGAGGAGCTTGTGTGAGAAGAGCATCTCTCGGTGATCATCAGCACACAAGAGAGGTCTTTAGCATGCACCAGGGCAGGAGAGCCTGCCAGTGAGCTTGCAACACCAGTGTGAGATCTGAAGCAAAAGAAAGATAAGAAACCTTCAACTGCACAGTCCTCTCCGCCCTAGAGACCCATAGTCAGCTACACAGATTGGGCTGGGCAAGAACATTCCCCTGCAAATGTCTTTTGGCACTATGACACCACATTTAGGATGGGGAAGAGTCATCATAACATGTCAAACCACATGAAGGAAGAAGGTCTCTACCACTGACAGAAGCTACTGAGCACCAGCATCCCCACAAAATAACCCTAGGAGACCCAAAGCAAAACTCACCTGCCAGCTGCACCAGTAGGAAACACCACCAGTTATCCCAACCCACATCAGCACTTGCTCAACAAAGACAACTTTCTAATTATGTTTGTCAGCTTTCCTAATTACACAAGAAATGCAATACAACACTGTAATTTTTCATACACTTCTCTGCTTTTTTCCTTCTAATAAAATGAAATTAAAAATGAATCCACCCACACAACTAAGAGTTTTACCTCAGCCACTCACACAGCCAGGCTTTTACCTTACATTTCTCCATTGCATGTACTTCCCCAAACTATTGAAAACCCAAAAGCATAAAACAGCAGATACCTGGAAACAGAAGTGTGGTCTCCCTCTTTCGATCCTACTACAGGGAGCTTTTGTGTCTAAAACCCAATGAGGTCAATGGGAAATAAGCAGGTGCTCAGGTTTTAGGCATGTGAATAAATTAATCACTGTTGAAGAGGGGACACATGTGCATATTTTACTGATTGCTGAATCAGTGCTTTTAAGCTATCAAGTTGGCTCAGCCTGATTGCCATCACAGAATCCCCTTTTGCTTCCCCACGACTGAGGCAAGACCTCCTTAAACTGATTATTTTTGCATTACTCAGCAGAAGGGGGGAGATGCAGGGAGCTCCCCTGGCCTGTGTCCACCAGCCCTTCCCGTGGAGCACCTGTCCTACACCTTCAGCTCAAGAACGTGGGAGATGTAAGAGCAGCTGCTCAGGAAACAATTCTTGCACTGCAAAGGGGAGGCAAGTGCCCCTGGGTGCTGTGGGATTACACTCCATGAAAGGCAGCGTGGACACTTCTGCTTGACAGTAAGGTGGGAAATTAAGACACATTCAAAGGTCACAGCAGATTTTGCCACTAGTGTTACTCAAACCACAGCAGGCTTTCAACTGAGAGTGATTTTGGGTGCTGATAACAGCCTAAATTAGTGCAAGGACACAGTGGCAAAATGTTTGCAGCTGATGGTGTCAAAGGAAGTGAAGGCAGCTCTTCATGATCACCTGGATGACGAGATTCCTCCAGATCCCTCCCACAGACAAAACCAGCACATTTGCTGACATCAGTAAGGGGATGCTCTGGATGGCCTCCAGCTGCTCCCGGGAGCAAACAGACTTTGCAAAGGGGATTTATCTCTGCTTGCAGCAAATTTTGGAGGTTCAGAAGGCAGCAAGAGAATTTTGTGTAGTCAAAATTAAAGCAGTAGTAATTAAGCAGGAGTTTCCTCTGTCCCAGGGAGGTGGCAAGAGGTCATCAAAGCAGTATTCATGAGCAGGGACACAAGGTTATGTCCTGCAGGAGCGGGTGTCTAAGCTCCTGCAGGAGGGACTGCATACACATGGAAGGAAAGCCCATCCCATTCCATGGCATGTTGCATCAAGCCCACTGCTGCAGCCAGATCTGGCAACAGGGTCCCCACCACATCCACCTACGAGTGAAACCTGAGGACCCTCGACCTGTTCTTCCAAGTTCATCCTCACCCTGCAACTCAAAACTTATCCTTTCTGTTTTCAAAACTAAGAAAATTTTCCAGAAAGAAGGAAAGGAAAAAAACAAGGAGCTTCTAAAGCACTTCCCAGTCTTGATGTGCAACAGCCAATTACCCCAACCCGAGCTGAATCAATGGAGAAGGCTCCTGAGTGTCAGGAGAGGCAGGGCTGGCCTTTCCCAGGGCTGTGCACAGCCCAGATCAATGCTGCTTTGTGGCTGGCATCCGCTTTCCATATTTCTATTTGTTCCAGTGATGGGTTGCCAAGGTGTCAAAGTCAAATAATTTTCATTTCTCACCAAGTGAAAGATATTCAAGGTTCAAAATTACACCTTGACCCAGCTGGATCATTTTGCAGCAATTATCACCAGTTTCCGTGGTGGAAGATTGTAAGAGATCAGAGGCAAAGAAAAAAAATGGCTTGTCCTTTCTTCACCTTGCATACAAATGAAAAACAAATGTGATCTTCTTGCTCTTGACATAACCATGCTTTAAAGAGCTCCACAAACATCTACTTCCTCATTTGAGCTCACACACAAGACATATTATCTCTTTTAAATACTCCTTCTCCTTGGCACTGTGCAGGTTATCTCCTATCTTTAACATTTTAAGAAGCTGCCAAGTGGTTATTTGCAAAACTGACATTAGGAGATGGATATAATCTATTTTAAAACTCAGCAAAATTGGCCCATTTCATGAGGTTTTAACACATGGCTGAATTAATCAAGTCACACAGATTATGAAATGTGAGATGCAGCCCCCTCAACTCTCCACCTGCATGGGAGCCATTTGGAAAAAGTCCAACCATGTCATGGCACAGAGAGGAGAGAAAAAAATAATAATAAAGGAAATGGTTTCCAACACCCACTGGGTTCCCAAGCATGATGCTTTCCTTAGCAGAGAGTCTCTGTCTTGAGAGACTTCCACCTCAGCTCACCTCTCCAGCACCACCATGCTCCGCTCCCCTGGTGAAGCGCAGGGAAACTGGGAGTGATGTCTTAGGGCTCTGCACCTTCTGCAGTGGGTCTTCCTCTCCTCTTCCTGGATGCTTTGGCAACCAGGGAAAAGGACGCCTGTGCTGGCTGGAGGTAACTTCATCCTTTCAGGGAGAAATAAACCCAGGAAAAGGCATTTCCTCCAACATTGAAATTCTAGACTCCTCTGTCTTACATGATCTCGTTTGTGAGGTCCTGCTATTCAGTTACTTGTAGACATTAGTTTATTGCCTTGTTTTTCTTCTGTTTTAAATGGTTGAAGTTAGTGTTATCAGAGAGCCAGGCCAAAAGCATTGATTCCCAGCAAAGCTGCCTGGAGCTTGCCGTGGTTTCCATCTTTTGCTAAAGATGTGTCCACATTCCTTCAGCCACCATCCTCTGTCAGGCTCCACGTACAGGCAGAGGCACCCTGGGAATGGTCACTGGGAGTGCTTGGAAAGCCAGTTCTCCTTCCACATGCAGCAGCCCTGACTGCTTTTACTCCAGTGTCAGGTTTTGCTCAGGACAAGGGCCCCAGGCCAGGCAGCCAAGCAAGACCCCAGTGGTGCCAACTCCCACCTGGGCAGCTCAGCTCCTCCCAGGAACAGCAGCAGATCCCAGCCTTAGCTCATCTCCTAGGCACAGGGTGACTTAGATTTCCCAATGCTGACCTGCCCACGCTGCTGGCTCCCTGCCTGTCCTCCTGCCCTACCATCAGCAGTGAGTGAAAGCTTCACAACATGTGTCCTGTCCTGCAGGACCTGGCCCAGCCAGCCTAGTGCAGGCACAGCATAGTAGGCAGAAGGGCTCCTTGAAATTCAGGCAGGAAAATTCTTCTGGCTTCTGGCATCCCTTTTGAAGTAACACCCAGTGCTCATTTTTCTGTAAAGTCAGAGGATTTCTAAGCCTTTTACTAAGGCACTTGGTGCCTGCCACTGACATCAAGAACAGCACTCCAAAATAAAGAGTTAGCATTAAGAGTTAAATCAAGAGCTCAAAACATGAGGAAATGGCACTAGCACAGTGCTGGAAATAAGAAAAGGATGTCAGAGATGTGAGTGCCAGGACCAAGCTCCCCTGGGTGCTGTTTCCACAGCACACAGGATCACTAGGAGACCCTGAGCAAGCAGGAAGGGTCCTCCACCCATCATACCATGGCAGTTTTTGGTCCTCCCTGTTCTGCCCAGAGCTGTCTCCATGGGCAGGAACGATGGCAGGGAAGCCCTGCAAAAGCCTCTCAGCTGCAGCATGTCCATGCTGGCCACCATGTGCTCTCCTTCCCCCTCCCCAGCGCAGGGCTGGCAGGGCACCAGGGAAATTAAGCAGGCGATTTCTAAAGCCAAGAGAAAAGCAGCCATCTGGGCCCCAACAGACAGGTCGTGCAATGAACAAAGGGAATGTTCTAGAGAAGAGGGAGAAATGCAACAGTGTGAATAAAAGCAGTAACCCCTCAGCTCCAGCCAGAGGCTGCTGTAAGGAGGAAGCTTTCAGGAGTGCTGAATGCCGGTGTAACGCCCAGTCCTGCCTCATTAAAGGATGAAGCAGGAGATGGGCTGAAGTGGTGGGAAGCAGAAAGGAGCCCAGATCAAGAGCAGGGTGGGCTGGGGATGAAATTCAAGGCTTCTTGTGCCATGAAGAGCCAGGGCAGCCACTCATGATGGTGGGAGTAGAGCTACCCTGGCAGCCTCTCTGCCTAAGCACCTACTTCTGCACCTCTGGGGATGGGTTTTACATCATTAAGTCCCCTAGGAGACTTTATGTGCCCTCATCTGAGCTCTCAGCATATTCCCTCACAGAAAGCAAGATTACTACTCATGTGATGGACAGAAAACCCAGGTGACTTTCCCAGGTCACAGCTCCAAAGTTCAGGGTAAAAACCTGGCACCCTTGCCCTCGCCTTGCACATCTACTGCTGGAACCAGACACCTCCTCTCCTTTCTGCTCCTTCTTCTAGGAAAACCATCATCACTCACAATTCAATTTTCAAGTACTTTCTCACCATCATTTTGTGCCCTGGCACATTTCATAACCTTGTTTAGCACACTCACAGGCAGCACTCCCCCTGTTCCTGGGGCTGGTGAGCAGGTCTCTCTTGAAGCTCGTCCAGGTTCTTGAACTACTGTGCTAATGCAGGTTGTTTCCCATCAGTTGAGGGCAGAGTGCTGGGGGCATCATTTATTTCCCATGTTTATTTATGTCGGGAGAGTTCTTAAAGGATTTGTTTGCAGCTGTTTCAGTTGTTGATCTTGCCAAGGTTGCCTCCTGCCTCAGTGCGTGCCAGAGAGTCAGGTTCAGGGAGACTGGAGTCCACCAGCTTCCTTCAGCTGCTTTTATTTGTGGAAACAAGTAATTTCCTTTATACTTCTTAACAAGGAGAAGCATCTCCCCTTTTTCTAGCTAATATTCCCTTTTGCCCCTTGAAGGTAAGGCAAGCTGGGAACTGGCAGCAATCCCTCAGTCATAGAATGGTTTGGAAGGGACCTTAAAGATCATCTAGTTCCACCCTCCCTGCGTGGGAGATCAGGTCAAATGCCCTTATTTTTGTGTTCCCCAAAAAAGGACCAGTTCTGGTCTTCTCCTTTTTGGCTGGTGTGAGCACATCCTGTCTGGACTTTGATGAAAACATGTTGTGCCAGCAATGTGTGGTTACCCCCAGGAGCCCTTGAAAAACTGAGGTATTTGGATTATCTCAACTGAGCAATTCCCTTTGCCTCTCTCCTTCCTGTGCAGGAAACAACTGGGTGTATATTTTACTCCAACTGTGACTGTCATTATTATTCTTTCTCCATAGCTGCAGGTGGTCACTTTTTTTTTTTTCCCCCCTATAAACAATAAAAGTCTAATTTGCAAATGGAGGTGACTCCTCTGCCCCAGCCCCTGCTCAGTGCTCTGCTCCAGCCCTGGTTCAACACCCACAGACAATGGCCAGAGCCCAACCCCGGGTGGTCTGAGACAGTACATTGTCCCCCCTCCCAGATGCTACCCTGCAACTTCCAGCTCTTTGGAGCATCCCAAGGTGATGTTCCAGGAGCTGGCTGCCAATTAGTTTTCTCTTAAGGGTTCAAGGCTACCCTGGCAGAGGAGACTGTGCCATATTGATTTCCTCCCTTGTCCTCATAACCGTCTGGGAAAAGAAACATTTGTTATTTCTTGACAGATCCCTGCAGAGGCTGCTTAGGCATCCTACCCGCTTGCACAGTGGAGCTGGCAATTTTGCCAGAAACTCTGTTTTAAAGGGTTTTGTAATGTTAATTAAATTTCTGCAGTTGTATCTCTTGGCTCTGAGCCTCTCTGAGCACGTGCAAAAGGGCTCGACTCCTGTCCCTGGTCAAACCTGGCTCTGAACAAGTCTGGCTTCCAGGACTGAACTCCCTGGGCGCAGCATCAGAAGTACATCATCATCCCTCACCAAAAGGAAATGAATTCAGGACTGTCAGGTTTCAGACACAATATTGGGTCTAGATAACCTAGAGGCTGAGAGATGATCCCAGAGCTACAAGGGGAAAAAAAAAGCAGATGTCCTTGCTCAGAGAACCAGTTCCTCTATACAGACAAGCAAAAGTGAGTATTTGTGATCACCCAGCCAGGCACGATGCAGGAGGGACAACAAATCTCCCCAAGGACCCCAGATGAATTTAACATAAAGCTCCCACAACTCTGGCTGCCTTTTGCCTCTGATGATGCACAGTCCCTGCCTCGGGCTGGCACCAATGACCTCTGCCAACACGGCTGGGCTTTTGTAGACACTGCTTTCCAGGAAAGCATGGGAGGAGGAGCAGCTGCCAAGCGCCTGGGAAATGCAGGAGGAGACAGATTGGTTTTAATAGTTAAAGTGGCTTAGAAATTTAAAATGGAAGCTGGTTTTTTTTTTGTGATATTTTTTGTTTGTTTGTTTGGGTTTTTTTCAGGCAGAGGCTATTAATAAATGATACAGGAGGAAAACATGGAGAAGACAAGGAGGAATTTAACTCAGGGAAGCTGTGGGACTGGGGCTTCCAAAGCAGCAGGGCTAGTTCCACTGCCTGAGTTTTTCCCAGGGCAGAGGTGGGAGATGGGCACATAGCTCACCATCGTCCTGCAGGGCTTGGAAACCAGAACAGATGACAGAAAACAGACCAGTGGTGCTGGGCTGGCATTTCCTAGGCAGCATAGTGTGATTTCTGCCAGCTACCACAGAAGGGCCTGGAAGTGCAGCAGTTGGCTGGGTCAGAAGGTGCTTGGCACCAGCAGGTTTGCTCCAGGGCAGCTCTTAACCATCACCCTTTGTGCCTGGAGCTGCCTCAGAGTGACAGAGGATCATGCTGGGCAGCCAAGGTGAGAGCCAGCAGGTTGGCACTGCAGTCCTGTGGCACACTTGTTCACTCCTGGGCACACTTGCAGGATGTGGCCAAAGGGGTGTAACCCCCTCCTGAGGCGGGCAGCAAGGTCACCACAGACGGGCAACGGTGGCTCTGTGCAGTGTGAGAATTCAAGAAGAAAGTCAAAGTTTGTGCAGCTGTTGGTAAAGGTATTTGCTACGAGGTCAAAGGAAAGTACTGCAGAATAAGAACACGGAGGTGCAGGAGACATTTCACAAACTTTATCTACTTCAAGCATCGCCATGCAGGGACTCAGTGACCCAGGGTCTGCCCCAAGGGACAGGACTGCAACGCTGGGAGCCCCTCTCTCCCAGGCTAAGCTCATACCATTTCCCTCACCCTCTATTGCAACAGCAAAACAAGAGGCACCCAGGCAGCAGTCTGGAGGGCTGGGCAGGGTGTGGAGCAGAGGGAAGAGCCCAGCAGCCCACTCTGCTCCTACGGGTGGGCTTCAAACCTCTGCATCCAGTCCCTCACCAAGGCGTTTTCTCAGCTATGTCCCCGGTTTCCACGAGAGGGCACCGGCACGACACCGCCGGGCTGGCCCCAGCAGCCGCCGCGCGGCGCGGGGACCCTGCCGGGAACGGCACCTCCCCCTGGGGTTTTGCCTGCAGAGGAAAAAGGCGTCGATGTCCATCTCCCAGGAGAGGGCTCTGCAAAGGCTGGGAGCCGGGAGATCTCCAGGTAATTGTTTTGTTCGGAAAAGACCTTTAAGATCATCAAGCCCGACCGTTAACCCAGCACTGCCAAGTTCACCGCTAAACCACGCTCATGGAACACCTCATCTGCACATCTTTTAAATAGCTTCAGGGATGGCAACTCTGACACCCTGGCTCAGCGAGACACTTGCAGAAAAAAAGCCCCGAGACTGGATACCCTTCACCAAGGGAAGCCTTTGCCTGGTAAAGACCCGGTGCAAAGAGCTCGGTTTACCTCCCAGCGAGCAGTGCAGCTGCTCAGGCAACCACCACATCTCGTGCTTCAGAGCCTGGCAGAGTAGCCAGCTATTTGGTGCTCCCAGGTAATGAAGGAGAATTTTAGTATCTTGGGGAAGCTTTTTAACCCAGGTGAGCTTGTAGAAGACTGCTCAAATCACTGTTGCCCTTTTGACTGCCCATATGGGACACTGGAGCATGACAGCTGATTTCCTCTAGACAATCTTCATCTTGTTGGACACTGGGTGAGCATGTACCAAAGCACAAGGTGTATTAGAAATGCCAAAACAGCAACAGACTTTCCACTAGGGCTGTCATTCTGTCATGAAATATGACATGCATCCAGCCTGGGAGGAAGAACTGGATTGCTGTATACATTAGTACTGGCTGAAGCCATGCAAGATTATTCCTCATGTTGGGGTCTCATTGATCAGACCTGGAGGATACATTTCTGCAGCACAAACAAAATCTGTCAAGAGTCCCAAACCACCTACCTCTCTTTAGCTGTGCCTTCATATAAAACTTGTTGATATTTCACAAGTGTGTCTGTGAGGGATTTCCCTTTCATGAACCCAATTTCCTCTCATTTCTGAACAAAAATACATCTCTGACATGAAGGATGCAAAGGTAGACACAGCTTGGCTCAGTAGAGAGCAATGGGGAATTTGCTGAGCAACAACAGACTGAAGAACAAACAAGAAAAATAAAAGCCAATTTCATGCAGATAATTTATCAAAGGAACAAAGATGCTTCTCAAGCAGCATCACTGACTGCCCTTCTGTTGGCACACATGCCAGAGGGACACTATGAGCACAAAGAAGGAACAATAACAACAAAGTAAACACAAGTTCCAAGGTGGGAACAAGACTACAGGCTGGTGGGAGCTCCCCACGCTCCCCACTCAAAGGTGCAGCCTCAGTCAAGCACTACCCAGGACTTAACCGGTGTTCGGTGGATGTTGCATCTCCACAGGAGACCCCACCTGGTCAGCTCAAGAGAAACGAGAGATTGCTTTGTTTCTCTCTTGCTCAGTGATAAATGAGACCTGACACCCTTTTCCAAAGGCTGAATTCATCAGCCTCAGAGCTTACAGGTAATTAGATCTGGAGCCGTGGTAGAATTGCCTATAGCAGTTACGGTATCTTTTCAGTCCTTGTGCTTTCTTCGGGATCCTATAGCCAAACTTCCCAGGAGATACAGTTGGACAAAAGGAGCATTTGCTTGTGTTATGCCCTTCAACCGAGCAGACCTCCATGTTTTTTGGTACTTATAGGCCTTTGAGAAGGCACTGTGCCCAGGGTGGCTGCTGAGGAGCCCAGCAGAGCCACCCAGCCGCTCAGAGCACCAGGTGTCACAGATTCCCATTCAGACCTCCTCCCAGGTGTGCTTCCTCAACCTCAAAACAGCCTGGGACAGAGAGATCCCCAAAGTCTGGCAACAGCCTGTGAAGTTTCCTTTTGATCTCTTGGTAATTTGCCATCTCCAGTAACAGAAATTTGATGGGAAGTGGAAAAACGCAGAGCCAGGTGGCTTGACATGGAGGTCCTGGGAAAGCTGTATGGGATTAAGTGCCTCCAGCATGGTGCAGGAAAGGCAGCCTCCACAAATCAAGACAGACTTGTGCAGTCCAGTCCTATTATCTCCTGCTTGTATTGTGGATGAGAGAACCTTTTGTCCCAGATCCTTAAAGACAAGGTGTAGGCTGTGTAAGACATGCTCAAATTGCAAATCAAACCTAGGATGTCACAGCAGTGCCTGGGCAGGTGATCTTCAGCAGCCAGAAGCTGAACCACAGGAGATGCCAGGTGGAGTTTGTTAAATGACAAGACAATACAATCCAAAAATGTCCATCACCTTCATGCAAGGATCCGATGACATGGATAAAATTGCCTTTGTTAACCCAAAAGATCAATACTGTCAGGATGAAATAATATGTCAGCTGGTGTGGAGAACATTGCCTGACCACTGACAGTCATCAGGCAGAAACTTCATCTTGATAAAATAATATTTTAAAAAATCCTGAATATACAGCCACTTTCCAAATCACTGTATTCAGACCATTCTCACCAGGAGCTGCTTGTCATCTCCAGATTTCTTCAGAGAATTATTTTCTGTGCACGTGGCTTATTCTGATGTCGGAAATTCCTCAGATTTAATCAAGTTCTTTTCTATTAAATCACGGTGGCTAATCAAACAGCCAAAGTCCCACCTGAAGACCAGGCTCCTCAGTGAATGCCAGCACTCACTCTGTGTCAGTCATGGCAAGACTTCCCTCTGAGCGAACCTGTTGTCAAAGGCAATTTCTTGTTACTCTCATCTAAAACTCCCCAGTCCTTCAGCAGCTCCTTCCCTCACCCCCGCACATCTGCTTTGTTTTGCACTGGATTTAACTTCGCATATATGGTTTGGTGTGGATTTTTTTTTAATATAACATCAAATCTCTTAATTCTCTGACCCAGAAATCAGAGACAATCCTCACAAAAATCTGGGACAAAGAAGACACGCAGCTGCACGCACACAGTGGCAAGAGCTTCCAAAATTCTCAAATCCACCCATTTAAAGTGATTTTTGACTAAAGAAAGCGTTTTCAGAACTGTTGCTGTCTGATCCTGGGTTATTTTGAAAGCAAATCCTTGGCTTCCAAGTGCAGCTCTGCTCTGAACAAGACACTTTGAAGAGCAATGGTGCAGAGGGCCCAGGTTTACCATCAGCCCGCGATTTGCACCCAAGTTGTGAGGACTTTTCACTCCAATGTTGTCACCTCCGTGGGGCCACCTAGGACCCAAGACCCAGGCAGGGTACACACTTGGTCTCACAGCATTCAGAACTAAAGGTTCCCTCAGCCACAGCGTGACCTTTCCCGGCGCAGCTCCTGCAGCACTTCTGCCAAGGAGGAAATAATGAGGAATCAGTGCGTGGCCCCGGCGATGAGTCAGAACCAGCCGCCGCTGGCACTAATGAACCCGTGGGGACAAAGCAGGGTGTCAGAGACATCTAAGCCCCCCTGGTTTCGTGAGAGCATCGCTCATGTCACCCCCAATGACACACTCATATCCTCAGTCGGGCTGACAGACAAGATTGTGCTGGTGAGTCACAGACACCAAACCAGGAGAACCCCGGCTGATGCCAGGCTGGGGATGGGAACATGTTACATTCCCAAACACTTCTTTTTAAGTTTAATTTAATGAGGGAGAATGATGAAACATGGCAGGCTGGAGGGTGAAGGTCCTGCCGGCCAGGAACTGCCTCTACTCACAACGTTTTGCTGCAGTGCCCAAGGACGAAGAGTGAGGTGAAGGTGGGAGCTCAGCAGCCATGGGGAAGTCCTCAATGACAACGGGGTTTCTCCCACCTGCTCTGAACCCTTCCTGAGGGCAGAGCCATATTAAAGCTGGCAATTTAGCTTAACTATCCTGGGTAATTCACACGGCTGGGCCCACATCAGCAGCCAAGCACAGGAGGAAATTGCATTACTGTATCTGGAGGTCTGGGGTGCAGGAATCTGAAAGGGAAGTAACCGTTCAAACCAGCCAGGGCTTTAATACCAGATTAAATGCTTTCACAGCAGCTTGTCTATTTGAAAGCTTCCAGCCAGCCTTTTGTCAAGCCAATTTGGTTTGCATTGTACTTGAGCTTCAAGAGGTACCTTATAATGTAAGCAGCAACACTATTTTATTTTAATTTTTTTCACACGGTAGCTTAACTTTCTTGGAGGGAATTCTGGGATGGCCAGTGTTCCATAGGGGAAGGGAATGAAGTGCTTCAAAGGCAGAGGGGCCAAGAAAAGCTCCTCTCTCCAATGCTGTTGGCCTGAATGCATTATTGTTTAAGGAATCTATTGAGCATTTTGCCCTGAAACACTTGCTATTTTAGAAGGCTGAATGAAGCTTCAGCTGGGATTATAAATTATTAATTTCCCCATTAGCAGAAACAGAAGGTTACAAGTCTGATAGTTTCTGCTGGTAGAGGGAACAGCCTACTTCCATACAAGGATTTTACTCTAAGAGGGCTAATTATCCCAAGCCTTAAACCAGGAGGTAAGCCATGTCTCAGGGACAGTCTGCCAGGCCCTAGGTGCTGAAATGCAGCAATTCAGGAGAGTTCCTGGCTGATCCCAGAGCAAGCAGGAGCACAACTGGACCAGCACATGTGTGACCACACTTGGCTGTGACAGCAGCAAGATGCTCCCACCCTCCTGCAGGCAGGAGAAGCACCAGGACAGCAAGAAGGAACCTGTTCCCCAGGCATGGTCAGGCTTCTGCTTTGAAATTCAGCACCTGGGAGTCACGGGGCACAGATCTGTAGGAAACTGTTGCTCCTCCTGCTCCTCAGATCTCTGATGTGGGACACAGAGGAACCTCTGTTTGTCCCCCAGGCCCACCCCACAGTGTGGCAGGGCTCTGTGCCACCCTGGCTCTCCCCACAAGTGCATCCTTGTCATTCAAATAAGAAGCTGCCACAAAAGCGAGGGGAGGGGGACGCGGGTCCGTGGTCTCCACTGATGAATGCAAATGCCTCCATCCCCTGGGAGCAACTTCTCTGGGAACAACACAGACAGGCTTTGTGAGAGGGAGGCCGAGAGAAGCATCACTCATACGCAAGCCCCCAGGAATGCCCAGCAAGCCCCATCTGGAGAAATGCCGGAAGGGGGAGGGGGCACACACAGACCTTCCCTGTCACCCCTGACCACACAGTCAAGAAAAAGCAGCTCACACTTGGTTCTTTTGCACCCACACGCTTACAACCAAACTAAAACTTCCCCAGCACTCTTCTGTCCCTCGGCCACTGACACCAGAGCCATGCCTGTGAGGGATGATCATAGTGATGCCACCAATCCAACACCACCTCCTGTCCTGCAACCCCAGTGCCAGGGGCAAACATCTCCCTTCAGGCAAAGCATCTCCCTCATGGCCAAGCTTACTCAGCTTTGGGCATCAGTCCCTCCTCAAGCCACAGCTTTTGCCCGTGGTCCCTTCACAGCTGCCGTACCCACAGCCACCTCCTTTACAAACCAGCAGATCTTCAGGTCAACACCTTCACTACACGGACTCCACTGTCCCAGCTCTTCTGAAAAATAAAACTGGAGGGTGGACCTCCCTTCAGACCTGGTTCAGAGCCCAGGGAAGTGAGAGCTCTTATTACCCAGCTGCTACTAATGTATATAAAGTTTTTGCTGCTTACACCCCTGAAACACTCCAGCCCAAACAGCCATAAAAAGATGCAATTAGTGAATGCTGGCACCATAGTGAGGAGGGGCTGGGGGTCTACTGAAAAAGCAGCAGTGCAAAATGCAAAGTAGTAAAACTCAAAAGCATGTACTAAAATTCAAAGCAAACACTCAAGGCAAGCTCTGTTTCATCTGCTATTTTATGCTTTCCTTATTAAAGCAGCTAATGGAGAACAATAAAAACATTAATAATCAAGCTAGATTTATAAACTGGACAGGATATTCCACTAGTAATGAAATCTGAAGAATCATTCAATATTATATTACTTTGGGCAGCATTCTAACAAGAGCTGCTGTTGAATTATGGTCCTCCTTCATTTTGCTGAACTTTAATTTGGCCCAGCATTGCTGTTTCATTTAAAACAAACCTATGGCAGGATTGGAGCTGAGGATGCAGCTCAGAGGCACAGTCCTGCTCAGTGCCGAAAGCCTTTTGGCTGCAAGGGGAGGGTATTTGAGATGCAAAAGCTCTGTTGACATTGTGCTCCATTTACTGCAGAGAACTGTTGGATATAATTTTCAAAGGTTAGCAGAGCTTTCTATCACCATGGTTTCATGCTTCCTAGTTTTCAAATATTTGGTTGAAATGCATCACAGCTCTTTAATTTCTTAGTTGCTTCATAAAGTGGATATCACATAATTCTTAACGCTCTCACTTTCCACACTGTGGTATTTTCCTGACAAACCCCTCTGAAAATACCTGGCACTTTCTGCTCCTTGCTGCTCATTAGAGGTCATAAGCACAAACCTGTTTTACAGTCAACCCCTTCATACTCCCACCAGACCTGTCTCAAGCCAGAGATGCATTTGACCCAGCAGGCATGCTCACCAGAGGGGAGAGATCACCCAGACACCCATCTGACATCATCTACTCTGTACTCCCCAGCATAAATACAGCTTGGTTTTAACACAGGGCTCTGAAATCCCCTTCTCCTGCAGTTCACTTCTGCTCTGTTATCACCACCCCCAGCACCTTTTGCTTTGCCAGACTGCCACAGCTCTTCAGAATTGTTTTGAGCTACAGCTTAGATCCAGTCCAGGACAAAAAAAGGCCCTTTACTGTCTGATAGCTGTCAGTGCTAACTAATAAGCCCCCTCAAGTATTAATATTTAACCTGTAAAAGCTGAGAGCAGCACATACAGTAGCAAGGGCAAAAGCAGGTCAAAGACGAAGTTTGAGTCAAATTGATTGGGGCAGAATACACCAATTCATGTGCTGTTTGCATGAAATATTAATTCCAGCTTCAACATTTGGTTGTAGAGGAAAGCAAACGCACTGTAATAACACAGATGTGCCTTATTTCCCCCACATTTTCTCTTCTGGTAGGAAGGGATGGGGAACGACACGCTGTGTCCTTGCTGGCAGGTGTCTGGGCAGGAGCCTGTGAGCCAGAGCAGGCGCCCGGTGGCCGAGCCCCGGCGGCAGCAGCAGCGTCCTGGCACTCTGCTCCCTGCCAGTCCCCGTTAGATAACCCTGCCCTGCCGCAAATCCTCCCTCCCCCCCTTCACAGCCACGCACAGGCGGCCGTTTGAAATTTGCTGAATATCAGGGAATTTCTCCAAACTGGCAGGTCCAGCCCCAGGACTGCTCACCCACACGCAGGCACAGCCAGCTTTCCAACACCCAGGTTTGATGTGGTCGTGAGGCTTCTCTTCTCTGAGCTACAATAAACTTTTCCTGGTCCAGGAGGAAAGCCTCCATCTCTCCTGTCTCAGAGGAGACAGAGCGGAGCTGTACAGACCTGCTGGCACTATGACCTGTCAGGGACACAAGCTAAGCCCTTGCTGCCCGCTACAGCCTGTCACCTCCCTGCAAACAGGGTCATCTTTTCTCCACCTGTGCATGGAGAAGCAGGACCACAAGGATGCCCTCACTGTGCAGACCACCATAGTGGGGTGAACCCTCTGCCTGCCACCAGCACAGAGCAATCCCTAACATATCCCCAAGCACGTCCCAGTCCTCAGCGATTGCTCTTACTACAAACGTGCCATTTTAGCTTGCTTGCTGGCAGGAGTTTGTGTGGCTCCATGGCAGGCAGAGAGCCCTTGAGAGAGGACAGCGCTTTCTCAGAGCCTCAGAAACCACCATCCGTGTGTGAACGCTGCTGGGGCCATCAACTCGCGGATGCTGGGCTGGGGAAAAGTTGGGGCACGGCACGGGGGAGCAGGGGGACATGGCATCAGGGAGCAGCGGGTGACAACGCACTGGGTGCAAGAGGGGGTGTCCAGCGATTGCAAGGGGACACACAACGTACAATGGGTGCTGGGGACGGGGGACAAGGGCTTCCAAAGGGTTCCGTGCAGTGAGTATGCGGCTGGATACACGGGCTGCAGGGAGGCTTCCGTGGGCACGGGGAGGCAGTCGGTGCAACGAGAGAGAGAGCTGAGCGGGGGCACCGGCTGCCGAGAGGGGCACCGGCTGCGTTTCCAGCCGCCGGATCTCGCTCAGCGCCGCGGGGGCCGGGGATGCCCGGAGAAGAGGAAGGGGTGAGGGGGAGCCCAGAGAGGAGCAGGGGGTCGCGGATAACTCACAACTCCCCGGGTGATGTCGTCCGCCGCGGGGGTCGGCGCCGCGGGCGCTTCTTGCCACAGCAGCCACAGGGCGACCACGAGGAGCATCTCCCGGCGGCGGGCGCGGTGCTGGGCGGCGGGGCTCAGCATCCCCCCGAGCCCCGCGCCCCCCGCCGCCCGCCCCGGCAGGGCCCGGCCCCGCGCTGGGCTCCTCCGGGCCGCCGGGCTCCGCGCCGCATCCGCGCTCCCGCCCCGGGCTGCGGGCGCTGCCGGGGAGAGAGGCGAGAGGGTCCGCTCCGCGCTGCTCCTCCGGGGGCTGCTCCGCTCCGCGCTGCTCCTCCGGGGGCTGCTCCGCTCCGCGCAGGGGGAAACTCCTCTCCGCCGAGGGATCTCCTCTCCGCCGGGGGGTGCTCCGCCGCCGCGGGAGGCTCCGCGGTCACATCGCCCCGCTCCCGCACCTCGCGGAGCAAGGAAGTTGCTCCGGGCGCTGCCGCGGAGCAGAGCGCGGCTCGGCTGATGCTGCGGCTGGTCCTGCCCGGGGCCGCCGCGGCTCTGCCGGTCCTGCCGCGCACCTCCCCGCGCCCGGCCGGCGGAAAGACTCCGCTCCGAGAGACGAGGAGGAGGAGGAGGAGGAAGGGATGCTAATGAGGGAGGCGGTGTCAGGGCTCCGGCGGTGGAGGGGGGGCCGGCGCTGCGCAGCCGCTCGCAGGGGAGGGCTCAGTGCCCGAGGGCCCCGCTGTGTCCCCTCTCCGCTTCGGATCTGCGCCTGGCTGAAACGCCTCCGGTTTCCGACACGCTTGTTTCGAAACATCAACATATCTTTCAGTTTTTACCTCCATCCTCCGAGTTCTTTCAGGTGCTGTGGAGAAGGCCGGGTGGTTGGTGTGTGTCTCCGGCTGACACCCCGTCTCAGAGAGACAAATGTGGCGCTTGTCCCCATAAACAGCACAATGGGATCCCAGGGCCTCTGCAGTGTGTCCTCCCGTGAGAGCTGTCACTCTGCCACGTGCTCCGACAGACCAGATGGCAGGGGACACCCTGACATCTCCAGCTCCTGCCAGTTCAGGATGAAAAAGTACTTAATGCTTACCATTTGCCTTCTCCCCTTCCTATTAGCACGTTAATATACTCAACAGCTTTGGAAATCATCTCTCAAGTTGTTTTAAAACTGAAACTGTAAAAAATGTAAATGTGTTTAAATAAATAAATCAGAACTTGAAATAGTGAAGAATTGGCAGAAATGAAAAGTTCCTTCTAGATGTTGCTGCTGCAAAATTGTAATGGACATTTATATGACACCTTCTGCACAAACAGATCAATTCAGCAATGAACCGTAGCTGCCTCTGGAGATATTTAATACCAAACAGGACTAAGAGTGAAGCTGTGGAGGAGGATAGAAGGAATCTTCGTCCAGAAGAAACTGTTTAAAGAGCATCTCACTTCACACAGGTGAGCTGGCACTACTATGTGTCACCTTGAGATGGGCTGAAATTACTGCTCCAACACTGGAGAAACTGGAAGGAAAAACCCTGGATTACAGGGCTCAGAGCCTCACCAATTAGTGCTACCTGTTGTAGCTCAAGAGTTGTTATCTTGAGAACTTTGCTTTTCACTAAAGCAAAGTTCAGCTTTTAAAGAGATGAACAAAGCCCAGCCTCTGGTTCCACAGGTGCAGGGAGGGAGTTTTCCAAGGGCGTGAGCTCCCTGTGCCCAGGTGTTGAGCAATGGGGCTGGCAGCTCCCACGAACCGTTTAATTTCACTTTGGAAACAAGCCCACAGCCACCTTGCCACAAAGCTGCTATCTCCTTGGGAATGGTTCCCCCTCTCTGGACATCTCTCTGCCCTTTGCAGGACTCACTCCTCTGTGTATCTCCTGCTGCTCCTGCCTCACCCCGTCCATCCCACAGCTGCTGCTGCTCTCGAGGGAGATCTCTTTCTTTCTCACTTCCCGGAACTGTCACACCAGCCCCGATGAGATGAGTATTATTAATTGCATAATTCCAGAATCCACCGCTCTGAGAAGAAAGCAGCAGCCATCCATCACCCCTTGACCTTTCCCGGATTTTCCAGCATAGAAGGGTTATCCCGGGCAGTCAGGCCAGCCTGACATTGCTTAGCAACATCACACGTAGTAATTTCCTGCTAAGCAGCTCCAGAATCTCTTCTTATTCGGGGCTGTTGCCAGCCGATGCCAGGGGGGGCTATCGGCTGTCAGGATGCTTCCTGGATTTCTGCCCCCCCCCCTAATTTGGAGGGGTTGTTGAATAAGACCGAGGGTCACACGTGGCGTTCGCCTTTCCCTCAGGAACGGCCACCGCGGGACCGTATTTTAGAGGGGTAACTGGAACACACCCCCACCACGCTCACAAGTTGCTACTGAGGCCAATGCTTAGGTTACGAATTAACCGGTTTATTAGGGGTTAACACAAACTGTGGGATGAGGTTTAGGGAAAAATGTACAAATGGCAAATGGCTACCAGGGATACATCAGGGAAGACGTGTCCTGTAGGGATGCAATGCAGAAAGTGCTGTGCCCTTAAGGTGTTCTATCCGAGAGCGGGTTGTGGATCAAAGGAGAGGGAGGGAGGAGTTGAGCCCGGCAGGACAGTTAGAAAGTGTGTGTGTGTGTGTTTACCCCTCCGTAGCGCGTGGCTCTTGGGATGCGGCTTCTTCTCCAGCGGGCAGGGCTGGGCAGCAGGTCCCTGGGGCTCCCCGGTAGCGGGGGCGATCCCCGGCAGCAGCAGCAGGCGGAGCGGGCAGGCAGCTGCGGCAGGATCCGACATCCGCGGGTTCGGGGGGCAGCCCCTCGTGGTTCCGCGGCGGTTTGGTTTCCCCGGCAACCGGCAGCAACACAGGGGGGCTCCGACCCCGGCGGCTGCGGGAAGGACCCGGTGCTCCAGGGGTCAGAGCCTCGGCACGCTCACCGTGACGGCTCAGGCTGCATCCCCGGGACAGGCTGGTGAGCAGGCGGGCAGGGTCCCAGCGCCAGGCTCCCCAGCAGGGAGGTGTCCCAAGCAGGACGGGTCCGAGCAACCTCGGTCCCACCTGCTGAATTCACCATCTTTTTATACCCCATGACCCACCTGTCCAGCCAGTGCCACTATCCAGAGCCAGTGGGCATCCATGAGTCCCAAGTTAGGGCAGTAACTAGCAGGGCAATGCATAACTCGTTGCCCATCCTTCCTGCCTTGTACCGCATCTGTTTGGTTTTTGTTTGTCCTTGAGCACCAAGGCTTGGGTCGATTAGCTGGGTACAATCAGGGGCTCTTCACTGGTTAAAAGGCTTGTTTGGACTTATGTGGGGAAGAAGAACCATTTCCCACAGGGGTCATTTCTCTTGGCAGTTGACATGACTGTGGGCAGCCCAAAGCAATCCTGGGGAGGAGGGCAGAAGCAGCACGCAGAACAGGGAGGAGCACACAGAGGTGACTCAAGATCTCAGAGTTTAGAACGAGGCTGCAGCCCTCAGGGTGAGCAGCTCCTGTGGTGACAGCCTTGACAGGGTGAAAACTGCCAGTCACCAACCCCAGTAAATGAGGTGAATTGGGGCTGGGGTTATCACTGACAAATAGTCCAGCACCTGGAAATGCCTTCCAGGGGCTTGGGGGCCTCTTATGAATGCTCAGAACAAAAAAGCCTCTGTCCCTCTATGTGACACAGTTTACACACTACCCTAGTCCCTGTGCTGGACAGCCAGCAGCTCCAGGACTTGGTCCTACACCCTATCCACAGTGCCACCTCTCCTGCACTGGTCACATCATCCTGGAGAAGCAAGGTTACCTCAGCTGCCTTCCTCCTGTTTCTGGAAGATGTTGCACACTCCACCCCAACCTTTAACCTCGTTTTGCGGATGAGGGTGGTGAAGGATAAAGATCGATTGTGGGCAGCCTCTGAGCTGTTGGACCGAAGATAAAGGCTGAGCCCACTTCAGATGGAAGAGTTTTGCTCTTAGCTTTAAGGGGTCAAATTTTTAGGGCACATGCTACCATTTTATCTTCACCTCCTAGGTCATCCTTTCACAGCAGCACATCAAGAAAAAAAATCTTCACAGTTTCCATTAGACTGGGTAGTTTAAGCAGATTGACAGCAGGGCAAATGGAAGATGCTGCTGCACATCAAATGTACTTTAATACTTTAAAATTCTTTCCTGTGGCATTAAATGTAAGAGTGTACCCATTTTTACAAAGCATGGGGTAGAATAACTGAGTTTTGGTGTTAGTAAAACACTTCACTGCAGCAAATTCAACCCGAGCTGCCAAATCCATCCTCCCACTGAGGAGCGCTGTGCAGAAGCCCGACTTCCCACCAGCTCTCCTTTGCACAGCCCTCTGCCTCCAGTGTACCAGGAATGAGTTCACTCTGATTGGGGTACATCAGCTTTTGGTGGAGCAGATGGTTAGATGGCCCCAAGCAATGTCAAAAATAAATAAACAAATAAATAGTGTCTTGTATCATCTGTTCCTGATAACAGCCCTTGCTGGGGAGGACTGCCACAGTAGGGTAGCTGCAGATATTATAATGAGAGTCAGGACTCACAAGCAGCACTGCCCACATCAAGATTTTTAATCTCTTTAGGAGCAGTTGCTCCGTGGCAGATGGGAACAAGTCCCCAGGAGACAGGCTTTAAGGCTGAGCTCCGTTAGCCAGGGCTGGGTGGAATCCCTGCTTTCTTGGATGCAGGGCTGCTTACCCTCACAGGGGGATTTTGAATTTCTGGGCAGTCAGGGCAGTTTTGTAATGCCCAAGTGCTGCCTTGGCCCCCTCCACGTGCAGCAAAAGGAGAGCATCCACTGCTCCCTCCTACTGACAAAGGGCCCTGAGCAGTCAGCTTGGAGAGGACATTTCAGCTGGTGGGAGTTAGGTGGGATGGGCAGCATCCTTGGTCCTGCTCAATGAAGTACCTCAGGTCATGGCTCAGGATCCTCACTCACATCCCAACTGCTTTGCTGTGAGCTTGGGTCCAGGGTATGATCCATGTACCTTCCCTGGGACTGGAGCAGAGCCACATTCAGGGAGTTGAACAGTTTTGCAAATCTGGCTGGGACTTCCAAAATAAATAGACAACCAGCCGCCCAAAAATCTGAGAGTTTTTACGTGGCCAAATACCACTGAATTTTTCAGCCTCCCGCTTCTGCAGTTGCCAATACCTGCTCTGTTCCACCATCTGCCCAGGTATTAGTTATTAACATCTGTGCTGTGACAGCACCTCAGAGCCAGTCTTGCAGCACAAGAACCTGCAATGGGAATAATTATAAATGCTGGATGAGTAGATACTTTGTCCGTACCCTAAAGCTATTCAGAGTAATTCCCAACATATTTATAAACACTTTTAGCAATCACTTATAAAAGACAAGATGGCAGATTTCTCTGCATTAATCCAAAGCTGTCACAAATTATAATAGCAAAAAACTCTACAACTGTGCCACGTAAAAACAGCAGAGAGAGATTCTTTAATAGTTTAATTTTATTACATGAGACTCCCTCCTGTAACAAAACACTGCTTGATCATCAAGGCCCAGAGAAATGTCAGAGAAGATTTAAACCCTCAGACTGTTGTAGGACATATACTCAACTTCAAATGTGTAAATAATCATGCTGGCACCACTCTATCTGAATCAGTGTAATACAGGGAAATTTCTTCCTAGGAAGGTGAACTCTGTGCACAATGTAAGGAGGCAGATCCCAGGGATGCTGTCAGCTCCCTGTGGCTGCAGCAAGCAGAGTTAGGAATGTGAAGAACCTAGTTAGAACAAACTGAACAGTGAATATTTTCTCTTTTTTTTTTTGTCAATAAAAACCCACCTTGATGGCCCAGGTTTAAGTCTACACTCATGTTGTAAGAGCAATACAGAGTAGATAAGAGTTTTCATGCCATTCAGTACCCAGGCAAGCTCCTGAATAAAATTTATTTAAGGAAGGAACAGCGTGATGATTTTAATTTTGTTAAGTGTGGCTTCCTCAATGCATTCTTTATGCTTCATTTGTTGCAAATGAATGACTCAGTTAAAACAGCATTTCAATATATTTTAGCTAAAATATTTGCTTTGCACAACAAAAATAGATAACTGCAATCATCTCTAAGTCACATGAGCTACCAGACAGATGCAGCAGATAGCTGTTTGTTGGCATACCTGCAGTCCTTTTTAGGACAAAACTTCTCTACAAAATGAGAAATGCTAGTAAAGTTGATTTGCAAGTCCACATTCTCCTGATCTGCCTGGAATCCTCAGCATTTGGAAAAAACCTGCAAACAAGTGCACTGTGTTTGTTTCCCCCCCCATGCGTTCCAACCAAAATACATGTAGTTAAAATATATTCACCTTTGTGCACCAAGATGGTGAATATGAATTTAAGATGTCATTATTTTCTAACTTGATGTGCTACATGAAAGAATAATATTTTTTTCTCTGGGTGTCTTCAGTATAATTAGCATGTGTGACAACATTCCAACGATTTAATTTCCCAATTATACAGCTATACTGAAGATATACTTTACATTAAATATGCAGCAATTCTTACCAGTAGCTACTCCACAGCTTCTTCTGTCCTCTTATATCTCTGCAGATGCTCATGTTTTGGCAAATTGAGAAATGTTAGTTTTCTGCCCTATCAACCAGGGAGACAGAAATTGCAGGGCTGCAGCAGAACTGGGGCCAGAGCTGACACCGTGTTCCCTCTCCGGGAGCAGCCACTCCAATGGCACCTGTGGCATTCCCAAGGGGCAGCCATGTAGCACGGGCTTCTTGCTGAGCCCAAGTGGTGAATCAATTTATGCTGTGAAGTGTGAGAATGAGGACATTTGGGATATTATCCTGCTGTTTTCCTGGAAGCTTTGGTAGCTATGGGAAAATCAGTTACTAGAACCCAATTTGCTTTTTTGTAATTAATATTACAGCAGCTACTTATTTCCTTGCCTACATTAAGGACTGATGGGTGATCAGTGATAACAAAATATAGTAAATTCTTTTTCCAAGACCAGGAGTAGACATATAGTTGCACATACATTAAGTCCTACTAATAAGAAATTTGGAAATGGTACTTTTCCACAAGCAAAAGTGAAGCAGAACAGGGCATTTACAGATGACTTGAAAGTATACTGCTTTTTTTTTTCTTCATTGTTCTTAAACTGAAAAACAACCTACTGACATTTCTTCAATAGCTCTTAAGAAAGGAGGGAAGCCAAAGTTAGGAGAATAGGGGAAAGTGGTATTTTCCTGCAGGCCAGGGCTCTGGAGAGGAGGGATGCTGCAGAGATGCCTGCAGGGCTTTTGGCCACAGGAGTCTTACTCTCCGTGTAATCACATACTGGCACAAAGGTTCTGCAGCATCTCATGGACACCCATCTACCAGATCCAGCTCAACAGGCCAAGACACCACTAACCATCTCCCCTCAGAACTCATCCCTCTTGAGGCCCCTAACAACATGGCTCAGACCTCTCTAACTCACTTTAAGGTCTAAGTCTTGCAGATTTCTCCCACATAACACCTGGAAAACACAGCCTTCCCCAGCTTCCCACACAGCTGCAGCTCTCCCCAGCTTCCTTCTCTGCAGTGAAGCCCTTTCACCTCCCCTGCCAATCATGCTCCTGCAGGTACCTCCATCACGCTGTTCCAGAGGTCGTTTTCCAAGCCTATCGCTTTGACCATCTCACTGCTCTCCTCTCTGAGCAGCTTTTTGCTGCAATCTGTAGATCAGATCAAACAAACTGCTTGCCTTTACTTCAAAGGCTTTCACAAACAACTCTGCTTTGTCCTTTATTATGCATTTAGCACGAAGAAATCAGTTTCCTCCTCCAGCTGCCCGTGAAACCAGCCCTCTCTTCCTTTGCTAGGCTGTCCAACAATCACCCTCACACTTCCTTCCATGCTGCCTCTTCTGCATGTGTTTTTTTTTTTCCTTCTAAGCAGTCCAGATCAGCTGTGCTATCCTCCCTTTTCCCAGTACAACTGTGCTCCAAGAAGTTGAGGAATATTTGTATTTTCCTTCATCTCTCTGGTTGCAGTCTTGCCTTATTTTGTATCTTCTAGGTAAGAGAGCTTTTTTTTAAGTTTGAGAGGCAACTAATATGAGATTATCCTTATTTGCTGCTGGAGTCCCTTGGCATTACAGTAGCATCAGTGATGGCTACAACATCTAATGACTCAGCTCACAGCCATGTTGCCACCAAGCAGACACAAGCTCACACCATGTCACACAACACCAGCCACTTCTGCCTCCCCTCTGCATCGCATCAAATGCTTCTCACAGAACAGTTTTTAAGTCATCAAACCCCAATAATTATAAAACAGTACCAAAAAGGCATGTGTTATCCAGGCTTAGCTTTGCTGCAAGCTTCCCCAATATGGCAAACCTCAATCAAGATTTTGTAACGAGACAGGCAGAAGGGTGGGTCAGACTGCCATGTCAAAGCAAGCTAAAGTGTAATTTTCTCTTCAGTAGCAGCACTGCCATCCTTGCTCCCATTACTTTTTAGTGGCATCAACATCCTTTCATGCACTGCCTTGTATAAGCAATGAAGAGAAGCCTAGAGGTTAATTAATGAGAAGTAGAACACAGTCACTTTACACTAAAAAAAAAAGCCCAACAGAAAGCAAAAAAAAATTAAAAACTATAAACTAGCATTTGATGGAGTTTTCCAAGGGAAAAAAAGCACTAATTTAAACACTATTTAAATACAACAGAGTGTCCTTTGGCTTGGGAAAATCATCAAACTTTTGACCTGCTTTTATAATGCTGTAATAAGTATTTATGCTTTCTGTCAGTCAGGAAGACAGCAAATGATGTGGCATCCATCACAAGCCAGCAACCCCTTCTATGCACACCTACCCTGTACCCTACAGAGGCAGGCAGGCACTTCAGTGATGGCAGAACATCTCCATTAAATCCAGCCATATGTCTTCTGTCATCATCTCATGTGTTGATTGGCAGCCTCCTAGAGACCTGGCTCAGACACCCTGGGGGGTTTTGCTGGCAAGGTCAGGAAAGCTTCAATCACAGTGTTTTCCATCAGGGAGTCACAGGTGACAAGTTCACAGGCCTCAGCATCAGGGGGGCTTGCCCTGATCTCAGGACCTTGCTCTGCTCTCTACGTTGTTCCTCTTCCTGGTTTGCTCCAAAATTCTTCCCCTGCCCAAATTTCTTACACATCCTGCCAGTTCCTTCCCTTCCCTCCTCCAAAATCCCTGATAACTGGGCTCTGACTGCAATGCTAGTCCCTGCTCCCCATTGAGCTCCCTCTTCTCTCTGACTGGCTGCTTCTCTTGGAGGGCAGCAGGTATTTAAGGTGCTGAGAGTCCTGGGTTTGAACTCTGGATAAATCCTAGTGCCCTTCACCTTCTAGATCCAAGAACATCACTTCTAGCAGGATGGGGATTACCTGATGCTCAGCAGAGGGCAACAAAAAGTATTCAGATGTTTTATGGGAAAGGACTTCGGACTGATCATACCCACCTTTTCAGGGGAAAACGTTACCAGAAGAGGCAGGAAAGAAACCATTCATGAGAGTGGGGCAAGCAGAAAGGAAATGAAAATGGGGCAACAACAGGGGAGCATTTAACCCCACTGCCTGGGAAGGCTGCGGGATCCCCACCCTCAGGCCAAGAGATTCTCAGCATCAGAGCAGGCATGGATGACCACCTTGCTGCAGATGGATGGGGAACAGTCTCCCGGTGGTCTTCCTAATCTTGTTCTATATTTTATTTCTTCTGCTCCTCATCTGACCTGGATCTTCTTGCCTTAAGAACTTCATGAGGTTAAAAAACTGAGGAAAATGAACCAGCAGCCTAAGGCCATTATTGCATTCATATAGATGCAGTTCCAGCTGTTTACCCTTTATAATGGGACTTAGGAGCCTGAATATTCAAATTAAACTTTTTCTCCATTAAGAAAAGGACCTTTCAGATGTGTTTGAGCCACATGTTTGGATTCAGAGCTGAATACTTAGCAAATTGCATGCCCAGAAGTTTTCCCTGGCCTGGTTAGTTACAAAGCTCAGCTGGCACCTGTAAAACCTGCTCTGAAAAGTCAGTAAAACTCGAGGATATTTTGGAGCCAGCACTGCTTTTTCTTGCTATAAACAATTAATCTCAGAAATACATTGTCCACAGAGCTAACGTGGCCCTTAGCAGAGCTAAACACAACCTGAGGACAGCTGCCAGGCTGCTCAGCTTCCCTGGAAGTGCCCTGACAGGAAAACCCTGCCTCTCTCCAGCAAAGCTGTTCCAGTGCATCAGATCCGAACAAATCAATACTTGCAAAGTTTCTTTCTCCACAACCTCTCCTAGACCCTCTGAGCAAAAAAAAACACCCTACAACCAAAGTAAGTTTAACCCACTTCATCAGCCCTCCCTGCCTTAAACCTGCAGGTAGACTGTCAGTTAGAGAAGTCAAACACTTCCTATGAAACCTGTTCTTGGTGGCAAAACTCATTTTTTGCATATTTGGGCTATTCCTGCCTATGGAAAAGTTTGCACCAAGGTCAAAATAAGTGGCTTCTTTCAGAAGAGGAAGGTTTCACTACTGGAAACACAAGGCACTGTCCCAGGAGGAACATCTCTACTCTCCCCAGGATTGATGAAAGGTGCAGAACAAAAGTCCCGTTCAGACTGGGAGGATTATGTCTCTGTATGTCAGAGGCATGTGAAATAATCAGTAGAATAATTTGTGGAGCAACTTTGGGAACTTCATTATTTCCCAGGATTCAACTTTAATGACTCCTTTCTCCTCCCTGGATCCTAAGCAGCTAGTTATGTTACATCAGAAGCTGAAGCTGCAGCAGACACAACAGCATCAGACCTGAAAAAAAACCCACAAAAACACAGAGGAAAAGGAAAAAGCCCTGAATAGCTTTCCTTTACCAAGAGAAAACATATGCAGTAGCACAGTGCTTTGGAAATAAATTGCTCGTGAACCTTCTGGCTTGAAGCTACCAGTAAATCTTCCTGTTTGCAATGATGCCCAGGTATATATGGCAAAAAAATCTCACTGCTCTATTAAAGGTCTTACTGAAAAGTCTCCCTGCTTTACAGAAATCTCTTATTTACTCCTCATGTCCTCAGAATAACAGATTGCCACAGCTCCTGGCAATCACAGCTCAGCCCCGTGTCCACACTGCAAACTAAAGTGCATTACACAGATTGCAAGCTGTTACATAAACCAAACTTTTATTATGGTGGTTATAGCAGCAAGATGTCCAAAGGGATGTTTTATATACAGCCTCTCCTTGAGCTTAATCAAAGTACAATCAAATGTCTTTTTTTTTCTTTTTCTTTTTTTTTAAGCTTCACTAAAGAAGTGTTTTATTATTTTTAAGTCATCCAACACCTTACCACTAATTCCCTGTGATATTAAAACTTGAATGAGGAGACTAGGGTCTAGCTTTTGCAAATCCTCAGTCAATTGAGTTTAGAGTTTCTAAAGCCTCAGTGCTGAGTGATTCAGACCTGAACTCACTGCATAGGAACCACCAGAAAACCTCAGTGGAAGCTGTCAGTGGCCTGGAGGTTCAATACTGTCCAGCTCCACTCATTATTGTCCCTGTTTCCCCATGAGGTTTGCTTGCCCATGGGACTCAGGTGTGTCCAAAAGAGCACAGGCTTCACCATCCCTGTCAGCCAGGAGTCTAGAGGATGTTGTGCTTAACTTAAGGAAAGGAGGGAACAGACCTAAGCAGTAGAAACCAAAATAAGATTAATGCAAATCAGCACACAGGTAATAGATGTGGGCAATCTATTGCATCCCTCTGACAAGTTTTTCCTATGAAAAAAATATTACATTTCTTCATCCTTCAAAAAACCAACAACAAACAAACAAAACCAAACCAAAACAAACCACAAACCAAACCAATTAAAAAACCCAAAACAAACCCAACACAACCTTATTTGGAAAATGAGACTTGCAGAGGATTGATTTGAAATTCATCACATCACCACATCTCCTGCTCCAGACACATGCCTAAGGACAGATACTTCTGAACATATAAAACTATTTTCAAGTTTAGCCCTGTCTTGCCTGTGTTTTGATCTAATATTTGCCTCAAGAGCAAGGGGCTGCTGCAAAGACTATCAAGGTAGAAAAGATCTCTCTGGTGCCAAGAGAGGCAAGCAGTTCCTTAGAGGGAGCAAGGCACAGCATCGTATTAACAGGGAATTTGACAGATTAAGTGTTTGACTTGTAGAAACCAGCAAAGCCCACAAAAACCAATCCACCACCCACAATAACCAGAGAATTTAAGACACATTTTTGTGTTCCTCCCCTCCTTTAAATAATCTTGCCAAAAAACTCCCCCCTTTTCCCTCATTCTGATGCTTAAAGAACAGCCATGAAGATTAAAATAGAACCATTTATTTCAAAAGGTTGTAGTAAAAGATGTAAAATTTTAGCAGCAATTGCTTGTGGGCAGTGAAAAGAGCTGCTGGATGTGCCATCAGCAGAGAGACTAAGGAGAGGTTAAAGAGGAGAGCTGGGAGAAGGCATTTACCTTCTCCAATGGGCCATAAACCCAAATGACTGACTGCAGCCAATGAAAAAGCAAGAACATTTCCATTGTGTATCCCAATAACAAGCAGGAGGTTTGCTGGAGCCCTGAGGATGCTTTAGAGAGCACATAACCTGAAGGACTGTTTGATGAGCAATGCAGTCACCACACACCACAGCCAGAGCAATTCTCCCCGTCCCAGGAGCTGAACAGGAGGCAGTGCTGCATTGGGAAAACGAGGTCTCTTAATACCAAAGCCCCATAGTCTGCCCATCTTTATCCCAGTAATTTTCCCCTTGTCTTTCTTAAATCACTCACAGCAAGTATGGGGTGTCTGAATGTACCAATTTGCAGGTTACCAGTGCCCTCCTGAGCCCATGAGCTCCCAGAGACATGTCTGGGTCTTGGCAGACCTGTTCCCAGCTGAACAGTGGGTGAAACACTTGGAAAGAGCCTGCTCAGAGTACCCATGAGCAGAGGCATCCTTGCAGCCTTCCATGAGCTTGATACCTTTAGCCAACACATGCCAAAGGCGAGACCAGAAGGCAGGATGTAAGGGGAGGGACATCATCTCCCAGTGATGGAGAAGTAGGGCTGGGTTACAGCCAGGCACTCACAGGCACTTTGAGTGGTGGCTTTGTGCCTTTCCAACTGCTACAGGTTTGAAGTTCATCAGATGTTGCCTCTGAAACCCCTCCTGTGCCTCGGGGACAGGGAAAGGCTCCCCAAACACTTGCAATCTGTTTGGAGGCAGCCTGCTTATTTGGTGTTAGTCCTAACACCAAACCCCACTGAGAACAAGAAATTGCCTCTTCTCAAACCATTGCACCAAGGGGAAAGAGGGACACTCAGGACCCAGCTGAGTGGGCTCCTTTGGCAGCATAAGGCAGAACATCATGCCACTGAATGCTCACCCCCTGCTGGAGAGGGGCTGCTGCTCTTCCCAGCTACTTCCAGGCAGGAAGATGCATAGGACCAAAGCATAGGGTGGTGACAGCAGCTCTGGAGCTGCAGGTAACAGATGTATGCCCCCATAAAAGAAATAATGCAGGGGTCAAGCAGATACCCCCACATTTGACATAGTTCTCACACCAGTTCTCCCCACACTTTGTCTGTTGCAAGCCTGGCAGTGGTTAAACTCAGTAAGTGATGCTGTAAGTCAGCCACATAGACTTTACGGGAGTCAGGAGACAAACAGCAGCTCCTTGCTCACAGATTTACAGCCCCATCCACCATCTCACTCAGGAAGCCACTTTGGGATGTACCAGGGCACTGTTCCCCATCAGGCTCCTCATCTCCAGCATGGCCTGCAGTGCCCAGCCGGGGGCACAGGAACATCCCCCCTCCCTGAGGCTCAGCCCTGGCCAGGTCCTGCTTTGCCCTGACAGCTGCAGTGTCCTTCACTGCTGCTGGCATTGGTTTTATTTTTTATCTCAACCCCACACCACATTTCTCCTTTTCCTCACAGCCCCCATCACCTGCACAGCTGCAATCAAGGGGGCAGAAAAATGCTGCCATTTCACAAGAACTGGAAATTCTTTCAAAAGCAAGAGAGAGAAATCTCCTTGTATTGACCCCGATAAGAAAGAAGAGGCAAGCAGACCCCCTTCTTTAGAGAAGATTTATGCACATAAATTGCACACGAACACAGCAGAAGCCTCTCTCAGGCTGTTTGGCTCCAGGCAGGGAATAACAACCCAAGAGCCTTCCCATTCTGCTCCACAGCTCCCAGCCTGGCTCTCCCGGAGCCCGCAGCGCTCAGCCCAGCCCCAGGCTTCCCCTCGGCGCCTTTCCCAGCAGCCTGGAAGAGCTTGGCCACCCTAAGGCAGTCAAAGAAATGGCAATTACTGCAGGCTGGTAAGTGGGACATGGCACTCAGTGCTCCAGAGCTGTTTAAGGGATGAGTTCCAGAGCCCACACCTCTGTGATCCCACAGCAGCTTGGCCCCAGACAACTGGCAGCACAGTGAGGCAGGAGAAAAGCTGCTCTGGTAGGATTTTTGTAGTATATCAGAACTGAAGAAGGAAATAGTGAGACCTGTGGGTTTCTACAACTTCTCTGCACCCAGCTCGGAGGCTCTCCTTTGCTTGGGCAGAGACATGGCCTCACTATCCCAGCCCGGAGCACTTTTACACCCTGGTCACAATCAAAATCCACCCCGTTTGAAGCACCAGGAGGAGGAGGCACCACTGCTCTTGGATTAGCTCAAGGGAGGGGGCAGCTGTCAGGTCTCTCACCACTACAACAGGCAGTGACCAAACTCCAGGAAGAACCAAGTGGCAACAAATACAAGAAGCACATCACTGGAACCTAATGTACAAAAAACCCCACAAATGTGAGGTGCTAAAAAAGACAGTTATTAAAGGTTTTCTCTTATCTGAAAGAGTTAGATGCTTGACAAATTTCTTTTGTGAAGAAGATACATATCTCTTTTAAAACAAGCATGATTTTCTTTACAGGAAGACTCCACAATACCAGAAGAAAAAAAATAATCCATCCCCAAAAAGCAGAGCCACTCCACTTTCTGGCCCTTTACTAACTGCACTTCAGTTCACTTTTCCCCTTTTCTATCTCACTCTCACTCCTACCCTCACACTGAATACACCTATAAAAATTATACAACAGACATGTTTAATTTTACCTGTGCCATTTCCCCTCAGACATGCTCTCCCACGTCCCCAAGCCACGCTTGCTCCACGTGTCCCCTCTTCTGCTGTGAAAGATCCAGCCAGTCATAATAGAGATGGTATAAGAGCATCAACCACCCAGCCTGCTGTGAGCCAGTAACTGCAAACTCTTGGGGGCTTTTGTCTCTGCCCCTGGGCAGCTGAGCCCCATCACTCTCCCTGGCTGCCTCCCAGGCCCAGCTCCTCCATATTAAGCAATCACACACACCAAACCTCAGAACTCTGTATCCTCTGAGGAAAGAAGCCCCTCTGAAGCAGGGGAAGGCTGGAGAGGTGAGCAGCTGGGGCATCCAGCCTTGGTGCAGTCCCATCCATCAGGTGCAGAGGCAGCTGTGAAAAAAAAAATAAAAAATCAGATATCCCAAAAGCAAAGACCATTTTGCCCACCACATCATGCCTGGCACTGCTGGAAGATGGGAATTGTCCCCAGGGAGAGCTCAGCCTTGGTTTTGCAGCATGTTCAGGGTTAGGACCAGCTCCTTCCCTGGGAAACAGCCTCCTGTGAGAGTCCTGGGCTGGGGTGAATCTGCCTGGTCAGACCCTGGCACTGACAGGTTTAATTAAATCTCATGTTTCAAGCTGAAATGTGCAAAATGAGCTGAAGAAAATGAATCATGGGAGTGAATGGTAAGGTGAAAAATCTGCTCAGTAAAACCAACTGCCTCGGGGCCTCCTGCACATGAAAGGACTTAAAATGATGCTGTGGTGATAGAGAAACAGTGGAGTTCCAGGAGTAATCCCAAAGAAACTTTGTTTAAACTTAGAGTACTTGAAAAAGCAAAGAGAAAACTGGTACAGGAAACTTTGTGCCCCAGCCCTGCTGCCACCCCTGCATGTCCCAGACCCCTCCTGGGCTCCTGCTGCTCCTGTGGAGGTTAAGTGTGTGCAAATGTGTGCTCCTCACTGCCCATGCAACATCCCGCTGATCCCCACTGAAAGTCCCCGGGCTAGAGGTCTGAAAATCACATCTCCCAACAGCTCATCCTCCTGCAGGCTGGAGAGCTGGTGTGAATACAGGGAAAGGCACTGGATCCCCATTATAACACTGATCTCCTATAGAGAGTGACAAGGCTCCCAGTAGGAGCTGAGTAGCATCCTGTTAATGAAATTATAACCATGGCTCACACAGTGCATTTCTGCTGAACACATCTGAAATCTCTTTCCCTCAGAGGCTACACAACCAATGCCTGGGAGTTATCTTGCTGCTGTTACAAAAGCAACATGATTAGAGTGCTGAAACTAATTTAAATCCCATGAAATGCTATTGTAAAGCAGCAAGAGACAAGCTGGTGTGTAATGTGTCATTGAGCCATTCTTAGAGTGGGCACACCAGGCTGATACCCAAATTTTTAAGGGCTATGTTCAGACTTTAACATACATTGAAAATCCCTCATGAACAAGTTCTCTTTGCTGAGATTTTTAGGTACTTAAGGTGCAAGTCTCATTTAATTGTGTGACCACTTGAGGACACTTAGCTGGCCACAGACAGAAGTATCTTCTCAGATCCTCACTTATCCTGGAGGCTGATCCCAGCCACGCAGCCAGGCTGGGTGGGTGGTTTTCCCCTGAGCACAGGGCTCCTGGTGACCCCTCAAACAGCCACAGAGTGTTTTTTCCCATCTGAAGCCAGTCCCAGCACTGGCTCTTGGCTGTGTCTGACACGGATTTCATGCCCCACTCCATTTCCCCCCATCACTTGACACCATCAGGATGTCCTGGTTGGGCTGGTGGGAAGCATTGTACGTTTCAGCCCTAAGTGGGAGATTCGTCCTAGGGTCACTGCCTCTGGTCCAGCCAGCTCATTATTACTGCTGAGTAATTTACCTTCCCATGCCATAAATTATAAGCATGGGGAGGGGAAGACGAAAGAGAAAAGTCTGCAAGTGCATGGGAAAGTGAGCAGCAAGGAAGCCTGGGCCATCCTCTGCAGACCATAGGGGTTAAGAAGGAAGGTTACCTGCCTAGCAGGAGACATAAACTTTATCCTGGGAATGTTCCTGCCCCATCAGGTGTTTCATAGGCTGTAAAAAAAACCTGTTTGGTGTTGAAAAATTGAACAAGAGAGATAAGCATGCAGAGCTTTAAAATAAGCTCAGCATTAGGGAGCCCCCCACAAAGCCAGAGACACTCACTGAAGCAAAGAGGTGAAGGGGTCTGCCCTCCTGGCTTCCCACCCACAAAGCAGGCCTGATAGATCCTCCCTGGGAGAGGTTTGATGGAGCTGCTCAGCATGAGCTGAATGAAGGTCAGCAGCCTCCCAGATTAACTCCACAGCTGGGTTCCTCCAATAACACTGCTATACCTCTGGCTTGTGCTTTCTGGGCAGCTCCTGTAGCTCCTCCTAGGAGAGAAGATAGCTGATTCTGCTCTGTAAATGACTTAAAAATCAGTGCTGGATCCTTGGTCTGACAGGGGAAATGGACTTGAAGTCAGTTGAAGGCGAAAGACCAAAGGAGTGATGAGATGGAGGTGGTCTAAACCATGGTCAAAGTGAACAACAGCAACCAGCCCAAGCTGGAGACATCTCTTTCAGACACCAAACACTATAGACTTCCCACCTGGCCATGACCTACACAGACATCACCTGTTTTCTGGCTTTCAGGCAAGATGGGGGAGGTCTCTGGCTCCCAACAGACAATGGCTGCCTTCCTTGATACAGGATTTCTCTCTCTGTTCCTGCTTGTATTCTCGTCCAGAAGTTAATATTTCTTTCCAGAACTGCCTTTCTCCACTGAGACCTCTCACATAGCCTTATTACTCTTCTCCAGCCCTCCTGCCTGCTAAGATCTCACCAACCTTTAACCAGACTTTCGGCATCTCCTGAGGACCCTAGAGCTGTTTCTTCTCTATAGGGCTCATTTATATTGTAATAAGGCTGAATTTTTAATTCTCTGACTTACTGCTAAGTCTATCTTCCTCCAAGATCCCACCCAAGTCAGGGCTCTAGTATCACAGCTGCACCCTAACTAGCCTTTCACTTCCATTGAGGCAGATGGGACTGTCCACATTGCACTTAGTGCAAGTGAGACGATTTGCTCATCCATTCATTATTTTCTATTAACAATCAATTTAAAATACTTAATTTAGTGGTGTTTTCTTCTCAGTGTGGAAACAGGGCATTACTAAGATCAGAACTCTGGCTACATCATGAGGAAAGACTCCCTCAAACTGAAGTACCAGCCCAGGGTTCAGTGCCAGATCTGGAAACTGGGCTCTCTTGAGCTTTAAAGCCCAGGTAGCCCTCAGCCTCTCCATCATTCTTCATCTTGGTCACCAACATCATCCTGCTCTTTGAGAGCTGCTGGGGCCAGACATGTACCAACTGGGACTAGAAACAGATAGAAAAGTATTTTAGGAGAGGACTTAACACTCCCAAAATGAACTCATCCTTTCAGTTCATGTGCTAGCAGCATGGGCTGTCACAGCTTTATTTTTAAATGGCCTTTCCCTTTATCACTGCAAAAAATTCTTCCCATTGACCCGAAGAGCACCAGCAAAGTCAAATGGAATATATGTATTCTTTCCTACTCACTGAACATAGTCATGGTTAATCTGAGCATGTTAAAACCAAAAGGGACAAGACGTGGAAGGTGGTTAAGACTAACGTGATGGGAGCAAAGGGGAAGGGGTGAAGACCAACCTTGTTGAAGGCAAAAGCGTTTGTTTAAAATGGAAGTGACTATTCATCTTGGACTTGCTGCACCTACCTCTATCTCAGGGGACATGGCTGTGGCACAAAGACTCTTTCTTCACTGAGAAGAGACAAAGAACCAATGGTTTTGTGGAGTTTACAGCAGCATGAGAAACATGGATACGTGTTGTAACCACTTTGAAAACTGTGAACCAAGACAATAATCAGACTCCTTTTATTCCCAACATCCTTTTCTTTTAAGTCACACCTTTGCATAGGTTCAAGGTTGAGGAACAAAATGCATTTTCAATAAGCAATAAACAGCAATTAGCTATGCAAATAACTCACATAAAAAGCATTTGAGGGTCAGTATGCAGCAGGACTCTCTCACCTGAAGATGAAGGGAGGACCAGCCCTGCACTCAGAAGATCTCAGCCTGGTGCCAGACTTGGCAAAACAAACTCACCTGGAGCCCAGTCTCTGAAGTGGGCTGGAAGTGATCCCACAAGCTTCAGTGGCTCTTCCTATGTAAGAGAGGGGAAAGACAAACCTAGAGGAAGATTTTTAACATGCAGCATGCAGAGATGGGAACATTTGACTGGCTGACAGAGGACAAGCATCCTGTTATTCCCATCCTGAAAGTTTTACAGGAGTAAAATGTATAATCCACCAACAGCCTGACAGCATTTAAATCACACTGTGGGCATCTGTGGTAGCTACTGGAGGGGAGAAGGAGGAGCAGGAAGCTACAGAGCAGAAAGGACTGACCCCTTCCACAGGACCCAGAAAAAAGACAAGTCTCCTCAAAATCAGCCCCCACCAGCCTCCTCCTCTGTCTGTGTGAGATTCAAAAGCAGGAGCAAAGCTTATGCATTGAAATGATTTTCAACACACCAATCCATCAGGAACTGTCAAAATTGTCTTTGCTGGTAAAAATGGGTGCCTTTCTCATTCACACAGTGCTAGAGGTTTAGGGTAGAGCAGAAAATCTTGCAGAGTTCTTTGGATGGTATTTAACTATATTGCAAAACGTGGGTCTAATTAATCCCTGAAACTGGTGACATTGCACTTGGGGTCAGTCTGCCCATTGAGCCTGTGGAGGTGGGAAGGAAAAGAAGAAATACATACATGTGCTTCCATTTGATTTCAGTGCAGCCAAAGACCTCACAAACACAGTTGCTTTTTAGAGATTAGTCTTAATTTAAAAGTTAATTAGAACTGTACTGAAAAAACCGTAGGGGCTAAAGATGGTAAAGGTGACCTTCAATGAAGGTTTAATCACTAGAATGACCATGAAGTTCTTTGGTTTTCTACCCTCTCATGCCCTCAGCAGCATGGAGCTGCTCTGGGAACTGCAGCAGGGGCATCAGGAAGAAGTAGTTGAACGCCACAAGGAACAGCCAAGTCCAGACGTCCACAGCAAACCAGGTTTTGCCACACAGCCATCAACCATGCAGGATGGAATCAGACTCTGCTTCACACATGGGGTGATCGTTGCTCTGCTGCCCATGTTTTTCACATTGAAAAGCCAAAGTGGCCTCATTTCTGGAAGTGATGAGCTGAGCTTCATGCTGCCTATAACGGCAGTTCAGTGCATTAGTACCTACAGCTCCTCTTTAAAAATGTGTGTTAGCAGCCTACAGCAAATTCCCATTAAGGAAAAAAAAAGAAAACATTCTAACAAATTGAGACGGAGCTATTTTAAAGAAAATTGATGCAATTTCATTAATAAGAAAAATATTTGCATTTTCCTGGGCACATCATGAAGCAGCCACAAGTGACTCGGTGTCACCTGCAATAAGCAACACTTTCTAACTGGAAGTAACAGAAACAACGCCCAGCACATCCAAAAATATACTTTATCTTCAAGGCATTGGTAATCATAGCAACAAAAACCAAGAGTCACAACAAGTGAGACCCATCTCACCAATCGAAAACCCAGTATCAGTTACCTGCACACAAGTCAAGGTAACTTATTGTTTGATGGTGAGTACATCTAACCTTGAGCCACACATTGCTTAGCTCCTACTTCCAGAGACAGTTCCTTTCCCTTGGGGTGCTGGTCCTCTGGATGGATGATAGGTGTTTTCATGCTTTTTCCAGCAGTCACCCCAAAATGGAGCTCTCTCCTGTTTCTTTCTGTGTCCATTTCTTCAAGGATTTCAAGCACAAGATGTGCAGAGAGCAGCAGCCAGCCAGGCACCCACACCTGTGTGATCCTCTCTCTGCAGATGCTGCCCAGCCCCATGGTCTCAGCCACCTCACAGCCAGAGCTGCAGCAACTACACCTCCAAGCCATGGAGGTGCCTCCAACCTCCCAGCTCCTGCCTACTCGTGTGCTCTGCCAGCTAAGCTGGCTTTGACAGTCACTACCTCTAATCAGGTATCCTTAAAGATTTTAATAACTTGATTATACAGCAAGAAAAGCCAATAACCCAGACCCTGGTGTAAGCTGGTTTTGTCACAATCTTGAAACTCCTGCTTGGAGCAGATGCCTTATTAGCCATTTAATTCTCAGCTTCATGGCAAGGCTCTACAATGAGAGGAAATATAAAATCAACAAGGCAGCTGCAAACTATCTTCATGTTCTCTCTCAAATTTAATAGAGATTCATGAGGCTCTACACTAATGTGCTGAGAGAAAAGGATTACAGGGCTCTTGCACCTTGCTTGTGTAGAAGGGAGGTAAATACCAGAAATCAGCATGCAGATGATAAAGGCCTGGCGGAAGTTACACCAAAACCTCATCATGCTAATGTCAAACAAGGCACTTCAGCTAATGTGGTGTGTCCAATTCAGGCCAAGCTGTTTCAGAAACACAAGCCCAGAGGTAAAGGAGCAGATCCATGACAGAGGATACATCAATGCTCTGTGTGATCAGACAAGTGGGACCGTTTGCCTTCCAGGGAGCACGTGCAGCATGAGCTGCAACAGAGCTGCCCAGTCTAGTGGATGGCAGAGGGGAGATAAGTTGGGTGTTGCTACTTCTCCTTCCCCACCAGAGCAGATGAAGCCAGAATTGTGTGGTTTTTTTGTAAATGGAAGATTGTAAAACAATGTTCTGTTTAACCTAATAATAACTAGTGGGTGGAGTGGGGGTAGAGGGTGGTGGTGCCCAGCAGCACCCCAGGCAAGTCTGCTCTGCTTGGATCTGTAGCCCCAAGGTGGGCAAAGGTGGGTGGGATCTCCTGTCCCCAAGGCTGGTCAGGAGCCAGGTCACTTTGCTCCCTGCCACGAGGCTTTCAGCCATGGGGCAGTCGTGTCCCCATGCTGGCCGGCAGTGCCAGTCCTGCAGTGGTGCCAAGGCCCAGCTCTCTCTCCCCATGCACAGTGGCACAGGGTTCACAGCAGCACCTCGAGGGGCAGAGCCAGACCCATATTTCTTCCCCTGCACTGGTGCCTGGCTGACAGCTCTGGTCATGCTCAGTCAAAAACCACTGACTCAATTGATTTTACTGTTCCAGCACTACGGACTCACTGGTACAGTCACTGCTCAGGTCCCTTTGCTCCTCACCTCTTGGGTGTTTCACGCAAGACAAAAAGCAGCTGAGCATTAATCCTGTGGCTGCTGGACTGTAGTACTCAACCCCCCACCTCTCCCTGCCACCCTCATGAGTCCTCCTGCTCTTTTCCCTCTCACTCCAAACACATTTTTCCATGGGGTGCCAGGCTCCCACCCAGGACCTGCCAGCAACATCCCTGCTGTGGCAGTGAGCTGGGCACATTCGCAAAGCTTGGTGTGAACTGCAGCTCCAAGTCAGTGAGCTGACAGCCCAGACAGTGAAGTTCACAGCAGCAGATGAAAAAGAGTTCTTTCTGATAGAAAACATGCTCTACACACTTTCAGCACATAAGGAAAATGGATAACCTTTCAATCTTAAAATGCAGTGCGTTCACATGAAAATGAACCTGCCCTAATAAGACTTTCCACCTCGTATCCATTCCTGTGCTCTCAGTATCCCATGAAACTTGCTGCTATATATTCTCTTTACCAGGCAGGGAACCTTGGCTGCCATTCAGGAACGCAATTGGGATATAACATTGCCATCCAGTCTCAAGCCATCCTGCATATGATTGTATTTATCAGTACAAAAACAGCCCTGAAAGGGCTTCACTGAGACCAGACCACACAATAACGGGCACAGAACACAGCTACTAAGAGAGAATCCTGACTCCAAAGATCTTAATCAGGCAGCAGGAAGGAGACAGGACTTATTTTTACTCTGGTTTATTGTCGTGGAAGCTGTTTGCCAAAGGATGACATAAATTTCATAAACCTTGGGCTGGGCCGAGAAAGGAGGCCAAGGAATAATGCTGATTTACTGCCCTATTTGCAGCCCTCGAGCCACAGCGTGAGCAGCTCGGGGCACCAGCCTCGCTGCAGGTGGGGCCACTTGTTAAACGTGGGGACATTTGTTATGTGAGTGCACATCCAGAGCTGTTGTAAATAAAGCAGGGCATTACACAGTAGTTAAAACAGTGCTGTTTTGCTCATCATGTTGAAGATACCAAGCTGTTTATGCTCTGCACATCTCTTATTGAAAATAATGGAGCAGGTTTCACCTTAGTGGCCTACTTTCATCCCGTCAGCCTCCATGCCCTTAAATGAATGGTAATAGCTGCCATGCCATTGTAATTCCTGTGCATTAAAGCATGTTGAAACCTGTTACCTCCTGTTTGTTCTCAGCATGGATCATTGCTTCTTTCACTGCTGTGAGAGCCAGACCAAAAGAAGAACTGGTGGTCTCCCAGCAGAGGTGTTTAATAAATTCACCAAACATCTGTGAGGAGATGCAGATGCAAACTGACATGGGAGGCTCTGGAAGGCACCAGGGCTTTCCAGTGCTGGTGTGGGACAAATCCACAACATCTGGAGATGGCCAACATTAATTGGCAAAAGGAAAGAAACATTGGGTGTTTTCAGTCCCAGGGAGCAGCCAGGGCTGAGGGCACAACAAAAGTTTGTCTTTGCTTATTGCTCCAATTTGCTTTTGAAAGGAGGGCTGCTTTTGTCTTTTTGTACCTCTGAGGTACTGTCAGCCTTAAGCCAAGGAGATATAATGCAAAAAGTATTGAGCAATTCAGAGTTGGGTTTTGTTGTATTTTTGGTGGTTTTTTTTCTTGTTGTTGTTGTTTTTTTTTAATTTTCCAGAAGCAATCCATTTTTATTCTGCACATGGACACATTCAATATCGCAGGCACTGAGTGCACTTAGGCTAGAATTCATGTAAAGCAAAAAGAAAACAACCCACCACCCAAAAAACAACTGTGTTTTTGTCTAGTCTTCCAATTAACTTTGCTGGCAATTTGTAACAAGGAATTCAGAAAAATCCTGAGGCACTTTTTACAGGCAAGATGGAAAGTGGTTTATTTTTTATTTATTTTTTTTTCACCTTGAGGGAAATTTCCTTTTCTTTCTCTGAAGCAAAAAGAAAACATGTCAATAAATAAAGAATGAATCTCCAAAAAAACTTTCTTTGGCTCAAAGGCAACTGGAAATTATACAGCCTAATTCACTTCAAGCACTCCCGACTCAGCCGGGCGAGTGCATCATTCCCAGAGGCAAACACTGTGTTTCTAAAGGACAGTCCATTAAGCACCAGCAAAGCCCCTCTCTGCCTTTGACATATGGGGTTAGATTGCACTCAGTGTCCTCGTCCCCTCTCTGCATCAAACCCTTCCCTCAGCTCTGTTTGCTGGCACAAATAGCAGAGTCCTCTGCAAGCATCACTGCTCCTTGCTGAGGTCTCTCCTATACGGATCTGAAATCTGATAATACAAAAAAAACCCAACAACCAGCTTTTCAGACTGCAAAATATGTGTGGAAAATGAGCCCAGATCTTTACTCCCTGTCTGCTCTTGCTCAGTGTCAGTGTCTGAGCCCTGCCCCACGTGTGGTGACGGATGCTGCTGGGGAGCAACAACTCCGAGCCCAGCGGGAGCCGTGGCCGCGCTGCTCCCTGCCTTCCATCCTCTGAGTGCTTCACAGCTCCACAAAAGCACGTTGGCAATTCCAGAGAATCCCTTGAGTTCTGGAGGAGGTTTTGTTACTGAGATAAAGAGTCAGGTGTCATTTCCTTTGCAAGAAATGTACATGTCTTAAAAAGGCACTCGAGCAGCTCTGGTTGCCTCCAGCAGCCAGGGGTGGATCAGGGATGTCAGGACAAGCACTGAGAGGGGCATTCGTTTTGTCTTTCCATGGGCTCAGCCTCTGGGAAGCTGGAAGGTGTTTGGAGAAGGCTTAAAGCAGTGCAAATGGGTACTGAGGCAACAGTGTGATTTCTGGGGGGGGAAATATTATAAATTAGTTCTCAGCTCTTGGATTCAGACAGAAGTCAGGGTTTCAGGGCACTTTGAGGACAGAACTGTTAAAAAGTGGGCCTGGAGGAGGGTATGGTGTCACCTCTTGAGACTACAGCCAGAGCATGTACTTCTCTCCAAGCTTGAGCCCATGGCATTCACCAAGGTCAGTGCACATTCCTGCAGGGCAACAGCAGCACCAGCAGCCACCATCCCTGTGATGGATTGCTCAGGGATGAACCCTGGCTGGGAACAGCCATCACAGCTCCTTTGCTCCAGCTGCTAAGGAGCTTTGGATTTGAACAACATGAAGAACAGCTAAGGAAAGACTTAGGTTTGGGTTCAGATGTCAGCAGACCTTCTGCTGCAGCAAAGGCTGCCTGAGATATTTTTTACAAAAATAAACCATTCTGTCTCAGCAGACTGTCCATGGGGGGTTGCTGCAGGGAGGGACAGCAATAAAGGAGGAGATGGAGTTTTAGGGCCCCCAGCTCAGCTCAGGGTAGGTTTTGCCTGTCAGATGAACACCTTTACCACCGAGACATCGTCAGCCCTTCCTGAACAAACGCACATCAATTATAGGGAGCAGCTCAAGCCCCCAGGCTGGCTGCAGCAGGCAGAGCTCAGCACCCTGGTGAGGGCACAGCCCGGCCCTGGTACAGCCAGGGTGCAGGGTGCAGGGCTGCCCGACCACAGGAGGGCACAGAGGCTGCAAGAAAGACTTTGGTCTTGCTCTAGGGAAAACAAGACCACATTTGGAAAACTCTGAATTCCCTCCATAAAACAATTTTCCAGGCACCCTGTTTGCTGCTCTTCCTGCAAACCTGCTCTTGCAGCCAGGCATGACAATTCTCCTGCTCAAAAGCTGGTGGCCTTGGAGCATTCCTCCAAACATCTGCACTGAAGCACAGTTTCCCACTTTTCCATCAACAACTACTTCACAGACTTTGCTCTTCCCATATCTCTTGCTTTTATCTCCCATATGGTAACACCTCTTTTATTATTCCCTGCACCTCTCAAGTCAGTGATTGCCATCCACATTCCCTTCTACCTTACATCTGCCAGCGCTTGCAGTTTGGACATATTTTCAGATGCCTGTTTGAAGGCTGCCTTAAAACCTTAATCACAGCTGTTCCTCCCAGTCTGAGACAACTGGGTGTGAGAGAGACTACTTCTCTTGTATTTAGTAGAAGGTAAGACACTTTCACAGGTGTTTCAGCACAAAGGGGAAGGAGAAGAGAAAGAAGTAAATTATATGATCAAAAAGATTCCTTATTCCATCTCAATCTCCCTTCCTCTTCTGTGCAGATACTGCCAGAGGTTGCAGTGAGATGACATGCCCCAGCAGCATAAAGGTCATGTTTTACCTGTCTCAGAGGTCCTTGTCTTCAGCAAACAGCTAGATCCCCACCATTTCCAGAGGACATCAGCAAAGGCAGAACAGAAAAATGTTCCAGTCTAGCTAATATTAAATGACTGTAACAATTATTCAGCAACCTTGCATAAATTGGGTGCATTTAGCAAATTATCTGGGAGTCTGAAGTGGAAACATGACACATTGTTCAACATGCAGCAACAAGATGGACTCTGCATCCTGCCTGGCTGGTAATGCCTCTCGACCCAAGGGATTTAAATAATGAAGATTTGATTGATGTACCTTTATGCATGAGAAAAAACCCAAACCAACAACCAAAAAACAAAACAAACAAAACCAAAACAAACCCAAACAGAAAGAGGAACAAAAGGGGCTGCTGAGTGCTTAGCTGCTTGCTAAGGTCAACCTACCATGGTCCTTTGAGCCAAGGCCACAGGGCAGGAGTCCCTACTTGCAAACAGGGACTGCGGTACTTGGGGAACCTACTGAGGTGCAATCTCAGAAATTACTTCAGATTTCCTGAATCCTCCCCTGGTTCTATAGCAACGGGATCATCACCAACAGCCCAAGGGTTTAGCCAGCTGCTGAAGAGTAGTTAAAAGGCCAATGAAGGCAGAAGAATGGCACCCACTGGCTGCAAACTGAACTCTGGGGGGCTGGCTTCCGAAATAAGGCACATACAGTCATTTTTTACCTATATTGACAGTAAGAGTTGCATGAATGCCAGTAAAACTGTCATTAGCAGTGTAAATTAGTATGATTTTTAATAATAACCATCACAACAAGCTAATCTATGTTTAGCAGAGGAAATAACATCATTATTCAAAGGAACCTCTTTGTTTTCCCATGCTGCACACAAAATAAAGTGGGTACGTGAAAAGGACAGAAAGAAAATAAATCAAATAAATCTTCCTGTGCAAAGAAGGTTCCTTCTGCAGCAGTGGAGGGCACATGGAGGATGGATCACAGCTTTGTGTGGCATTGTGGACAAGGTGTCTTGTGGGCAAGAATCACCCAGACGTCTGCAGTGATTTGAGGTAAGGATCGCTCTTCACTTCGACCACACTCAAAACTGCTTCCCCAGGGAGTGCCCAGTGCTGTGGGCAAGTGAAGGTGGGGCAGAGGAGGGTGGAAGGGTGACATGGAGCCAGCACACACAGCCATGCACTGAGAGTTCCACCTCTGCAGTCCCCATCCTGCACCCAGGCGTGTGGTCCCAAGGGAAGCCTGTATTTGCTGAAGATTTAAGGATTGGGCTCCCATCCTGGCCAGCTGCTCTCACTTCATTGGTGTATATAAATTCACCAGCAGCTATAGAAATATTTTTTACAGGGGAGCCAAAGGAGTGGGTGGATTTCTCCATAAAGTCACCCATCTGTTATTTCTCCTGGAAAAAAAATTGTGTGCATTGCTTTAATTCTACTGAGACACGTTCAAAGAGAACGTGAGGGTCAACAAATGGGCTGTTAATATTACACACATGCAGAGATGGAGGAGGCAGCAGTTTGTCACTCACAGGAAAGCTGACAGGAACGTGGCAGTACAATGGGATCCTGTGCACACTCAGACTGCAATGCTGCTCTGAACACTGGCACCCAGTGATAGCTCTTTGTCAAGGAGAAGAAGGAAAAACAAAGCTGTGCTTTGGACCTGATAAATGGATCTCCCCAGAGTACCCCAGGAAGATCTGCAAGGGAAAAAAGAAGCACATAATCCTGTAATTAGATGAATTATGTATCAGGGAGCTTTTGTAGGACTGGGGCTTTGTCATGAAACAGTAATTTTCAGAATAAGACAATATAGGCAATATGCTTTTAAGCTTGTAACAGTGGTATGATGTGTTATGGAGACAGTCATAAATGCCATTATTTCCCTGTTTGTACCTATCCATGCTGGCATCTATGTGAGTTTATACAGGCTTCTCTCTGCCATGTGCTTTTCTCTCCCTGGCCTCAGTTTTCTCTATTCCTGCTCATTCCCACTGAGCATGTCCCCCATCTTCCCATCCATGTCCCCTGGGCAAATTCTTCCCTCCTCCCAGTCTCTTTCCCAGTCTGCTCTGACACCCCAGGCCATCTTGGCAAGCAGAGGATTTTCTGTTCAGGAAGGCAATAGGACTGGTCCCTTCCTAGTGCTGCTTGATCAACAACAACAACAACAAAATAATAATGCAGCAGCTAAAACCAGTTTGATCACTCACATTCATGGCTCAACAAGTGTTTCAAGCAACAACATCTCCTTCCATCACCGCTTAGGGTCAGTATCCCCAGTATCAGCTTTACCCCCAATATCAGCTTTACCCCCAATATCAGCTTTCTCACAGGCTTCTCATGACTCAAGAATCAGCAAGACTAGACCATCCAGACCATCACTGCTTGTGCTGACTTCCTTGGTGGACTTGCAGCTTGGAGGACAAGCAGAGAGTTTGTGCTGATGTTAGTAATAATGGCTAAACATGGCACCAGATTCCAATGAGCTCCACTACCAGCACTCACAAGCTTCCTGCCAGAGAGATGGAGATCCCATCACATAATCCACATCCTGCTGTTTCCACTCTGCTGCTCCAGAGAAAGCCCTGGAAAAAAAGCTGTTGTGTGGCATGCTAATAGTCAATGAGTAGCTCAGACTGAAAAGAAAACCGTATGTTTAAAACCCAGTGTGCTGATTATCAAATTCATTGCTGGTTTAAGAGAACACAGATTGAACAGAATTAATGAATTGTGCCAGCTGCAAAACTTCTGGCAGATGGAGCAGAAAAAAAGCAGCCCTGGATGCTGGGAACAGTCTTCACCTCTTTTGAGGAAGATGCTTCTACAATTAATATATTTAAGTGATGAAAAAAAACAACCCTTGTGCAAATATGATCTTGCTCTTTCTTCAATCTTTCTTTGAAATGATTATTTCAAACACAACAGCTCTTCAGAAGATCAATAACTAAGATTATAAAAATATCCCAGTATAGACTGATTGCTGCTGAAGAAAGAATTATTACTAAGGTTCAGCTTCACTATTTTTTTTTTTTTTGGTATTAAACAGACACTATTTACAGCCCATAAAACTTCATGTTTCAAGATCTGAGATGTCCTTTTTAGTTACGCATTCATCTTTTTGGTTCACATCAACCACTATTATCTGTTAAGTCAATAGTTGTCTTCCCTACCTAACTCTGAGATGTCCTGAGTGAACACATCAGTCAACAAAGACTTCAGTGCAGTTGCTGCTGGAAAGAAGACAAAGCACATACATCAGAAGGAACAATGCAAGAAGAGCTCCTTCATACATCATCACTGAGATGTTTTCTTAACCAAAAGTACCTTACTGTGCCTTATCTATATGAAGATGCAAAACCAAAGAAAATTGCTAGGCTGGATTGTCTGCATTTGCTGTTAAGATTCTAGCAGTCAAGAATTAATTTAAAAATTAACTCCAAAGCCAATTTTAATGCTATGATGTAGCTGAAAATTGAGTAAGCTCTAAGCCCTAGAAAAGGGGGAAAATGTAGTTTAAAAAGTGAAAGAAATCTCACCCTCTGGCACTGGGAGATCTCCATCTGTCTGCACTACAGGTAGCACATTCCTTGTGGAGAGCACATGCAGGGAAGAGTGTGGTTGCAGAGCAGGGGGCAGGACACAGGAGCAGTGCCTGATTCACAGGCAGGTCTCCTGAAGATTTTAGCCTCCTTGCACAGTACAACAAACACACGGGGCTCAGAGCTGAAAGCAGCAGTCTTCAACCACACATTACAGCTGCAGCATCACACTTTTTTCTCTCTCTTGGGCTCAGCTTAAGCTTTTTTTCCTTGTCATTTCTGAGCTATTCTCAAAGGTCTCAGAGACAACTGGCCACCCTGAAGCCCAGAGTTATGCACCACTGAACAAAGCAAAGAAGTAAAATGACCTTGATATTTCTGACGTTAGAACTATCTGCATGTGATCACTTAAGGAGATGGTTGGAGAGGTGAGATCTGAACATGCTCCCATTGAGTGCCAGCCCAGTGCTTTGACCACACCGTGGTTCTGTCTTAATTCTCATTGAGTCCAAAATTCTCCTTAATTTTTCCCTCTTTCAGATGCCCTGTTTGGCATGTTAATATGCTGTCATAGGGGATAAAGCCTCAGCCTCCCAGTCTGCAAACGTGCAATCTGAGAAGATGGTGACAGGTGATGGGCATGCTTATGAATAGTTGTTAATTATCAAAGCCTTTTGATAATATTTATCCAAATAAATTAACAGGTAGAAAGCTCAGTGCAATTAGCAGAAGACCCCAAGGCCTGATGATGTGAACTTCGCCAGACTCTAATTAGTCAAATAGCAACATTTTTTTACAAATCCTGACAATTAAAGCCAGCAGCTAATAACATTCACAATGCCAGGCTAAAGTGTGCACGGACAAAAAATGTAATGAATATAAATTAAAACTGAAGCTATAATGCAGACATTTAAAGGTACTTCCTGCAGATCTCTTTGACCAGCAGTATTTGGGGACAGCAGAGCTGTGTGCTGCTGGGGCTTGTCTTCCAGAAAGTCCAATTAAAAGAAAAGTTAAGTTTGTTGATTCAGTGTTTCAACACAGCACTGTTTACAGCATTTTTCCTTGTTATTTCCTGACATCAACAGTTGGCAGAATTAAAACCATTCAGTTTGATTTGTTGTTCATGGGGCTGACTTCCTCACCAGGTACAGGCTGCTGACTTTTTTTTGAGAGGAACATTTTTACATCACAATGACAGTTTTTTATTTTCTTTATAAAAACAGGTTTCCAGATAGATGTGGTTACAGACACACACTGGAACCAGGCTTAAGTATTTTAAGATTTAACCCTTCCCTCTCTCTCCCCTCTTTTAGAATTAAAGTCTCCTGAATCTTTTGGTTGTCAGCACTGCTTTCTCAAAATGAGCTTGAAGTTATTTGAAACATCAGTCATGTAAGAGCTCAGTGCCAGAGTGAACCACCACACGTGCTCAAGTAGCACAGGCAGCAGGAGGCAAGATTTCACCTAATGCATTTAGTCAGCAGATCAGCACCACACCACGTCCTCTCCTCCCCAGCCCTGCAGCCCCATCCCAAACTAGCACTTCTTAACCATTATTTTCATGCTGCTTTGGCCCTTCAATATGGAATGCTTCCCTCTTTTCCTGACCTTGTCTGCAGCCATGCCTAATAAACCCACTTAGGTAACTCAAATGACCTGCACACCTGCAAATAGCCACCTATCTACATACTGCAGCATGACTTGACACAATTAGTGATGATCTGGAATGCTTTTCAGAGTTCAGCTATGTGCTGAATGCTGAAATACCCCTCTGAGAAGATGGAGAAAGGCAAGTGTGATTGACATTTCATTTTTATTTATTGGCAGATCATTCATAGTCCTGGTCTCTGTGGTACAAACAACAGGATTTGGAAGGCTTTTTACAAGCAGTCCATTCTGCAATGATCACACATTTTCAGGGAGGTTTTGTGAAACCTCCCCACTGCTAATTTCTGTCTAGGTAATAGAAATTATATGGAAAGTGTTTTATAACCGTGAACAAGATTTCAGTTGAACTCAAACTATGTGATATGGATAGAAAAAGTAACTACATAAGAACAGGTAATGGGAAGCTGTTTCTTATGGTAACAGTTCATTTATAGAAGACTGTTGAGAAGCTGCTTTTGTACTCCTGACATTGCCTGAATGAAATCAGTGACTCTTCAGTTACTTGAAAGAAATTGCAGATAGATCCTTCTTTGCTGGAACTTTTATTAAGGTGTAAAAATCATTACTAGAAAAGGGCTAAAAGCTGTAAAACTTTGGTCTTGAAAGTTCCAGTGTTCAGATGATGAGAGACCTTGAAAAAATGAGTTTTGAATGGGCTGTCAAGTTCAGAGTCAGAACTGAGCTTTGAGGTACATTATTAGAAACAAAAATTCAGCATGGCTACTTAACACTTTCCTCAGAGAATGCAGTGACTTTTGACATGAGATAGGGACTTTCAAGAGGCCCAGGATGAAGCTGTTATAAGTGGGTCACTAGCCAAGTAGAAAGCATGGAGCATGAGGAAAAAAAAAAAAAATTAGAAGCATCTGGGGACTGGCTGCTTTCATCCAGCAGAGACCCACTCACAAACACACAGACTGTATGGAGATACTTGGCCACCTGCCTATGAATGGGCCAGGGAAGTATTTCCCTGAGATGACCAATTGATTGATGGCTGCTCAAACTTGCTATTATTTTCAGACTTCAAAACTGGTTTTCAGCTCCCCAGCAAGGTGAAATGGGAAGGGACAACTCTGAAGCATGAAAAATAGCAGCCAGGTGCATTACCTTCAGACCCCTGGCAATGGAGTTATAGTGGGCTCTCACCCATGCAGCCACCACTGGTTTTAGAAGTACAGTGTAGATAAACAAAGACTTGGTTTGACATTTCAATTAATTGTGAATCACCTGTCATTGTTTAGATGCTGTCTCAGCCAAGCTGTTAACTTCTTACCACCCAGTTTTCACAACTCTTCTGTATAATCAGTGAACACACAAATCATCGTGGTGTTGCCCTTCTTCACTTCTCCCAAATGAGAAAGAGTATCAGCAAGTCTGAGTCAGACACAGTGAAATACAAAACTACATTTTCTATTGTTGGATGCTGACCTTTGTTTTTATAATATTAATTAAAAAAAAAAAAAAAAAAGAAAAAAAAAGAAAAAAAGAAAGAAAGAAAAAAAAGAAGCCCAGCAGCAGAATAATCTTGAACTGCAGTTGAAAGTGGCCACCATGCTACTTGGTTCCATTTTACCTATGGCCTGACTTCCCAGCTGATGTCAGCTGTGGGACCTAAGCTGTATTTGCCTGAACCTGATCAAGTCTTCCCATGCAATCTGTGACACTCATTTTGCATCTATGCTTGGCATTTTAAAAGTCTATACACTATTTTTATTGATATTTAGAATATATTCCATTCTCTCCTCCCACGCGGAGAAGCCACTGATGGAGATTTCTCAAAACACAACCATTATCTAAGGATAAATAGTAGTATTTACTGTATCTGCATGTTCTTTAAGTATAAGGACAAATAATATTCCTTCTTTACAGAACAGTCGACGTCCCATGTTTGCTTGTGGCTTGAATAAGGTCCCCACTTTGTTCTTTCCTGCATTGTAACAAGAAGATACTGAGAAGTTAGCCGTACAACACCTCACTTTCAGTGGTATTTCGGAGCGCCCCAGTGGTGCAAACTTCAGTACACTGTGTGCAGCAAGACAGTGAGTCTAAACTGAGTAGCTGGGGAATCCAAGCACTCCCCTGCCTCACCTCAGCCAGTCCCCAGAGCAGAGGTCTCTCACCCACATATATTCTCAAGAGCTGTTTACATTTCTGTCTCTCTGCGAGATGTCACCCACTTGTCCATAGCAAAGAGTAATCTCCTTATTGCTTCAAATAGAGACACAGACAATGAAACCAAACCCTTACTTATAAAAATGGCATTCGACCCATCTGGCCTTTACAAAAAAGTACCCACCTAATTTAGTTGCTGCAGAAAACACATTCCTAGCTTCCATAAATCATAACTTCTACACTGGGCTTGGAGGATTGTCAAAAAGAGGAAGAAAGTTCAATGATTTTGAAGGCCTGTAGCTCAATCATCTCTGTAAAGCAAGCAGTCTGATTGCACACTCCCTGATATCCTCCATGCAAAGCAATCATTACCCTGGGAAGGAAACACAGAATTGTTTCTGCCTGTAAAAATGTGAGACTTCATTCACTGGCAAAGTTGCACGGCCTTAATATCCAGCAAATTCCACTGTCACAGTATGAGAACAACAGGTTTTCAACACCACATATTGTACCCATGCTCAAAAAACTATCATTGTCACCAGAATCAGTAAGTTGTCAGAACTAACTGACTGACTGTCTCTTTGCCAGTTAAGAAACTCTGGACAAATGCCATCAGATCTGCCAGCACAGCTCACTCATTTTTACAGTATTCTTTTAAATTCAACGTATAACATCACTCTTTGTCCACTTTGTCTCTTTATCTACCATGCCCTAAAACAGAAATAGCTTTAGGAAAGGATGAAAGATGTGTTTAATTTTTGCCAAGTGTGGTACCATAAATTCATTAGCCAATCTTGGTTCCAATGGGAGATTACAAACAGCAGGAATTTAACGTGTTCCTTCTGCAGGACTAATAGACACGTGTCTTACAATGTTTTTGTGCACGGCAGCTTGAGGCTGCCAATTTCTGCCATTTCCTGATTAAAAAAAATCGGACAAGCTTACACCCATTCCAGAAGCACAAACAGAAGATGCAATTGAAGACAAACCATTATGTGATGTACAAAGGTTTAAAGCATAGGAAGCTCTTGGCAAGGGGATGTGCATGTTCAAGGAGTGTTTTAGTTGGATCATGAAGCTGTCAGTGCTCAGCTATGAGCTTCACAGATTACACAGCATATAATCATATTTTAAAATGTATCTTTTACAAAGAGGAAGGAGTTCAATAAAAGCTACATTGGTACACTGGCCTTTTTCAGTCTTTGAGACAATTTCTATTGCCTACTGCATTAAGATAGAGGGTGTTGACCCTTGGACTTAATATCCCTCTGTAAAGCTATTCCAGAGACACAGGGCACAGCTTCATCTGGTGTGTGCAGAGGGGAAGCAGAACTGATCGTTTCCACCCTGATTAAGATGGGCCGTCTTGGAGCGTTAGCAAACACAAATCACAGAGTAGCTGAGGTTGGCAGAGACTTCTGGAGATTGTTTCATCCAAGCCCTCTGCTCAAAGCACGAGAAGCTGGAGCAGGTGCCCAGGTCTGTGAGCAGTCAGGTTTTGACTGTCTCCAGGGATGAAGACTCCACGGCTTCTCTGGACAATGACAACAGCCAGAAAGTTAGACTTGAGCAGTAAGAGCCAGAGAACAGTGAGTGCTGACTGCTCCCTGACAGATGGGAGCTGGGAGCTCAGTGTGGCAAGACAGGTGGCAGGAAAGGGACCTCACCAGCCTGAGCTGGTATCCAAGTGAGATGGACAGGCCCAGGACTGGAGCTGGGATCAGCCCAGAATCCAGATCACCAGATGTGTGTGGTGACAAGGCAGCTCTGAGGTCAAGCTATGAAATCAGCCTGGGGGTCAGGGTCCTGGTCAACAGGGTCCACAGCTGGGCACAGGCATGTGATGGACCTGGAGATGGACAAACCTGCAGTCAGCTTAAGAGAGCAAAGGAATGAGCTGAAAGGGGGCTTCTGGTTAGAGGCTGTGGGTGAAGATCCCATGTGGGACTGGTCAGGACCATTAAGGTCCATTGCTGCGTTCAGGGCCCTGACAGAGAGCACAGAAATGAGCTGGAAATATCTTCCCACTGATAAACTGCAGCACAACTCACAGGGACCGTGTGAACACAAAAAGAGATAAGGGACCACACAAAAGAAGAATGATTGTCTATTCTCTCTTTGCAATGGCAATTCTGAGAAAACTATTAACTTACAAACTCAGAGGCTTTCACAATTCATGATTCAACTGAGTAAACTGGTGGCTTCTTATTATGCAAATACATGAAACGCTTTGTTCTGGGAATATAAAACAATACATTGGGGCATCTAAAGAATCTTGATTACTCTGTCTGTTGTTATTGTATCATCACACTTATATCCCACAAGAATCCAAGGGAATAAGAGGTTTCAAGCTAGAAATAGACCACTGGAGGAGTTGCCTTTTCACTCTGTGTCAAGCATCCAATGGAAGAAGGTTTCTAGGTGAGGTCAAGGCCATAAAGCTTTCTCACTTTTCTTGTAGCAGAGAGCTTACTGCAAATGGACAGTAATAATGCCATTGTAACGCAGGCTTCACCCATCCCAACAGGTTTTTTTGAAGCAACATCTTATGATTTTGATAAAATCTTTATATCGTTGAAAAACCTGTGACACTGAAAAACCTCTGGACAGTGCACTTTTGATTGTCTCAATAGCTTCAGGCTGAAATATCTTCTCACACTTACTCGACTCAAAGCGGAAAAAACCTCATCTTCTCATCAGTCCTTTACATTTTTCCTTAGAAAATGAATTTGATTATTAGAGCTCCTGAAAGGAGGAGTAGAGATTACAGATCACTTTTGTTTCCTTCCTTGTGATGCCAAACCCTCTGACCTGTGTCTTGATCAGAGTAAAGGTTAATTTTTTCCAAGCTTTGTCGTTTCTGAAGGAAAAAAGCTGTTATAATACGTGGAAGCAATAATTTAACAGTCCGACAATCACCAAGGCTACCTAATAAATGAAGTTGCAGGTGAACATCTTTGCATTGCATTTTAACAAGAAGCCCCAAATCTTCCTACTTTTTAATAGAGGAAATATGAGCACATACAGGACTTTCTCCTGGAAGAATACATCCTTAGAATTCATTTTACAAGAAAGAGGATAAGGAAAAGCTTGGATCCCCAAATCATGTCAGTTTCACAGAGGTAACTTATCATTTCAGTCATTCTGTTGTTTGGGGAAGTCAGCATCTGCCCTTCTCCAGTTTTGCATCCTGAAATTTCTCTTACTCTACCAGGCACCTGTATTTATACGCTGTCAAATATCATCAAGAAGTCATCACACTTACCATTTAGAGATCAACAGTTTAATACTCAAGACTAAAGAGAAAAATGAGTTTGCCAGCATGCATCTAGCTGTGCAGCCATTTTGTCCTTGTCAGAAAAAACAAGTCATAGCACATCTCCTGAGGAGAGTTATGGCAGTGATCCAAAAATGGCAGATTATCAGCATGGCTTTTAAAGTGGTCTGGCAGAGCTTTTTATAAGGTTTGTCATGCGATACGTTGAGGTTTAATTGTTGCCAAGAGATTACAATTTTCATTCAAATTAAAGTTATTAAATTAATACCATGGAAGTTTCAAGTTCACTGGAAGGTAAAAGTGGATTTGTTATAAACAGTCAGGACTTGCTTTAAGATTACACAAAATCCAGTAGGATATTTCCATACCTGTATTCACCTCCTGAGTAATTGACAGTAGGGAAAATTAAGGTACAAATCAAAGACATGCTTTGCATCAAGAATTATCAAGAATCCTTCAGTGGTTCAAACAGAATAACAAAAGCAATACCACACCAGCAGACCAGAAAGAATGAAACCTAATTAGCTTGAAGGCAGGTATTAGTTTCCAACCAACTGCTCCAATAAAACCTATCTTTTTGTATGGAATTCTTAACTACACTTCTGCTGCTGCAAGGATGTGTCTAAAAGCAAAGCAAAATATTCAGATCATGTTCATATTTAAACCACAAAAGAAAAAACATCAGACACTGGGCTTTCAAATTTTAAAAGATGCATTTAGGAGCATTTCAAACATATTTTCTTGAAGTTACAGCCAAGTTCATTTACGAGATTAAAATGAGGATGTTAGATCACTGCACTGCTGTATTCCATGCTTTCAGTTCATGAGGAAGAAGAGTAAAGCAGATGCTGTAGCCTTTTACTAACCTCAGTCAACAGGTCTTTCGCTTCATCACTCCAAATAATTAGTTGCTGTACAAGGATGTGAGGAGAGAAATAGGTGATAAACACAATTTAATTAAGTAGAAATTTAACTAAATAGGATTACTCAATAAAATTTCTTCACAGAAGATGACAGGCATTGCCTTAAATCCAAGAAAACATTAATTCTAAAAGTTATCATTTGCTGCCCTATTGAAAGATGGAGTGTTGTTTTGATTGTCTCTAATGCGTGAAATTTACAAGGGAGAAAGTGTATGTTCCAAAAGAATTGGTGTCAAACAGAATGTTATGATACAAAATGTTACAAGTGACAACAGATGTGAAATAATGATCAATGCTGAGAGACCACATATACATCTCCATGGCTGTCAGCTTCTCATCAGAGCCAAATTGCTCAATGCCAAACCATTAACTCAGCTTGACAGAAGCTGCCCTACACGTGGCAGCAAGGTCTTTCCTCTTGTAGAAAAACAAAGAGTTTACACTGAGATGGCCAAACTATTTTAACTTTTTTATTATTAACAGGTTATCCACCATCTGACTGAAGAACCAAGTAGGAAGCTGTTGAAAACATCTAATTAATTCAAATCAGAGCATCTTTAATACAAGTTATCAATCTACCTCTTGATTTACAAAGATTATACCTAGATGGGCAAAGATGATGACATAAATATCTGTACTGAGAAATATGCTCTGAAAGAAACTGGTAACAGGGCTTGGAGGGAAGATGCACTTCACTGTTTCATTTCCATTTGACAAGGAAAGGTGGAGGTTTGAGGGCTACACACCACCTTTGCTGTCTCAATGTCTTTGTCCTTCTAGCTGCATTTCATGAAGCTATCCATCACTGAGTAAGTGTGTCTATAACACTTACAAATAGCAAAGTCTGCAAATTATTTAGTGTTTCTAAACTTAACAAAGTTGTAAGCACTTTTTTGTTATGTCAGTTCAACATGAATCTGCAGAGAAAAAGTGGACACCCCTTGAGCAGCTCCCACCTATTGGTGGTATTTGGGTTTGGGTTTTTTTGAGGCTACTCTCCATGAATACAGAGAGAATAAAGTTTTGTTGTCTAAACTGATAATTTAGGAAAAAAAAGATTCATCTTCAAAACTATGATCTGAAACTCCTAAGACAACAAGGAAAGACTGGCTAGCACATTACAGGCAAAAAGGCCCTTCCTTGGAAAGCTAGTGTTAATATTCAGAGTTCTTCTGGTTTGTTACAGGCACACAGAGGAAACAAACCAAAGCACCTACAGTTAGAGAGTTGTTTAAATTATTGTATTTGATCAAATTTAAAGCAATCTCATGATATATTGTTTCAACAAAACTGAGAAATTGTAAAAATTCAAACTAGTTGGTGACAACTCAGTTGCCACAGAATCTTCCTCATGACAACTCAAAGCCCAGTTTATTCCAACTGAAGCCCTCCCATTTTCTTAACTCCCTGTTGTAGCAATCCCATGGATTTCCCATCAGGAAGAAGATTCTGGCAATAGAGCCAGGTGACATGGGGCCTTTTTAGGCCCCTTGGTGTGTGGCCACATTGCAAGGAATTGAGTACGTACAGTTCTGGTGGCTGGGAGGTGGAGTGTGAGACACAGTCCTGTTCTCCTCTTCTGCAAACCCCAGAGCTGCTGCCTGTGGTCCCAGACTCTCAGGCAGGGTCCTGTAACTGGGTCCACAGAGAGATCTCGTCCAGTGGTTGCACTGAAAATCCATACCTGGAAAATAAAGGTTTCCAGTCTGAAGTTCTTAAGACATTTTCCTGATATTGGTTACACATTCTCCACCAGAAACTGTACTGATTGTATCTCCAGCTCACCACTGTATCTACAAGCAGCTACAGCACAGTTAGTGCCTGTGAAGACAGACCAAAAAAGCAGAAACAATTTCTAAATGTGGATATATGCAAAGGAATTATTCTGGTAAACCAGTTCAAGCCCCTATAATATGGTGAAAATATCTGTTCTGGTTGAAAAAAGAAAAAATGACACAATAAAAACACTACTACTGTTTAAATTCTGCAGAATAAAACTACCTGTGAGAGAGTGCTAAATGCAAACAATCTCAGTAAACAATGAAAAGTGTATAAAAATGCAGTTTAATCAAAATTTTCCTGAAGCTAAATGCTCCATCTCACCTCATTCCACAAATGGGAATAGGAAAAAAAACACCAAGAAAAAAACAAAGAAAAAAAACTTGTTCACAGGGAGGGAAAATATTTTAAGCAGCAACAACCTTCCCAAAGAGAATAAATCAGCAAAGCAGCAGCAGAACAAGCTCCCCAGTTGCTTTTAGCAAAGAGCTGGGCTTTTTTGCTATTAAATGACAAACAACTGGCATCCAAGCTGCCAATTATTTAACCACGGTGAGACTTTTAACTCCATTTAGGAGGGAAAAAATAAACCTGCTGTAAATTTAACACTGCAACAACCTACAACAGCTACCTACAAAACTTACTTTGTCCTTTTTTATCACTGCCTGTGCCAGTACTGCTTCATCAACGTGTACAGGGAAAATGTTCTCTCACGCTGGCTAAAAGTCATTTTTGTCCTAGTTAAAACATTATAAATAACTTTGTAATAATTAGGGAAATGGTGGATAACATGATTCTACATTACCATTTAGACGGCTGTTTCGACACAATTTATGCAAAATGAAATTTCTCTGCATCAGACACAGCATTTTACATATACACGCTGCTAATTAGAACCCTGAATATTGTTTCCAAGGGTTTAAATATTGATCTCATTCCAAGTGAGCAGCAGCAAGTGACATGTCAATGACCATTTTGACCCTCATGTTATTCAAATTCATCAACATGTTTCTCCTCCCCTTGCTTTGAATGAGAAGATTTTGCATTGAAGTTATTAATCTGTGTAGTTCTATGTAGTTAAGTTACCAGCTAGTCTGTAAATTAGCATATGCTTTACCACACTGATTTCTCTAATCCATCTCCATTCTCCACTTACTCTGTAGAACTTGAGAAAATTAGGAAATTAGTCACTATAACCATAGATTATTTGCTTAAAGATCAGTTTTTTGGGGGTCATTAAAAGCCTTGTTTCTACTCTTCAAGGAATCAGAAAACTGCCCATTCGGGCACCTTTGAATACACCAGCTACACCAAAACCTGCTAATGAAAACAGGCTCGGGGAAAAACTCACAAATGTCTCTTTGCACTTATTTTAAGGATTTTTCCAATTAAAAAGAGAAGTAGTCTCAGTGCACAATACATAATGCATAATAAACAAATGTGCAATTACACTGAGGCCACAAGCTTTCTGCTAAGTGTTAACTGGTATATGTAAGTTAGCAAGCATCTTTCTCAGCTGTATGAAAGATATTAAATCAGAAGAATGCCAGATTTCTGTCAAGTGTGCCTGTGGAATGACCACAAAAATATAGTATGTTTATGATTAGAGAGAACAAGGCACATTAAGACAAAGGGGCTACAGATCATTAGATACTGACTTCAAAGGGTCAACTCCTCAAATGGAGGCTTAGGGATCTTTCTAAAGGATGGAGAGAAAAATGTGTCCCTTGTCCAAGAACTGACCACTAACATCCAAGCAAACAAGCATTCATTTGTGATCATTCTGTGCATGAAAGAATTATTTCTCAGCTTAAGGTGCTCAGGCAGGCTAGACAGTTGCTAATTTTAAAAGCAGAAAGTATTAACAAAAATTAATTTGCAACAAAAGTCAACCACAAACAATTAAGGACTCCACAAAAACTCGAGCTAATGAAAGATGTTTCCTTCTTTATTATTGTTTAATACTTCTTTCACAGAAACATGATATTTACAAATATACACATATAGACCGCTGATCATAAAATGTTACTGAAGAATTAGTCAAAAAATCAATTTACAAAACCCAAAAACTTTCCAAAGATATTCTGGCTGAAAAATTCCATGAAATTTCAAGGAGAGGCTTCTGTGCAGAAAGATCCTCAACTTCTGGTAATATTAGACGAGCTGTGAACCAAGTGAGCTATGCTCAGCTGTACATTTGAGATGAGGCAGTTTTTTTTAATATTATTCTTTTTCACACAATTTCTTGATGGTCAGTTCAACAGGACTCAGGAGGCACTAGTTTGTAGGTTTTTGGAAGCTGCAAGCATTGCTCTCACTTTGGCCATAAGATCCTGCAGAAAATCAAAGGAAAATGATCAGACATGTCTAAGCTAAAGCACGTGACTGCAAAAACCTGCATGAAACTGTTAGTTTATGCCCCAGTCCCATAGAATACCTAGATTCATGGTCCTGAGATAACATGTCCTTAGGCTAAGGAGTGAAATAATTTGGAGAAAGTGCCTGTGACAGAAACTGATGCCTGTTTTTACTACACTGCTACAAGGTGCACCGCACAAATATTTAGAGCAGTTTCTATAAACAAAACACAGAAACTGAGCAGACTGAAATAAAAAGAAACTGTGATGGGATCTTCACAAAAATTGTAATGAATAAACAACTACTGAAGGATTAAAAAAAATAATAATGAAGTGGGCTGATAAGAGGAGAGTGCTAATAATTACTCTATAACATAAAGCTTTTTTGTTTGCTTTGTAAACCTAAACCAAAAATCTACATAATAGTGGTATCTTCACATATGACAGTGACTGAAAAGCCATTGTGAAACCAAATAGCAACTCTCAGTCTTGTCTGAGTATCCAGTAGGAACAGCATTATAAAAGGAAAGGAAATTTCATGTAAACAACACTGAATAATAGGCTGGCAAAAAAAGATCACAAAACAAAAAGTGTGTATCAGTAACGAATTCAAGTTACTTAATTTAAGTCATTTATGTTGCATTTGTGCCTAAGATCCTTAGATCTTTTAAAGCCTTTTTCATCTGAAGCTCTCAAAAACAATTCACAGGGGACATCAGCATTATTATTCCACTTTACAGACAGAAGGATTTGAGTGAGACAAAATACTGAATTGGTCAGGGTCAGCCAGCACATAGGCAGCAAATTAACCTTACTAATAATTAGTTAAATACTTACTAATAATTAGTTAAATTACATTTCTTTGGGCCATTACTTTTTGCAAATAGTAACTAAGAACTGTATTTTAATACAGTAATCTTTCCTCCTCTTACACCTCCACTTAAAGCAAGCAGATTAATAGTAAACTAGCAAATGCTATGCCATAAACAATATTTAACCCAAGAAATACATTAACCAATCACCACTGTGAGAATGGCATACGTTTTTAAAGTTTTCAAATACTGCAGCCTATGAATTTAGCTTGGTCTTTAGAGGCTTGATTAAACTTCAAAGGATAGTAGGTAGAGTTGCAACAAAATTGTTGCTCTCATAAGCAAACAGAAGTTCATTATTGTTCTTCTTCATGTCTCTACATCATATGCAAATTGTACAAGGTAGCAAGAGAAGAAAACAATGCAATGGACACACTGGATTTGTTTACTTGTACCTGAGTGATTTTACTCTGCACTGAAGACACAATTGCTGAAGAGATTTGGCCATCTTTTTCCTGAGAAACTCCCCTGAAAAAGTAAAATTAGAATGAGAAATTTATAGTAGAGGTTTTAAAAATGCATTTCACTCCGCATCACGATTTTGGGCTTTATTGTACAAGTCTCTCACGTTAGTCGACATTTCCCTCATTCACCTAGATGCCATAGGTCACAATCAGAAGAGTCACTTGTACAACTAATACAGAGGAAGCTGAACAGCCTAGGAATATTTTACAGGACAGCTCTACATACCGCAGAAATAATTTAATTATGAATCTTGCACACACAATTCAAAACACTATTAAAATATTAATTCAAAGAGTTATCTGATTTTGTGAGTTTCCAGCTTCTAACTTAGATTTAGGTTGCAGAATTTTCTGCACCAGTTTCCCTGTAAGAGTATGTGGAGTAGGCAACAGACAACCAATGTCTTCATTAGACTGATGCACACTGCTGCCCTCCCAGTGTCTTCTGCTTTTACTGTGCACACGACACATACAGAGCTTCTCACCATGTAAGGTAAGTCAAAACCCACACTCACAGTCAAAAGACATCAGCACATTATTACAGTAAAAGAGCATATTACCTGGAGCGTTCCTGGCTGGATTCTCTGCTCTCCACAGGAGAGACACTAGTTGAATGTACAGAATTTTTGTGTGTGGATGGTCTGCCTGGTGACATGGATGGTGAAGGAGATCTAGCTTTGGACTTGGTACGTGATCTAGACCGCCTCTTCTTCTTCTTTTCATGAGGACTTCTGTGAGATGAAAATGTTTTATTAGAGGATATTTAAAGCAGTATTACACTAGCCCAGTTGAAGTTCCTTTTCACACTGCTAAAAGCTGATGTAGCCTTTTTCCACAGGACACTTCTCCTGCACTCAGAAGCATTAGAGTCTTACCCCAACACTGCACTTTCATGGTTCTGCAAAATACTTTCCCAGCAGCTCTTTTAAACATATTACATAAGGCAGCTACTAGTACCTGAGGTTCTCACTTGGAATGCTGCTTCCTGGGTACACAGGAGCTACTGGCTAGTATCTGGTAGTTTGCAGGATGAGAACAAGAAGTCTTTCATTGGAGATTTGCAGAATAACTTTGCCACAGGGAAGTTCCTTACCAAACAACATCAGACACTTAGAATATAATGAGAAATGTAAGAGTTTATATCCCTTACAATCTTCCTAGCTCATAAATGAAGAAACCATGGAGTCATAGCTGTGTAAATGATCTAAAAGGCAAATCCATAGTTGGTTTGCTTGCTTTTTAAAATAAATTACCCCTTTTCTTGTGACTCAGTCTGTAACAAAATGAATTGCAGGCTTAAAATTACAAGCAAGCTCTTGTGTGCCAGTCAAACAAACCCAGACCTAGCAATATGTTTTAAGTGCAAACTGTTTATAATTTGGAAATCAAGTTATACAAGTGTTTGTCGCTGTGACAGTAGGAACAAAGGATTTACATGTACCTGATGTGTTCATTATTGACTCATTCTTTGTTTCATTAATATTGGTTCCTTTATTTTGGTCTTCTTAGGAATTTGCTACTTTAAAGCAGCTATGCTATAACGTACTAAATTCCCTATAAACACTGTACACCTCTGGTGCTTAGAATTTATCATGCAAATAGCTGATTTTTATATATAACTTAATATTCAAGCCTTAAAATTGCAAAACCTTCTTACACTTTTATTTTGCATTAAGTGGCAGAAGAAAAACCCCACAGCTCTACTGGCCTCTAACATTCTCAAGACTTTACAAAAAACATCAGCTACGAAGTTATTCCTTGACTAGCTAATGATGTACTGTAATTGCTCTGCTTCTTAAAACATCATCATATAATCAAGCTGTGGAACACATTTCATACTTAACTCTTGAAAATCTAAGCAAACACTCACCATGCAAGAAGAATATTTTTCAGTATGCTTTTCTGGTGTTTTTCATCTCAGATTATGATGAACAAACATCATAACAACTGAATGAACGTGTCTATCAATTTTCTAGTTTTAGAAAATTGTGCAGACCTGAGCAGAGGTCATACAGCTTGCACATGCAGAGCATGAGAAAATAACCCAACAAGAGGAAATAGGGAAGTTGAAATAAAATTTGAACTCTCACAGCTTGGACACAGTAGTGTATTAACCTTCACTGATTTGTTTGTACATTTAGTCTTCAAACATATATAAGAAGGGGGAAGAAGAATGAGTGCTGTTACTATTGTTTTGTTCTCCACAGAAGTATTTGTCTGTGAAGTTCCAGAAAATAAAAATCCTAAGTTCTACCTAGGCAGTCAGATGAGGCAATGTTTGAAGTCTCTTAGGATGCCAGGACAACCTTCTCCAGGACCAGCTATACCTACTTGGACCGTGGGCGTTTCCTGCTATTCCCAGGACTATTACTAATGCGATAAGCTGTTGGAATGCTTCTTTCATCTCTCCGCCTCTCCGGTGTGTGAGCCCTTCTCCTAGGTGATCTTGATCGTGACCTGAGCAGGAAAAAAACATCCAAAAGCTTGCTTTTAGTTACTTATTTCATTCCTTTTATTTCAGCGGAATTGTGCTGTCACCAAATGCAAACCTAACACCTTTCAAATGCCTATTTTATACCCACATGGGTGTTTAGTCTCCAAGAATTGTCAGCTGCCAAAAAATGTCTTACACATTTAGGATGTAGTTATCCATTGCTTTTCGCTCCCAATAGGGGAGAAAAAACCTCTGTCATTTTTTTATATTGTGTTTTAATGTGAATTCTGCATTAGTAGGTGGGAAAGTTTTACTTTAGTCCAGCCACCTTATGTGGCACCAGAGTTCATTAACATTGGTCTGCAGAACTCCAATTCAGTTCGAAGCCTGGGATTGTCAGGCCTCACTTTGTCTCCTCAAATTACTGGTATGTTATTAGAACTGCTGCATCATAGAGATAAATACAAATTTTTGTTTTCAGCACATTTCCAACACTGACAAGTCCAGGAAACTTTGTCCCTAATGCGGCAGAGTAACCTAGAACAGCCAGTATTTTCACCTGTGCTAGTGACCAACAAGCCATGACGAGCGTTGTTTGCAACTAACGCTTTGACTTGAGATATTTTTTCCTAGAAGAGTGAAAGAGAGATAGAGAAAGATATCAAGAGAGAAAAAAGAAATGCCCAGTTAAGATCAGAAATCAACTTCAGAGCTTAACTTGTTTTCTCTATGATTTGGAATTAAGGGGATGTGCAAGTAAAACCTGAGTATTCCTTAATAACAAAACAAAAGAAATAAGTCCTATGAGATGAAGGGGAAGAGGGATGATGGAGAAGGGGGCAATTCAGCAATCCAGCTTGGAAAAAAAGAAAGGAACCCCGAACCCCAAATTCACCCAAAACTCCTGGTAGTAGAAGTTAGTTTTGTCTTCACTAAAGTATATAGTTCTAATAATTTTACTTCTATTTGATTATTTATTTTAAAGGCTTAGTATAGGTATGTCATTCCATGTATACCAAACATTCATATTCTTAAAAATACCTAACTAGCAGTGACTAAAAGACAAGCCATTTCTGAATTAACTGATTTTCTGCAGACTCTCACCACATGTATGTAATATACATATACACTCACACTCCTGAGCCACTTCTCTTACACCTCCAACAAAAGAGATCAACTGAAAATGAAAAAAGGTAATCACAATGGCAGTTAAACATTGCAAATTAACTGCTTTGTCACTTAGAAATCTGATCTTTACCAGGCCATTCAGAAGGATTAAAAAAGGAAAAAAACCAACAGATTATAAAGTTTGGGGTCAGTCAGACACCTTGACATTTTACCAGGATTTCCCTCAAAAGAGCTCCAGCAGTGAAATCTTTTCGTTGTCGAAGTTGCCTGATAATTTTCCCGCTCTGTTGCTGCTGCCATTGATGAGCTGCTCAGACTCGGCTCCATGCTCAGTGTCCCTGTGGATGCTGTGAGTCTGTGATATGGAGGCACACACTTCACATTCAGAATAAAATGTGCTAGTTTTGGTATTAACTAGAATCCTGAAAAGGCTCAGTCCCTTAACCAAAAGCTGAACCTTAGTGAAACATGTCTATATGGACCAGCCTAAAAAAAGTCCAAACAATCAGAAAGAAAAAGGTGTTAGCTTCATTTTCATGAACTCACATTTGTGGTTCTACAACATTCTTCCAATCATCAAATGTTAAGAACTTTGGCATTAGTTTCAAGCAGTTAAGAACAGCTCAACAGTTTTATGGCAATACATAGATTATTACTTTAATTAGACTGTTATTTCAAAAGGCACTCTATTCCCTTAAAGGCAATATCCCTTGTGCTTAGTAGGATCCCAAAAGTTCAAAGGGTTACAAAGCTTGGCATGTCTCACTACAAAATAGGAATCAAAACTATGTGAACACAGATGCTGCCTCAGCAGTAAGAAAATCAGCCCGGAAGGAGGAAAACAAACAAAAAAAAAGCAACAAACAACCTTAGCCAACCTTTTTTACAAAGAACAGCTACTTCCAAGTCTCTCAAATTCCTAATGTTGAGGCAAAAAGTTTCACAGAAACACACATACAGGTGTAACTCTACCCAAACTTACTGAAAAGTAACCTGTTAATAAAGTATGCCACTACTAATTGCTGTTTATAACTCATTAACTGGATACATTATGTGGCTTCATTCTACCGTATTATTAGACAGCACAAAGAAAAATCATCAATATCAAAGATAAGTTTAGACTTTCCATCTCTAGCTCAAAATGAGCACCAAATTTCACCCAACCATCTCACTAAACCACTTGGCACGTAACGAGTGCTTCGCTTCCCTTCCTCTCCTCGCCCATACACACACAGACCACGCTCACACATACAAATACATCATTAGATCATGTACTGCAAAGATCTACTGGCAGGACAGATAAAACAGAGATACAGATAAACGTTGCCATTATTTACACTTACTGCCAACCAGCTGTGAAGCCTAACTGCTCAGCTGGAACAGCACTGAGAACACCAGCGACCAACAACCTGCACTTCTTTAAGAGCCCCACTGCCCGGGCTTTTCAAATCAAACTTCCAATGCTGCTTGGGAGTCCATTAGAAAAAAAGACAATGGTGAAGTATTTACTACAGCTGACAGAAAGGTACCAAAGGCCGATTTAAACAATGTGACCCATCTTTGACAGTAAGTACTTATTTGTAAGAACTAATGACCTCTTTGGGAACAACACCTTCAATCAACCTTACAGCACTTTTGGACATGGTTTACTTATTCCATGACTTTTGTTTAACATTAATCAGTCGTGTTGGTCTAGAATTAAAACAGTACAATATCAGGAGTTTTATGGGACTAAATTTTGTTCCAGAAAAAAAAAAAGTATTTCTATAGAAAATTGTTAATAGCACACAACATGCCACAATTAAGCCAATATATCTGGGTTCCTTACGTAGCTACAATTTTTAAAAACTTATTTCTGATAAACAGGTTTGGCTGTGCTACCCAGAAAAATGAATATCCAAACATGCTTTGAATTAACTTCATCTTACTTGAACAGAATTTTTCAAATTTAATATGGCTGGAAGTTGCATTCGAAAATGCAATAGTAGGAAAATTGTATTTTACCTCCAAAAACTATTTTTAAATGAAGCAGAGCCTCTAAAACTCTAACAATCCAAAATTAAATTATAAACAAGTGCTATAATATTATATACAGAGAAGTACATTGCAAAGTTCATCTGTGGGATTTCTAAGCACAACATGCACTTTGGAAAAAAAACTTAAGGTATACCAACTAAAAAGAAAAAAAAACTTAAAAAGTATACTGAACATCACTTGAATAAAGAACAAAGAAAACTACTACAAATTTCTGTGTTTAACTTCACTTCCCACATCTCATTCCATATTAACTTGTCACAGTAAGTTATACGGTAAAGATGGTTTATAAACTTACTTATTGAAACATCTTATACCATAAACAGTAACTACTCACAAAGTGGTTTTAAGCAGAAGCTTAACTGATGTTCATAAGGAAAACTCACAAAATGCCCAAACACAGAGTACATGTTGAGTGCTCATTATTGCAACTTGAAGATTACAATTCATTGCCAAGCTCCTCTTTTGTCTGTCACAATTAATTTAAATATAATAGTTTAACTTCAAGTCCAAAATACTTATATTCACTGTGCAGATACTTCAAACTTAATAGGCTACTCTAAGAAAGTTATGAAATATTAAGAAAAAGATCTTGTTTGTTATTCTAAATTATTTGATTAACAGGAGTTGGAGCAGTAATTACTACAAAAAAGGAAATTTTCAGCCTTTTTCAGTCCCCTCTTGAGATAAAATAAAGCATCAAGATCACTTTGTATTGATATTTGTAGATTACAATAAACACTTTGAACAGAAGAAGGCAACAAAATCTAAACCACAAAACATTGTCTGAGATATTAAAGCCACAGTTACTCAAAATAGGGATGTTTCAGTGTAATTTAGCACTGATGTCCACACAACAGACTATTTCCAAGTGTCATCCATTTACTACAAGATGAACACATTAACCTCTGCAAATAGTTTACACTTTATCCCAGGAGGATACGAGTCTTTCCATAACTATTCATTCAGCAGGAAGCTGTAACATACAGTGTTCTGGGCATCTAGGAAAAAAATTCTGTTCTACCTGAAGCACTGGGAAAACTGAAGAGCAGAGATATGTGAAAGGGGCAATGTTTTGAATGAGACAACATGTGGAAATAATTTTTCCTGAATCAACACTAAATACATACATAAATCAAAAAATGAAGGAAAAGCAGTTGTGTCTTCTAGCAAGACAGCAACATTTATCTTTTTTTGGTCAAGGCATTATTTCTGCCTGAACATTTGAGAGACAAAACACATTGGTATCTGACTGGTTTATGAATCAGCCTCCCACTCTTGATTACAAATTTTCTGGTTTCAGGAGCAAGACCTTTAATTTTGGAAATCCAGTGACTATGTTAAGGCATAGCAAACACCTTCAACAAAGCAAACTTTCAATCATCACAATTTCTTGTACAATGTGAGACCATGGGGACTTTACTTAGAAAGGCAAGGCTAGAAAAACCTTCAATAAGTAAGACTATTCAATATTCTTTGAACTATAATTCCTGATACAGAAATTTCCCACAATGGAGCATTCACAAACTGTATTAACTACCTTTACCACCAAAACAGTGTGAAATGCTTTCTAGTCTCTCTGTTACCAATTAAAATCCATTATTTATTGTCCAAAACCCAAGGACTAAAGAAGAATGTTCTATACCCTCTTTTTTAGTGTACATGAAGATTCATTTCATCTTCCTTCAGTCTTCCCAAACCATTTTTCTAACTCCTTCTTTTTCTTTTTTTTTTTTTTTTTTTATTCTGAAAATGTTTTATGATTCTCTTTAAACTTGCTCCAGTTGATCTAATTCCTCCTTATAAAGGATGCACAAAACTGGACAGAGTACTCTAGCTGAGGCCAAATAGAACAAAATCATCTTCCAGATGAGGAGACACTTGATGCATCCTGCATAAAACTTGCTTGCCTTTACTGACTACCTGAAAGTAAACCAATACAGTCACTACATTAAGTACCAGACACAGGAGAAAAGTATTAATTACAGTTGAATTACAAGAGGTCCTGGGGCAGAAGTTTAGATTTAACCATGTTCTTGTGAAATGCATAGATAGAAGGTACATTCACATTTCTAACAGGTCTCTCATCTGAGATAATTGCCACTAAAAGCATTTCACATAGCCTGCAAAAAGCTAAAAGGCAACAGGCACCCACTCAGCACCAATGAGAACGTCTCAAGTTCAAACAAAGAATGGGGTGCAGTTGTTCTGAAACAATTTTAAAATTCAGCTAGCTACCAGCAACCTTACTGGACTTCTCAGGTTGTTGAATTCAACAGCTTACCTAGGAAATAACCAACCAGATTTAGTAAGGTGTTGTGCTGATTCATGTTACAGGTTTTATGTGTCTGTTATTTAATTTGTGCCAGGAAGCACACTCAACATGACATAAAAAGATTAGCTCCAGTAGATTCTCCTACAGTCTCCATTCCTCATGAACTCTTATTTTCACCCTGCTTGGATTCCTGTCATCTCTCACCTGCCACTCATCCATCATATTTTTTTCACATGCTACCCAATTGCTTGCCTTCCTTCGGAGCTTTGCTGTTCAACCACCTGGTTCACAAACTCTATTTCTTGTCTTAATTTTGTCTGGTTATTTTACTCCAGCAACAGCCACTGGCTTATTAGCAAGTTCTCTTCCTGCTACAACAACATTCTTACATGTTATTGCTAGATATTTCACAGAACAGAGTGAAAAAGCATTTACTGGTACAAATTTTGCACTATGTAATTAGAAATTATCAATTCATTATTTCATTAAAACTATTTTCAAAGACTTCCCACATTTGATGATATTTATTTACTGTCTTCAAGGTGACTACACTCTAACGGGTATGAAGATGTTTACATAAGGAAAGAAGTGAAAAAATATTTTAAGTGTTAGCCCACACAGAACTCTAAAGAATATGTTTGGTTTCCAAACCCACCTTGAATGCCTGACAGTTCTATAAGCAGTGGGAAGTGAGTGCTTTGCTTTTGAATGTGATCTAGATCTGGACTTAGATGATGAATGATACTTGAATGGTGATCGAGATCTTGACCGAGATCTTTTCTTGTGTTTTTTTCTTTTCTTTTCTTTTTCTTCATCCCTAGGAGGCTCTTTGCTTTTGCTTGGAGGCCTTTCTGCTTGTTTAACTTCTAAGGTGGGTAAAGTTCTGACTGCAGTCACAGGACATGGTATACTATTGACACTCTGAAATCAAAGGTAAATAAAGAACAGTGTTCAGTTTTCAAAGCTGCATGCAAATTTTTAATTTTAGAAAGTCCTAGAAGTGTAGAAAAAAAAAACATATTAGCATCTCTAGTCCTTTATACTAAACAGGGCTACATCTACTATGCATGCCACATAGATGCACGTTCCGGCAAAGAAAGTTAAAAGATATCCTGTTTGGTAGTTTTGACAATATACAACATAGTTTTTGTGCAGAAATGCTGGGTAACAAGTACAACAGCAAGAACATAAAAACCTGACATTTTTCAATTCACAAAGTGTGTGAGAAAAATAAATTAATAAAGTAGTTGTAAATCAATTACAAACTAACCTCCCATGGATGCTTTAAAACCTCAAGGTGCTGCATTATTATTACAGTGTTATGTAAAGTGTGCATAAGTAAGGCTGACATGTCAAAAAAACCCTACACCCAGTAGTATTTAGCAGAGGCTGATACAGGTCTCCAAAGATACATATGCAAGTTGGGATATGCATGCTGAGACTGTCAAATAAACTAGGATGTAGTTTTGAAGTTTTCATCTTTATTTTAGAAGAAATGTGTTCTAAAAAAAAAATAAAAAATGGGCACTATCAGACATCTTTTTATCTATTTATCCCTTTTATTTAAAAAAGGATAAACCTGAAAATACCATCAGGAACCACTGACATTCAAAGCTAAGTTTTAGTGTCACTTTCATCCCTGAACTGTGCTGTTTAGATTACAACCTCAAGGAAAATAGCAAAAAGAAATAATGCTGATATAAATTACTTCTGTACTTTGTAAAATAAATGTTTTACACATAAAGGGTTGGGAAGATCATAAAAAATATTAATCTCAAAGACAGAACAGGTCCATGGCACAAGGTTCATGCTCAGTGTGTAATTCTGACTGCAGTCAGTTACGGAAAACATACTATACGCCATGAAGTTTTCAAATTATCAGCTTGTACCTGGGAGAATTTTGCTCAATACTTTATATAGAACAATTCAAGTCAGGCACACTAGATATGCTCCTCATTTCAAAGCCTGTCATTCCCCCAGTTGCCATTTCAAGGCAACTGGAGAAATCAGTTTCCCTCTGTCATAATTTCTGCTCCACCTGGTCTGACACTTTCACCATTTGATACAAGGATGCCTACCGTGATTGGAATTAAAATACATTAAAACCTGAAGTAACCAAATGAGAAAAAGGTGATCTTTTCCTTTCTTTTTCCTACTTTTCCTTCACCAACTATGAATATGTCAAGACAGTAACTAACCACAACTGAGTAATCATAAATCCAGTCATGAGTGACTGGTTTACCAGAGGCCCATTTCCAATTTCACTAACTTCACAATCCACATGTAACTGCAGACACCTCATTTCCAAACTTCAGTTTCCTTAGAGATCATTGCAGCCAACTTTTTTTCCTTGACAATGTCATTAATCTCTTTATACAGTACCTTAGTCTTTGCTTTGAACATTACTTGAATATGTAATAGAACAGTTTGCCTTGAAGTAGACAACTCTAATAGCTTGAAACAAAACAGCTGTAGGCAAAGTAGAGTAAACAAGAGAGGGAAGAAAAAAAAAATAATAAACCCCCCCCAATTTTCAGCACCCAAGTTCATTTGGCCACTTAAAACACAACCTAGTATAGCACTGCCAAAAAGGGAAATAATAAATGAATGACGCATTTACTTGTAGCTCACACATAGATTCTCTCAACAACCTGTATGAAGAACCCCACAATGCTAAGCACCCCTATGTATCCACCGTAAGCACTGGATGCTGAAACTGTGGGCTCTCCTTGATTTTAAGGATACTTGCACTAAAGAGCAACAACACTGTCCAGGTATCTCGGAGAAAAGCAAATCTGCAGACTGGCTGGCTGTAGATTCAGATACCACTGCTTTAGGTTACTAATGAATCATGTTTGGAATGCCATACAGAAGTAACTTTAGCTACCCTCAGGTGAGCATGTAGGTTCTAGAGTGCAAGACAACAGCTAACAGCCAAGAAGAAGTGACCCTCTCATCCAAACCTACACAAGGCATCACTGCAACCGGAAGCTCAGGTGACAGCTGTCAGGTCACAATGACACAATCACCTGTGAACTAATGTGCTGATTTCCTCTGTGGCAACTGGTCACCTTCAAGAAAAAAAAATCATCAGCGAAATGACCTGATTCACCATCAGAGCAGAAGATAGAGCTTAGTGAAAGAATTTAAAGCCAGCAAGTTGCCAGGCCAAAAGAAAACTTCTAGGTGTATAAATAATGCTGCTGAATAAAAATACTTGGAAAAAAAATAATCTGGCAAATAGAAGAAGCTGTCAGTAGTTTGTGTTTTTACTACTGAAAACTGATTCAGGCAAACTAAGGCAATGGGAACTATAATTGGAGGCATGAATACAGAGAAAAAAAATAATTTAAAAGCCAAAGCAAGCACAGATACTGGGAGATGATTAAGCATTTCCATAAGGCAGGAACCCTCTGTTTTCCTGATCAGACTCTCCAGATCTGCAGACTAGTAGAACACAGTTTTGGAAAGCATTGCAATAAACTGGTTACCTGATGAATTTTATTATGCATCTCAAGGGATGAGAGATTTAAATTTTTTTTCAGAACTCTAAGAAGCTACACTGCATTCAGATAGCATTCATTGAATTTCACTGTTTTGTATCTTTTGGGTAACAGCACATTTTTTTTGCCCTTTATTAAACATCAGACAGTTTCACTGGCAGAGTTGTTCTTCAGCACTTTATCTGCGTGACTGAAGCATAAATATGACTAAAATGACGCTTCCAACACTTAACACTTGGTATAAAAAATGTTTCAGGTAAACCTTTTTGGAAAACAAAGATGATTCAACAAATCTTGTTTAGGAGGAATGAGTTAGGAAAGGTATTCCTGTATCAGGAATTATTCATAGCTGTATGAGAACAGAAACGAGGACTTCAGTTCATTTGCCATTTGCATATTTGCAGTATTCATGAGACCAGAACACACATTAGTTATTCTGGGGTTACACTACTTAATCCAATACACAAAGCCAACATTAGAAGTGAACCAAAAGGTGCCTACTGCAACAGAACAAAACATTAGCATTGTTCCTGGTATAAACAAAATCAACAGCTAAACAACATTATCAATAACGTTACTAACACTTTTACAAGTGGCTAGTATTTGTTCTGTTCAGAACAGCTGAATTTTGCAGTAATTTTAATCCATTGTTAGATCAAAATTGGAAAGTGAAGAATGTTAGAACTGTGAAGAGTTAATCAAGAATTATTTTACTTCATTAAAATCTGAAAATACTTCAGATCCTTTTCTACCCACTGCACCCTTTTTACTGCAGATTCTCCATAGACTATAGTGAAGCATCCTCTGACTGAGAATTAATAAGCAACTGTCTTCCAACAATGGAAATGTATGATTGCTCTGTACAAGAAAGCAAGCAGTTACTGCTTGTAGATGAGTTCCTTAGTTCTAGCCTCAATAAATTGGCCCAAACCTATTGAACAGAAGTGAAAGAAACACTTCCTATAGAATAAGTTCCAACAGAACAAATGAAATACTTAATGCTCAAAGACTCAAATCAACAGTTTCATCAGGATTTAGCTGCTGCAGTGAAACACAGCTTTGACTGTACCCTGATAGTCTTCAAAAACGGACAGAATTTTGCATTCTCCATTTTGAAGGGCCAACTGTAAAGAAATTCATGGCTGTCAATCTGTTTGCTGTAAGGATCAACATGCCTTTTTATCTTGAGTACATTGAAGACCAGAAATAAAGGCATAGAACATTTTTAGTTTCCTCACCTGTCTTAATTAAGATGGCAGCTCCTGATATTTACCTTCCCTCCCATTAAATATTAATTAAAGTATTCACAGAATGAGAAATCACAACTCCTGTGTAGTTTTTGATAGTAGTGTTCTTACAATAAAAAAGTTTCCAAATGCCAGCATTTATCTGCTCCCCAAATGCCACATTATTTTATGGCCCTCTTGCATACTAAACAGAAAATAGAAATACCTATATTCTGGGAAACAAAGAAAGTAAAATAAGATAAGAATGGCCCTGAAATATTAAAAAGCTTTCTTTCTTTAAATCCTTATTAAGTGGTTTTCAATAGACAATTACATTTTGCTCACAAACTAATGTTAACATGCAATTATAAAATTATATATTATTATTCCAAAGAGGAACACAGTAATATCTACAACTCATTGCTAAAAAAGTAGAATCGGCTTCAGCAGTGTGAAAGACTTATACTATCTACCACTGCTGGGAATCCTGTTATGCTTGGCAAAACTTGAATAGCATCTTATTTTTAAACATGGCACACTTCTGTTTCAGTTATAACCAAACTACTTCCCACAGGGAAAAAAAAAATTGTTTTGTTATATATAGGGCAAAAGTAAGGACACAACATCTAAAGAAACAAATGATAAAGCAGGGCTTCAAAACAGAGAAGATGAAAGATCTAAAAGATTATAAATTCTGCTTTGTGCTATAGAATCTTTATATTCAGAGGTACAAGGCAGACAAGCTCAAGCTCATTTTTCAGCCTTTTGTTTCTCTTGCTTGATTTCACTCTAAGGAAAAACAGAAAACCATATAAAAGAAGTAATTCAGCTATAGAAAAAGTAGATCTGAATGTTTTTAAGATTCAGCTGAAGCCAATAAGCTTAAAAGCACTACGTTTTGTGGTATTAACTGTCCTTTACACACAGTTAGACTCAATTTTATTCAAAGGTATAATGTATCGTCAGTGCCAGCACTTCTTTCAAAAAATCCAAGGTATCAGGAAAATCTGACAGAGGTCAAAAAAGCTTTGCTCACGTAATGCATTTCTGCACAGTGTGATAAGCAGGTTTTCAGCACAAATGTACACTGTGTATACTCATAAATAGCACTACTAGTTTTTATATCTACTAGACAGGAGAAATCTCATGAGAATTACACATCTACCATTGACATTCTCAGCTCCTCTTCATGCTTTATTATACATCTCAGTCATTACTCCATTTTTTGAGACATGTTTTAAAGCACAAAAATCATCCCACTACATTAACTTTATGATCGTTGCACATCAATCTTTGTTGCCTGGACTCTTCATTGGATACTCCTTCCTCCAAAATGGGAAATTGAATACATTAAATGACATTTTTGTTTGACTTATTTTTTCCTTCCATTTTCTGAAATTTTCCCTACCAATTCCACTGACCAAACTGCAAAACTAATTTTATTTGCCTTTTTTTTTTTTTTTAAATTACAACCACTGTAGTTACCTCTTGTTACTTTTGCAATCAGTGTTTTTAAATGCATCTTTTGCTTCTGAAACTTGACTGAAAAAGCTTCAAAAACTCCTGTGCTACATACTTATTTAAGAACTGATTGAGACATCGTGATGCAGCTCACCGATTTCTCAGTGTATTACAACAGAGGTTAACAAATCCACAATAGGATTTCACTTATCTTATTCCATTAAATTTCTTGAATCAAATGGGCTGTTACGAATAGGCAAACCAGGCAAGCAGACCAAAAAGGCAGACAATGCATCAAAACAAATGTAGATGGAAGCTTTTTCAAATACGGCAGATGGAAAGACAACAGCTTGAATGACATTCATGTTTCAAAGTAAACTTTTATATGCAAAAATCTATACACATATATTCTACATAAAGATAACAAGCACGTCAATAAGCCAACTAGACCTAGGAAGAACATTCCTTCCAAAGACATTATGGCATTTTACACTGTTCATTAACACAGTATCTCCAAATTACTTCTGTGGGTAACAATCACTTAAACTGCTTACTTTAAAATTCTTAAATACACTGGATTTTTTTGTGAGAAACAGAGGTGACTTCTCTGAAACTGTACATACATGGAAGAAGAAAAAAGACTTTTTAGCAAATCAGTTCTTCTTAAAGAAAAATATCTAAAGAACCACAGCTGAGAAATATCTATGTCCTCAACAAATCCCTTTGAGAAGGAAAGCAGAACTGCAACTTTGGGAAGTTTTGCACTGTCGTTTGCCCCTTTGCTTTTGCTCTTTTGTATATAATGGATAAAAAGTACTGAACACTTGTGCTAGTCAGGGAAAATTTGTTAGCAGTAGCAATGAGAATCCCAAACATGACTTAACAGTTTTTCTTCTACTAAGAAGAGAAATTGTCTGGATTAGTTGGAAGTGTTGGTACAGGTGCTGGAAACACAGAGTCACCCATTGTTTAGCAAGCGAGCATCAGATCACACTGGATTGGGATGTACTTATGATATAATGATGCTTAGGCTGAGTAAAAATGAGTGACACTCCTAGAAGTAAAATTATCATTTCTTAAGCTAGGACAAGAACTGGCAGAAAGAGTTTTTCAGTTAAAAAGCTGGAACAAGGGAAAATGAAAAAAGAACAGAATCTGAGTAGGCAAAGTCTATTCTCCTCCATGGATGAAGTTAAGCAATTAGGACCTTAAATGAAAAATATACAATGTAAATGGGAAAGTGATTCTTTGGTAGAGAATACAGCTGCCAAAACCTGCAGGTGGAGAGGAAAGCTTCAGGACAGTGCTATGACGCATGAACAAATCAATACTTGAAGGATTTTCCTATATAATAAATTCAGATGCCTCATTAGGCTTTTACAACCAGCTATTTTATTGAAATCAGAAAGGGTTTATATAAAACACATTATTTCTTAACTATTTTAAACAGTATTAGTACAGGTTTTTACAGTTTCATTCCTGAAGCCCTTTAGTGTAAGGTTCCTCTTTAACCTTTGTTACTCAAAAATTTTAAGCCTTATAAAACTGATTTCTGGAGGCTCTACCCAAAAATATGTTTTATTGCAACTACTCATCAACAGCCTGACTGGTAATAGTTCTGCCTGTTGCAGATCTTCAGAAAGAAGCAGAGGGTTTGAATCAAAAATTGTCCTTTGAAAGAGGTGCAGGAATACTAACACTCCAAATTGATTTGCTGCAGAAAGATACTTCTGCTTTCAAAAATAAGAGATTCTGCTGAACAAACCCAATGGATTAGGTCATTTTATGATCAACAAGGTACAGACAATGCACTTGCTGCCAGTTCTCTGGATGACAGCTAGCAGAGTAATAAGCCCTCTCAATAATTTCACTGCTTTTTGTTTTGACTCTTCATTGACTATACCTGGTGAATACCATGCATACATGTGTTTGTTTGAATTTTGTACCACTGTCTGTAAATTTAGCTTTACTTTTAAAATCACATCCTTATAACAAAACAAAATGAAAATTTTTTATAACTCCCATACTAAACTTGGGCCTAAAACATCCTAGCATTCTAAGGTTTTAAGGAGTTTACATTAAATACTCAACTAGCACAATGTGATTAAAAGCAACCATTATATCACCTAGTTTTGTCCCCCCTATGTATTTATTTTCTTGATTCAGGATGTCCCAGATAGAAACCTTGAATCACATAGATCAGTTCACTATGCATCTCAGTTTCATGACAGAACAGGTGCAAAATGAGTCTTGTTGCCCACGAATAATTTCTGAACTTCAAGATGTCTACTCGCACCAAAATACACATTGAGTAAGTACATATAAAAACAGATACCACAATATGCTTGAAAGGTAGCATTTGAATGCATGGACCACTAGCAGAGAGTTAAACTTGCTAGTTCATTTTCCTTTCTGTAACTGGCTAACTGACCTCTCAATTACACACCACATTTGTCTATAATTTCTTTAATAAGACAAGAGACACTTGTAAGAGAACAAAAAAAAAAATTTAATAGTGTTTAAAATCGAGATTTCTCCCCATTTAGAAAAGCTCTCCCTTCATTCAACTTCATCACACACTGTCAGATTCAAATGCTATAGGGAAGTTTCCTGCTAGCTTTATGGCAACAAGAAATTTATTTCCTGCTTACCTCGTTACTGAAGGAATTATCTTCCACTTTCTCCGCTTCTGCCTCTGCCAGAGGGTTTTTCAGGGTCTGCAAGAACAGTGCAGCTTTCCTTTTGCGCTCTGCTTGTAGCTGCTTTTCTTTTGATTCTTTGGAGGCCTGTGCAAGCTTCTCTCTTGCTGCAGCTGCTAATCTATCCTCTAGTTTCTGCTTTGCTGGGAAAGACAATTAAGCACAGAGTCGGTCATGCTTGGGGAACTTCAGCTTCCTTGAAATAAACACACATTCCAACACAACCAAGCAACCAGCCCCTCCAACCATTCTCAAATCTTTCTAATACATCCATTCAAAGACAATAAGGATGCATAAGCTTGAAATTACGAATTGCAAAATATCTTAAATCAGAGATACAACATTTGCTTAATGAAAAGCAGAACAGGTGAAGTAGAAGTTTTTAAGCATAAGGAAAATGAAATGAAAATCCAATCTGATAATTCAGCGGACTTGTCCTTTTCTATTTACAAGAGCTATCTAAAAAAGTAGCACTGTAAATGCAGAAGCTTTTTCTTGTACTTGTTAAAGCAATGCAAACTCTCCATTTTGCTCTCTCTCTGATCTTCACATTTCCAGCCCTATTTACATACATCTTAAAATATTTACACAAAGGGCTGCAGCAGAAATTTTCAGCCACTATTGCACGCTTGTTACAACCAACAATTCCTGCTATGTGATTACAGAAAGACAATTTACTTAGCTATGTACCTAATGGATATTTTATCTCATTTTTTTTCATCTTACACTTCCACTTTTGTGTTCTGTCCATGTACAATACGACTAGTTTTTTTGTTCCATTGCAGCATTTTTAAAACATAGAACTTTTTCCAAACATGTTTTACACTTCAATGGTTATTATCATAACAAATATTTCTTGTTTGCTTTAGAAGGATCACCACAGCATACTTTGTGCTACTAAAGTTTACAGAGGAACTACAACATAGGAGCAAAACGAAACCATTTTGAGTATGAAAAATTAAATGACTGTAGCATACTCATAGTTGTAAGAGAAATATTAAGTTTTCAGCTGGTAAACACTAACAGCATCTCCACTTTATTAAACACTCTGCTGTGAAACAGCCTTGGGGACAAACGGGAAATTTGATGCCTCTAAAAGATCATTACATACATAAACACAGTAGCAGGAAAAACCTATACAAAGACTTAATGGCACTGCATTATAAGACTAACAAACCATCAGCAAGGTGATATTAGTCTATATGTCAGTGCTATATAACAAAAAAATAGCTTGAAGCATTTCAATTGTTCTCTGAAGAAAATGAGAATCGGACACGGCTTTTCCGGGCTCTCTTAATGCAATCTGGAAACTAGAAGTTTAGTGTTTTACTCAGATGTTGTAATGGAAAAACAAAATAAAATTCAGAAAGATCATGCACTAGGGCAAGGTACTCAACTCCAGTGTGTTACAAGTTTCATTTTAGCTGAGCAACCAATTAAGATTTTATTCTTAATAATAAGCAGGAAACTCTGGGAAAAGAATTCTGCTTCCTGTTAGCATGGCTTAGAGAAGACTCAAATACCTAAAAAATCACACTTATGCACACGACAGTTTTGTAATTTGCCTGAAGTACTCAATCTTTTGTGTTGTTTTCAGTGTAACGTGGGATACCTTGTTTAGCTTCCAACTCTTCCTGCGTAAGTTGAGGTTTTTTCTCTTCAGCAGCAGGACAAGGAGTGGCAACAGCTGGAGTGTGGTTTGAAGCACTACTAGCATTCTCTTGGCCCTCCTTGCCCTCTTCTTCTTCCTCATCACTGTCATCATCTAATTTCACACGGTTTTTCTCCAAAGGAAGAAGGTCATTTTCTTTGGCCTTGATTGCAAAGCTTATTGGAGCAAATGATGCTGTGAATGAATGGGTAAGATTTTACACATCATTAGACAACAGTAGAAAGCAGCTGGAATTTCTTGACTTCATCCATTACTCATGCACCATAAAAAAACCCAAAGAAAACCCACAAACTTGTATCATTCTTATGTTATGCTAATTATTTTGGGGAAAAGGACAACACAATCATTTTTTCTTTTTTTGTGTTTTGGTTTTTTTTCACCTCAAAAAAAAAAAACCACACCCAAATGTTGAAAACTCCATTTGCCTTGTGAAGATCTCAAAGTTTTGCTCATGCTTAAGTGGCAGCAGGGAAAAAGAAAGGTATTCTAAACCATTTCAGGAATTCCATTTCCTGAGATGAAATAAACAATTTCATGTTCTGTCCCAAATACATTTTTGTTTCAGTACTACTTCTTTTCCCAAATGAACAGTCCACTCTTCCAGGCTTAAGATGAAAACACTCTGTGCTCAGGCTCCTGACACACTCCAGTATGATCTGGTCCCTAATGCTTCCTTCATACTAAATTGACAGTTTGCACAACAATAGCATTTGGCAGGCTCACAGAACAGTATTTAAAGGCTTAATTCCATCTATATGAAAATTAATTGCTTTGGGGAGTTAACAACATTTCATTACAGGAGATATAAATGCAGAAGCTAAGTACTGTTCCCCAAATGTCTTTGCTTCTCTTACTGTAGCAAGATTTCTGGAGCCCCTGCTACTCCAACACAAAAAGACAGCCCAATACACACATGCCAGCACACTCAAAGGAAAAGGAATGTCTGTAAAAAACATGGAATACCACAGTAAAAATGAAACTGTGTATTATTTCAAGTTAGGTTGCATTAATGGACCTTCAAAAAATATTAAGCATAGCTAATATACAACTATATTTAAGTCTGAACTCAGCCTTTTGCCTCACAGAATTTTCATCGGAATGTTTTTTGAGAACCATTTTCTGGAAAAAACACAGAATTAATTTCTAAACCATTCACTGAAAAGGCAACTTCTAAAAATAAAGAAGGGAATTTCTCACAAATCTCAAGCAACACAATATATTACCATATGGTCTGCTGCAACATTTATCTTTCTCAGATGCATTTTGCAAATATATATCCTATAAGATTTTAGTTAGGGAAATTTACATACAGTAATTAAATTACATACCAACGTTTGTAAAATATAAGCTTCGCTTCTTGTGATTTTGGGGTAAGGAAATAGGCTCAGAAATAAAGAACTCAAGAATTCCAATAGAAGAGCTAGTGTAATAGGAATTTTCCAGCTTTTTTGTATGACAACACAAATCTTACAATAGGATTTTACTCCATCAGAGGCAGAATAAAAATCTAGTGTGGATGTTATATTTGTCTTGCAGAAACGTACTGTATTTAGGTTACAAGAAACTGGGATTTGTACCATATTAGAGGAAATGAAAGTTTATAGGAATAGGATTGTCATGAAAAGACTCACTGGTTACATTCCATCATCAAAATTTGGGCAGATTTTTATTATTAAAGTATGGGTTCCAGTTTGCCATTTATTTATAACACAACAAGAAACAACATAATCTTATGTCATATACTACATTCTCTTAAAGGGCATCTTTGAAGACAGGGAAGATTGCTTCTTCCCTGGGGAACCTACTTAACCTGCCCAGAGAAGAAACTTCAGAGTATGGACAGTCAGACAACTACAGCAAAGAGCTAGGAGGTTCTAGCCCATGGAGGGAAAGAAATTCCAGTGAGGAACAGGAAGAGACACGAATTCCAAAGGAACCATAAGGAGTAGATAAGCTTATCACCAATCAAGAAAGCCAATGAAGTGGCAGGAAGGCAGTATCCATCCATGGGAACACAGGTCAAGAGCATTTTTCCTGTTAATTTTTTTTTTCAGTGGCTTTCATTTCTATTTAAAATATTTAAGTTTCTAGTTTTTACTGAAAAGAAGAAATGTTAAGATCTCTTTTCCTGATAGGCCTGGAAATCCTTCCCAGGTATCACTCCTCCAACTCAGGACACTAATAATGTGTTAAGTGACTCTGGCTTCCAAGAGATCCTCCCTTTTTGCTCCTCTGCTGCTACAACTGCAAGAGGAAAAATATTCCATTTACACCAAAAAAGGGTCTTTTATTCCAGCACGATTAACATCCAACACAGGAAGTCTGAGCAACTGAGTAACAAGCCCAGTGTGCTTCCCCCACATGCCAATAAGACCACTGCTTTTATTCAGAAGGAATAACTTCTTTCTCACCCAAAGCTTGTAACTGTCAAATTGTAAACGCCAAAAATAAGATTCCCCTGAGGTCACTGATGAAAGCCTTTGACTTGGCAAAAAAATTGAAATAAACCAATTTATTCTGTCAGACCATAAATACTTGATAGTCTGAGAAGACTGAGAAGCGAAATTTGAAAGCTATCAAATTACTTACCTGAGTCTTTTTTTTGATGCTTCCAGTGAAGACACTTTCCACATGATGAAATTCCTTTCCCTACTTTGCCCCCTGCCTCTCCTGCACCTTTTTTTTAGTTAAAAATTATGCTAAGAAAAATTTTTATGCCCAACAAATCATGCTAACCTACCTTTCACCAGTTTGCCATCACTGACAGCTTTAGAAGCAGGAACATCCTTTTTAGTTCCTGGAACTCCCTTAGCACTCGGCTCAGATCCATCTTCAGGTGCATGTTCATCTGCAAACTGAGTCTCACTTTGTGTATCACCAGTGGTATCTGATGGAACATCTTCAGATGAAGGTACTCCCTTTTAAAAAGAAATGTGCAAACTTATTAACTAGGTAGTTCATGAAAAAAATCATGCAATGTCTGTGGAGCTGCTATTTTGCTAGCCATTTCAAAAATCACATTATCAGCTAATCATGTAACAACTAATTTTATATCAATAAGCACTTGTAACCAACGTCTGCTTCTTATAAATCATGCACTGCTTTGTGTAAACTCACAGGCCACAGTACAGACCTACAGTAAGAATATGTTCTAAGTGAAGAGTATGTTTTAAGTGAAGAAAGTGCTCCTCAGCTGGTACACTTTTGCCAACAACTGTTTTTAAAAAATAATATTTTAAAAATTAGATCCTAAAAGCATATACTTCTCTTTTTCAAAAGATAATATTTTAGGCCTTGATCTCCATGGTCCAGGAAAAAATCCATTAAAGTTAATTCAGAGCAACAAAACAAAAGCTTACGACCTGTTCTCCTAACATAAAATTGCATGATGCCTTCTTTACAAGATCAAGTTTTACAGGGCCTATCAATGTATTTTTGTGACATAAAACTGATACAGTACTGATGTGCTGAGATTTTCAAGAGAGTAAAGCATAACTGGTTCTATTACATAACTGAATCACTGAGGACGACCTCTAAACTCAGCATAAAAAAATTAAGATGGATATTGTGGAACATTAAAAATGTTTATATGGTGAGTCAGGCTATGACTTAACACTTAAATGAGCCTCTCTCAATAAATAGTTTGGTTGCTTTTCACTGGCTGCTGTTAAGTACACTTAATGTTGAAATAACAGGTACTGAAGAGAACCTTTCATTGCTCCCTGCAGCCATTCCCTGACCAACAGAACTCATTCCTGAAAATCCTCGAAGGGGAAAAGCACAAGGACATCAAGGACTGCATCCTGTATTTATGAAGCCAGCAGCAGAATTCCTTATTAACTTTAATGGCCAAAAGGAGAACAATCAACTGCCTTAGTTGCCTATACGTACATCAGTAAAGCATAAAGATAACATTGAAATAATTATTCTAAAAAATTAAAGAGAATGGCATTATCTACAAAACCATGCAGCAGGAAATATGCATTGCTATACAGGGCCTCAAGGGACTTCAACTAGTTTCTGCCTGCTTCTTAGCTGTACTCATTTGAACACTTAAAATGAATGTTTTAGCATTGCACTTTGGTTAGTGTACAATTTCCCCCCAAATGTTAATAAATCCTTATTAAGGAATTATTATTAATTCATCCCACTGGTTTGCCAATAAATTCTAGAATAACATTTAGCATTGTGGTATAGGACAATTTTGTCTAATTTATCAACTGAATAAAGATCATATGTACCACATCTTATCTTTAAAAATAGTGTTTTCAACATATTTTTCACTATTAAAACAAAATATTAGAAACACTGTTTCAAACAGCAACTAATATTGAATTTCTTCATTTTCCAGAATGTGATTTGGAGGAGTTTACCCACAGGCCTACCTTCTTCAGTTTAAGGCTCCCCAATCTAAGCCTTGAGATGACAAATGACATAGGGCCTAAAAAAAAAATAGCTCTTTCCCATGAAAAGTTAACATCAGATAACGTATTTCTGATACTATTTGCAATTTTCTTTTCAGTAAGAGAACAATCTAATGAGATTAGCTAACGTGAGAACAGTTAGAAAGAAACAAGGATTCCAAGCCTGGGTATCATCTTCTAATAACATGGACTACAAGTAGCAAAATGAGCAGGAAACTGATGTGAGATTCTGAAGCTCCAATATTGTTTCAATCAATCATGACAGAACTCTTCTTTAACAAAACTTCCCTCAGAAAAAATCATGTCAGAAAAGCAGTCTAGCTACTGTTCTACAAAAAACCATGAGGTATACAAGAAGACATGGTTGTTACAAAGCTATACCTAACCTTTCTGACAACAGAACATTAATCTCAATCCTACAAAGGTTTAAACCTCCCTTGTGTAGGAAGCCAAAAGACTTTCATGTTGTCATTTGATATTATGACCACACTGAGTGGCTGCTTATACTAAAAAGAAAGAACTAAACATTACACCACCTCATATAGTCTTATTTAAATGCTATACAAAACTAAAAAGAAACAAACGAAAAGTATTGACATCCTTTGCTGAACAATTTCTCCATAATTCAGTGTTATGTTTTTAAGGTGTCTCATGGTGAAAAAACAGATAAGCAAGTCCACTTCTAATTTACATTGCATTTTATATATATATACACACATATATACAAACACACATGTACCTGGCAGTTGTCACTTTTCTCTTTTTGAAGGAAGAACTGTTTTTTAAATTCATAATAAGCATTATACTGGTGCCATGGCTGTAGGAACTCAAATCTGTTAAAACAAAACTGGGTATGTGAAAATGCACATGAACACAGTAAAGACCAACAATTCTTTGCCATCTAATTTTCTCCAGCAAAAGGAACACTAGTTGATGTTTAGAAGCACCGTAACTTATGTCTAAACTTGCAGAGGACACACACTGAGAGCATGCTCTCTAGAGATGCCTTTGATGGGTTGGTTGTTTTGAGGATTCAGGCAATAATGCTTTGGCACTACCTTTAAGTTGGTCTCTGAATTTCAATTAAAAAAAAGTTTAAAATCTTGAGACCCACACGTCCTGGTAATATACTTAAAAATTAAAACCTCAACTCTTAAACTAGAAGTTCAAATAATGCTTTATCTTACCTGAGATCGTTCTTGGCACGAACACTAGTTTCGAATTTTATCCCATTCCTAGCAACATACTCAGCCAGTTTGTCAATAACAGGCTGGATATCTGGGGGTGGAGGTATAATGGCAACCACTGGAGCAATTGTGCTGAAAACATGAAAGTAGAGCATTTTTAGAAGTAGAACATAAATATCCTTCCGATTCTTGCTTTAACCAAAAAACAGACTACAAAGAGGTTTCCCCTCTGGGTTCATTATACAGTTAAAATAATTTAATTTTCCATCATGCAAAAACTTCATAGTAGCTGAGTAACAATCACCATGTATGATATGAAAGACCAAACTGGAATTAATCAAAGCTGTATAAACTCTAGCAAATGTTACTGAGGAATCACTAACAATAGAACCCTTACAAAATACTTCATATTGAAGGAAAGATAAATGAAAGAGACCCCTCCAACCAACAAGCAAATCAATATGAGGTACCTTGTAGATGTTGTGGTAGAAGTTAATCCACTGCTGCTATCAGTTGTGTCCGGGGGAGGTGGGGGTGTAGTACCAGGGGGTGGAGGTACTGTTGCTACTCCTGTCGTGCTTGATACAGTCACCCCTGCAGGCAACGCGCTGTAGTATGTGGCAACATCTATTCCTGGAGGTGGAGGAGCGAGGCAATAGGTTCCATCAGGTAGCATGTAGTAACTATAATACATGGCTGCCACAGTAGCTATAAAAAGACATTTAAGAACAACATTCAGATTAGAAGAAAAACACCCAATAAAAAAACCACATTATTGCATCAGTGCAAACACACTGAGAATCCAGATTCACATGACACACTATTAAATGGCATCTAATTTCTTGTGTAAAACAAAAAAAAATTAGAGCATCACAGAATCATTCTGGTTGGAAAAGACCTTTAAGATCATCAAGTCCAACCATTTTAAATGACAGTTACTTCTTGTAAATCTAAAGATTTTTTGCAGAAAGGTGTATAAGCAGAAAGCATTCAGGTAAAATACTTCAAAGGATTTACAGTAAAAGTTTACATTTCTGGAGGCAAAGTTTAATCAATGTATTAAATTATAATGAATTATCCTCTTAAAAGTTTAATAAATATTCTTGTGTGGCAGTATTTACTTTCTTCACAGAATAATTAATATATCAGGAGAGTAGAATAAAGATCTGTTAAGTTTTAAATGCAGGGAGTTGCAGACTCTCCCAGTTTCTATCATATACATTCAGATTCAAGCCTGACACAAAAGTAATCAGAAAACTGATGAGCATTTTTTCTACAAAGATACTTATTCTGGTTTCAGTTTTATTAAGACTCTCTTAAGGTTCAGTTTAAAATAAAAATCTTCCATGCATATCACTCTCCATTTATGACACTCTGACAACATCTGTAATCCTATGGGGGGGCCTGTTCCTAAATGCATCAAAATCAACTCAGATCATTACAGTCATACCTATTTGCAACAACTTTATTAAAAAAACCAAGGACTTCATCACCAATTGCAAAGATGGAGTAGATTGAAAAAGAGTACATATCAGTATAAATGATCAAGTATGAAGCTAACAGATTTCTTCCCACCAGCATCCACATACAATTCATCAAGATACACCAGAAGCTGCCTAATGACAATACACTTACAATCAGAAGAATATTCTGCTTGTGATGTCTGTACAGCTGCCCCATCTGTTGACTGTGGTGTAGATGAGTTATTATCTGATTGTGCTTTGCGCACAAGTGCTGCAAGTGGATGATCAGGGTCCACCACCTTCAAAGGCTGAAAAAAATTTGAGAATAAAAAAAAATATTAACATTTGAAGCACATACTCCAAGTAGGATAGCATCAACCTAATCTAGAAAGCAAATTTATTGCAGTTAATAGACAACCATCAATAATACTGTCCAAACAATGAAGCTACTGTTTTTGTAGCTCTCAAATCACAATCGAGTTTTTGAAAACTAGTGAGGAAAAAAAATTATTTTAATGTGAAGAGAAATCCATGACATAAAAAAATATATGGGTATTACTCTCACTCATTTACTGACAAGGCTGAGATAAGACACAAAACCTGACTTCTCTACATATCAGACAGCACCACTGCCATTCCTCTGGAAGCCTCAAAGATATACAACCATCTGTTATTCCCATTATTCTCTCACTGAACAAACTCAGAAAACAAAACTAACTAATGCATCCAGCAAAATTTACATGTAATGAGTAGTACATTCTGGTGAAACAATTATTTCATGTCAACATTTTATCTACTAAAAGCTAAAAGGAAAACATTCTCTCTCAGCTTATATACAGAAGGCATTAAATATCTCAATCTTTTCAGCTTCAATACAGGTTCTATGGGATAAATTCCTGAGTGATGCCCTCAATACCAGAGGGCATCAAAAATAGAAATATAATTCCTTACAAATGGAAAAATAACAATTTACGTACTAGAGAAAAGGTAACTTGAAAGTTAACCACAATCAGACCTAAATTACTAAGATACAATCTAGAAAAAAAAAATCTTTGTTAACAAAAGATCTTAAAACATGCATATTAGAATTTTTGTGCTCATGAATCAGATGTTTTACATGGTAGAAAGTAACCTTAATAGGGTCAAGTACCTTCATGAGTTCTTCAAGCCTACTGCATTTTTTAGATGCAAAGAGACTCGGATGCAGATAATTTCCATCATCATCGTCATCATCATCATCTTCTTCTTCAGATTTGACTCTTGAGTCTAAACAAAAGCAAATTTTATTTGGGCTTGCTATGGATTTGCACTGGGAGAAAAAGATGGTTTGGGATAAGCTTATTTGCAAAAACACAGATACAAGAAGATACTGCCAGCCATCAACTGAACTACAACATAAGTGCACAGATCAACTTTCCAGTGAATTAGAGCTACAAAAGTGTTTTTAGAAGCTTCAAGAACATTGCAGCTCATGTACCCGAAAGTCTCCCAAAAGAGTATTTTCTTTGAAAAATCTCCAATTTAAGCAAAATTTGGAAACGTAACATTAATCTCAGCAGCAGGGTAACATTGCCATGCAACAACTTACGTTTTTTCTCGTCCGCTTTACTCTCCGAAGGAGCAGCGTATCGTCCCTCCTTCATGGCCTTCTGAATGAATTTGTAGTAGGGATTGAGGTAGTGATCAAATCGCAAGAAGTCAAACTGGGAGTTGCGTGCTTGCTTGGCTTTCAGCATGATCTCAAACTGTGCTCCCTGCTTGCAGACAAAGTTTGCAGTTCGTTCTATAATCGCATGCATTTTTGCTGTTGGTGGCTGTGGGAGTGAAATAACATATAGTTGTGTTTTTATAAGCAGCTTTTAAAGTGTGACAGAACTCCAGAGGGAACTAGAAAAAGCAGTAGTTCCCTGCCCTTCTCCATAGCTTTCTCTAGCAAGTCCATTTCATGATGGCTTTCAAGTAGTGAAAGCATTATCAGCGCCAAGAAAGCCCAAGTGGTCCAAATACTCCCTTGTTGCTCATTCATTTCCTTTTACAAGATCCTCTCCTTTTATCACCAAAACTATTTTTGCCATTGCACACCAATCTGAAAAGGGGAATAAATCCTGATGAGTTTGATGTAACAAAAAAAAAAAAAAAAAAAAAATTAATCTTTTAAGCCAGATACACTCCATAATCATGTAAACTCTTCTGCTGGCACAAAACAGGAGACAGATGTGTTCTCCATCATGGCAGTGCCAACTTCAAGTGGCCCTATCTTACAATACCTCAAGGTGCTCTGAAGACTCAACATGTATGGTCTTCTTCTCAACAGCTGTTCTTTATTCTGGTATCACTGAATGAGCAAATACTGTTCCCAACTAGAAAAGCCTGTTATTAATTTGCTTGCAAGGAACACATTGTGTCTTAAGACCAACACAGGAATTGCAATTCCTGTGTGCTGTCATGATCCCATAAAGAGTCATTGAACAATTTAACAATTGAAGGAAAATTAATAAAGTTAAGCACCATCCATGCAATTCTACTCTTGAAATCCCATATAAGGAGAACTGCCATATTAAACCCAGTAAGTGAAAAGAACAAGAATATAGTTAAACAATGAATGAACTTTACTATTCACTGTCTTTAATTTCATACTCAGCTGTTTTGTCCTGTGCTCAATAAACTGTAGAAACACATACTCTGTGTGCCTATAAAGACTGAAGTGTCACATTAATGATTCACTTCAGCTTTGCATTTTTATTAGTCTAGCTACAGAAGCATGTCGTAAACCTCAGAAAGCCCTTTTCAGAAGATTGGAAGCACACAAGACATGCTTTATTTAGGGGAAAAAGTCTGAATGTGATCAAACAACACATTCTTGAAAATTATTTTCACACAGTGGGATCCTTTACCAGAACAACATGCTCAGAAAGGAATATAACTAGTTGTTTCAAGTTGTACTTGTCCCTCTAAAACACTACCAAAGATAAATTTAATTAGAGGCTATGAAGTTCTCAACAAATTGATAACATTTTGTGCATAGATGGTTTCACTACTTAATCATACATCAAGTTTCTCTTTTCCTGCAGCTCTTATGAAGAAATATAAAATACATTGAAGATGAAGAGGTTTATAAACAAAGTTGCAAATCAGCAAGGGAGATCAAAATTACTAACTGGTCTTGAAATTGAAACTGATACCACTATAAGCTCTGGAAAACGGGCACTATGAATATCAGTAATCATTACTAACACCACATGAGTTAAAAAACATCAAATGGCACACACAGATGTGGATATCATAAACATACTCTAGTATGCTATTACAATTAATAAAAAACCTGAACATTTAATGTGAGAAGTGTTAAAATTTCTGACAGTAAGAGTACTTGCCAGAGCAGAGAAAAAACCCTTCTGGAAACCCTTATTGAAAAAACAATCCAATGACATGCTATCATGTAGTCAGATATTCTGCTCCAATTTTAAATTAGTATTGTAATTAAAAAAATTTCATGAGTGAGTCTCTCTTACTGTTAAGCAACTACACCTCCCATCTTTTGTAAGCCTGGAAAATAATTTTAAGTCTTATGTTACCTCTGAGTATTCTCATTTGGATAAAACAAAACGATTTTCCATCATTCTGCTTAAGTTTAACTGATAATGTCCTCTTACAATCCAATTCCATAGCATCTGTGCACTTCTTAAAACGCAAGGGCCAAACCAGTCATCTTGGCCATAACCCTGACATTAACAGTTTTAAGCAGTGGAAGACCTCCTGCACCCTCCACACCACTCTTTAAGTTCCAGAGTGACATTCCTGCTGCAGCCAAAGTCGTCATACGCTCAGTGCTCGACAGCTCACTACAGCTTTTGGATCTTTTTTTGCAGCCGTGCTGCCTAACTGCTCAGGCTTCATGTAACATTTACACATTGGATTGCTCTGCATTACAGGAGACACTTTATATCCATCTTTATGGAACTGCACCTCGCAGATTGTGAACAGTCTCCAAGTTAGGAAGCTGATTCTCAAATATTATCTTATTTCCAGACACTGTAGTTTCCTCCCCGAAATGAGTCAAAGTTTTCAAGTGTCCTTTACCTGCCATGACCAGGAGCAAGTATCATGTCTTTTAACTTGGATGTTAATTAGCAGTAAACTCAGGAGCGACCTAAACCACCATTCTGTCACTTCCACAAATCAGCAATGTATCTGTACACCTTTTCACATCACTTGCAGAACAACAGAACAGCAATGGAATTTATGATGCTTTTGTATTTTTTTTTTTTAATGGGAACAGTGTACACTGAGAAATATTTGTTAAACAGTAATTTTCCAGGCTTCCATCCTCCACAGGAATTAAATTAAAAAATACAGAACAAAGGCATTCAATGGAAAAACTGAATGACTTGATGAGAATAACAACTGAAGCAACAACTTAAGTCTTAAAAAAAAATTTTCTCACAATTCCCAATCAAAAGTCAAGCATATATTGTTTTCAGAGCTGCTGTCTAGACATTTTGGTTGTTTTTTTTTTTAAATCAAAACCAAATATGCCTACATGTGCCTTCTATTTCTCTGAATATACTAGACTTCTATAGGGACTGAGAAATCACTTCAGTAACACCACACTGCATTCCACAGCTTACATATAAAATATATCTCCTGCTTCAGAACAAAATTCAAGCAAAGTAGCTATCCAAACCAGCAAACATTTTTTCACCAGCAGTTATTTTCTGGAAACAGCATCCAAATGCTAACTATCCAGCTTCTCACTGAGAATTCAAAGTCTTTTTCCTGAGAATTAAGTATAACTAGTAATTTAAAGGCAATAACGTATAAAAATCTTCCCTGAACTCAGAAGCAGGTTTGCAAGCACTTCACTAAGGAAATGTATTATAAGATTGGAAAGAAAAGTAAAACTAGAACAAGTGAGGTTGCACATTAGATTTGTTAAGCAGCTTCTCTATCATATAAAAAACAGAACAGGACGAAAATTTTCAATTAAAACCTAATGAAGTAGAAAAATGCTTTTACACAAATACCTGTGTTCATTATTAGTTACTCTAGCAGAGTGCTTTGAATCTTTACTGGTCAAGGTTATCAAGTTAAGAAGGCAGCCCAAATATAAATTAACGCTTTTGTGACCATAGTTTAGGACAAAGGATATTATCTTTCATGAAACTTGAAATAAATTGAAACTCCTCATAGTTAGAATTTTTGTCAATCAGGCCAGGGTTCAGCTCCCTTCAGGAAAAATACACATGTTGCAATGAAGTTTACAGTATACTAGGTAGCAAATTCTGTGAAGGAAAGCACTTCTCTATGCTAATACTTTCAAGTTATTTCAGAATTTGCTACAAATAAACTATTGTTTCACTCCTTGAACAGGCTAGTCTTTAAACAAAGTCTTTATATTTGCTTACTTCATATTCCCTCCAGATTGAGACTCAGTTAGAAAAAAACAAACACAAACAGAAGCAGTCTTTTAATGGACCTTTACATCTGAAACATCAACCTTGGCATCTCAGTAAGCACCCATTCCAAGAACAACTGCCTTTTCTCTGCATAATCTAGAATAAGATGAAAAAATGATACTAAACACACTTAGCATAAGCACTGCAATGATGTCAGTGTGAAGAAGACTCAAGAGAATTGATAGAACTCAGGAATTCAAGAAAGAACATTTGAAACTAAGCTACTATTTTAGAATAATTTAAGATGTACCGCACTGAAGTTAATGGGGAAAAAAAAAATACTAAACAAAAAAAAAAATCAATAAAGCACCATAAAGTCCTTGAAAACTGACAGAAATGTAGGTTGTATGAAATGTATGCACATACCAGTTCCACATCAGAAGGTACATTCAGTCCTGGAGGCGCAACAAAAGGTTCTTCATTTTCCTCTACATTTTCTGTCTGAGCTGTTTCTACAAGACATAACAGAATAAAATACTATAGGACAAAACATTTCAAAGTACCAAAAAGTTTTAAAAAAACAAAAATCAAAATAAAGTATATCTAAAAGTGTGTGCAATCAAGGAATTTCTCAAATGAAATTTTAACCATCATTTGCACTGAAGACTTTTAAATAAGGTTCCTCTCCTGTGTGTTCTGTGTAGTTTGCTTAAGATTACATAAGTTATATCTTAATAGAAATACCAGGAAGAATAATGCCCTATAAACTTTAGCCCTGGCCACAGCGCTGAAGATGGATCAAATCAAATAGAAAATACTAATTTTCATGAATATTACCTTTTTTTTACCACAATAAAACTCATGCAAAATTACAGGGATCCAATTTTAACACACTAGGTGAATCCTCTCCTAGCTCGGATTAAAATATTAGACATCCAGTCTCTCTTTAGCTCATGTAACCCATACATCTGGTCTAACTGAATTCAGTACCCTGATAATCAACCATTTCAGCCTACGCAAAAAAACCTAAGCACTTTCACTAGTTTCCCAACCCTAATGAAAGATGTACAGGAATGCAACAGGGAGGCTAAAATCCACTTTCATCCCCTATACAGAAAAACCAGTAGTTGTCTTAATAATTGATCAAAATAAACACTGCCATTAATCTGTGAGTTCAGTCCAAAGTTGGCACATTTCCCTCTTATATCAAGCTTTACAGATCCAAATATTTAACAGATTCATCACATGAACTACTCATCTACAAAATTATTCTTTTATAAAGTCAAATTTGTACTACATTCTGTTACTTGGTACACCACAAACATTCCTCTGAAGATAGATTATTATAAAAATTTGGAAAGCAGACTAAGTGCAAAGTTTACTTTTTAAAGTAACTTTTAGTATTATCTATTCTACTAGCTTTAAGAAAAAATGTATTCTAGTTTTATCCTAACAAATTAGACAGCACCAACTGCATGAAAACCTGACTATGGACACAGACAGCCGAATAGCCTAATCATGCATGAAATGTCATAGCAACTACTGTACGCAAGCTCTTACCCATGAAAGAAACAGAGTTAACGTTTTTGTTGCTGTCTGATGGGTTGTTGGTTTTTGTTTTTTTTTTTAAATGAACTCAAAACAGTTTAAATACCACAAAGGCACACAGAAATGTTAGCATCAAGGAAAGGAGGAAGAAGCAGGAGACAAAGCAGGGTAGGCCTGGTTCTGGCAGCAGCTCTGGATAACACTCTACTACCATAGCCTGTAATTCACATTCCTGTTATCTGCATCTTACAATACTGAATTTTACTCTACTATGATTAATTTTAAGAGTGTATAGTCCTGTATTATTGGATATTGTTACCATATAGCAATATATTAAGTCTGCACAGTTCAATTAGAGCAAAACATAACACTGACATTTCTACCTCACTTCTGCTACAAGTCTTTTTTCTCCAAGTACTGCCAAGTGTTACTAGAAAATGCCCCTTTGTTCTCCAGCATTACTTAAAATGTTCTTTTTAATCACCAATAGGGAGGGGGCATTTATTTAATCCCTGTGCAGCAGAGAAACATGGGGGAGCCAAACCACAGACCTGTTCTCTACCACACCCAATTTTTAAGTAGGTTTATCCCTATATATATGCAGATCAACACATCAAAAAAACATCCCTACAACAAGGAACACTCAAAAACTGTATATAAAGAGAACTTACAAATTATTTGGTTATGGAATCTAGGTGGGAATAAAACTAAGGAATTTAACCCCAGAAGAGACAATGCAATTCAGCATCAGTACAGAAAGTACAAGAGAAACCCTTGGGAGAATGCAAGCAGCATGGACACTAACACCATCTCTCACACACAGCAGCAAAAAACACCAAATAAGCTTTAGCACCTAAAATCATCCTGCATGGCAGCACACACCTTAGTAAAAAAAAAAAATAAAAAAATCACATCTCATACCATGATAGCCCACCAATATGTAGCTAGACAACCCAATGGTTAATGAAGCAATTCTAACTTTACCAAAGAATAGGCTCAATAACACCTAAAAGTTTCCTTAGGACTTTGTGTTAAAAATGCAAAGTTATGGTAATTAAAGATGGGAACATGAGAACCTGAATTCTGCATTTTTGAAGATCACAGAGAGTGGCACACTGTGTTGAAGACAGACTCATTTCATAACTATTAAGATGACAAGAGCTAAACTTGAAAAAATACATATTCCATGTTTGTAATATTGTAGTATTGATTGCACTGCAGCAGAAAAACACTTAAGCACTTCAAAAGCAAAGTTTGCAAAAACTCAGTAACAGTTCCATAAAGACTTCGCTGAAATGTTGAGATTTTCTTACTTGCATTTTAATAAAACACACAATTTCAGCCTTCAACTGCAAGTGAGAGACACAGAGGTGCTATGTTCTTCTTTTCAATTAACCCTTACTATTTGTACCCCTTACCTCTTTGTTTTGCAGGCTGATGCTCCTCCTCCTCAGTGGGTTCTGAAGGGTCATAATAATCACTGCCGTAACGGAATCCCACTGCATTGTAGGTACCATCCTCTGCCAAGGCTTCACTCAGTCTTTTGTATTCCTCCTCTTGAACAAAAATGCAATTATCAATCATTAGAACGTATTTTAAAGCTAATTTGTTAAAAAAATAAAAAAAAAAGAAAAAGAAAAAAGAAAAAGTAGTACTTCTTACTTTAGTTTTTACATGAGAAGTTTTCACCTAATCATTTTAACTGTCATTAAATATTGACTAGCAATGCACAGCATGCACGTATGCTGACCATTTATTTCTTCCTGAAGAGATAAAGGCTGCGGGTTAAAACATTCTACTGTAATTATGCATACCAGAGCACAGAATTTCATTTACACAACACTAAAAAAGAAGCAGAATGTGTTTATTTTGGGGTTTTTTGGGTCTCAAATCCCAGCCTGCCCTCAGAATCTGGGCAATTTCTGTGTGGATCTATATTTAAACTATCCTGAGGTCCTCTCACATACGCAAAGACTCCCGTTTTTCGAATCCACTGGGTACTGTCAAGATAACATCAGAAAAAGAGAGTATAAAATTAGGAGTAAATTTAATTTCATAATTATTTATTTAAACATATGCTAAACTCAGGAAGTTTCCTTGAGCAATACCTTGCCTCGCCTCCTCCTCAAGCAAGTCCGTATGCAAGGCTAAATACCTCTCTTCATCACAGAGGGCTTCTATTCTAGCTTCCTCTTCAGACAATTGATAATCTCTGTTCCACGTGGAATATTCGGCATCATATTCAGAAAGGTCATGCAGGTGACCACGCCCATCGTACCTGCAAGATGAAACAGCTGGTCAATGCAAAAAACTTAGGGCTTGGGTTTATGTGACTACTTAAATACTTACCCATTAAAAATGAAAAAAAAAAAACAACAACCAAACAAACAAACTTATATGTTAAAGCATACTTCCTTTTAGAAGTTATGTTTAATTTTGCTAATCATTTGTCACCAGATATCGAAAATTTGTTTAATAGTCTAAAGTCCTCTCAGAGAAACTAATAAATTATTACAATTAAAGGCAAAGGTATCCTTTAATAGTTTAAGTGGGATCCATTTCCTTAACAGCTCTTACCGTACGTGCTTCAACCAACCAATCAATGTCACTTGCAAAATACGTTTTTCTGGAAAGTCAAATAGCTTACATTCACACAAACCCGAGTACATAAATACCTATCCGTAAGAACCAAACGGTCGAAATTTCCTCGCTTCTTTCTGCTAGTCCCGAACTCTCAGGAGAGATCTTCACCATAGAAACTTGCGTCCATTGGAGGTAAAATCATGGCTAGGCTCGGCCCCTAGCCATTTGGCTGAGGAAATAAGTTCTGGGTTATGTGATAGAGAGACACACATACATAGGAACAGCAACATATACATGCAATTTAAGGAGGTTCGCCGCAAAAACGGCAAAGATCAAGGACGTACAGTTCCTTTCTACTCAGCAAAACAATTTCATTTGCAGGAAGAGCATGGGGATAATGTTCATTCAGTAAGAGAAACTGATTGAAAAGTAAAGTGACAGTAAACTCGACTCTGCTGAGGTGTCTTCCCACACACAACTCTTGACTTGTGCCAACTTGCTAGACCAAAAACAAAGAAAGTAAATGCGCTTGTAGCAAAACAAGTTAATGAAACACGTAGGTCTGGTTAATCAAGCTCTGTCCACAGGTCAACTTCAACCCTTGTCTTCTCATAGCAACGTGCTTTTCTCAAAATGGTGAGAATGAAGACTTTCTGCTGCTGGAGATAGAAAGAACCTAAGCTTCCAAAGGAGTTTATAAGATTAGTAATTGCAAGCTACCTTAACTTACAAATGTTATTTGGATTTTTTGGTATTTTATGCACATACTTAGTTTTTGCTCCCAACAATTTCTGTAATGACTGCAAGCTGGGTTACTGCAGCACAGGACCACAGAAACAGCCTCTACCTGCTAATGAAATCTATCACAGAAGCGATCTGGATTAGAAGTGTGCATCGTAGCACTTCTACTATCATTTAAGTCAGAAATTAAACACAGCTATAAACAGCTATGGTTGTTTTTTCATGTCTTCATGTTTATTCAAATTTACCAAATTAATTTCAGTCATAAACATAATTCGTGGCATAAATGCCAAAACAGTGCAAGGCCATAACTTTCCTCTCCAGTCTAATGGAAGAAAATGAAAATACATTCCTTCTCTTACTGATATTTTGCAAGCCAAATACAGCTGCTAAATCAAAACAAGAAAAATAACATGTAGCACCAAAATAATGATGAAATTGAGGGAACAAACATCCATAGTATGTCACGTGACCTGTTGCAAACCAAAATCCTTCCCACTGAGGCTTTCAGGGTCAGCCATAACTCTTAAAATTGTTCTTTCAGAACTCCACTCAAACATACCAAACCTGACATCCCCCTTTCTCACTCTCCAGGAAAATATTCAGAAAATTAATTCTGAATAAATTTACTTCTAAATCCCATCCTGCACTGCTGAAACAATTTAAGAGACCAGAAGCAAAATCAAAGTAGATTATATTACTCTCTCTGGCCATGAACCTGTAGCTACTGCAATGCAACCAAACAAAGCCACCACTGACACAAAAATTTTAAAAGCAAGCACCCAAAATCAAAGCCATTCTGCCTAATACAGTCAGTCACAACACAAGGAAAACGTAATTAGGCCAAGAACTGCTTTTGGGGTATCCCAGCAACAGCCTTGCAGCTAGATTACATAGGAGAAATGAGAAAATCCCATTTACCCTAAGGTGAATAAACACCTTTCCACTCCCCACACCTTCTCACCTAGAGAAGGTACAAAATCCATAAGAAGTATTCCCATGCAGTAAAGCTCCCTTGGTTTCCAAGTGAGAAAAGATTATGTTTGTGGTTTGCACTGAAAAGAAACACTCTCCACTCCACCCTGTAAACCCTACCCTAACATGTGAAGCAGAAAGATCCAACAGACGCTGACTGTAAAAAGGAGGGGAAGGTCCCAACACTGCCAGGAAGGGAAACCCCAAGTTCCTGCTGCCGGGGGGAATGACCCTGCAGCGTTACAAAAGCAGCACTCCACGCACTCTACCAGAAAGAGCTGCCGTCCACCTCTGTCAGTGAAGAAGATCCCCACACATCTGCCAGAGTGAGCCCTCTGCTCATCCCCCGCCCTCACATGCCCACAGCATAAGGGGGGGGAACAAAAAGAGGCTATAACAGGAGATCTCGCAGCAGTCTGGGGGTTGTGTTACACCGACCTATCGATCATGATCTTGGGGTCTCCCATCCAAGGAATAAGGTGTCGCCCCTGCTCCTGGTACTGAGCCTTCTCATCATCTCGAAACAGCTTGCAGGCATAGCCGAACACCAGCAGCTCCACACGGCTATTCCCACCTCCACCTCCTCCTCCACCTCCTCCGGGGGGCCCGGGGACCGCTCCCCCGCCTGACAACAACATTAGGGGCGGTGGGCCTGCCTCTTCCGCAGTCCGTCGAGAACCTCCGACCCCTCCGTACATCACCAGGGGATGCAGCGAGGAGGAGGAAACTCGCAGTAACAACGACTGTCCGAGAAGCGAGTCCCCCAGAAGGCCAGGCCCGCGCTAAACTCCCCAGCTCCAGAGCACCACAGTCGCCATCACCCGAAACAAAATGGCGAGGCTTCCGCTTCCGCTGGGAGAGCAGAGGCTGAGCTGCCTGCTGCCCGGACGCAGATTCGCGATGGGTGCGGGCAGCGCGACCGTTAGATCGCGATGAAAACGCAGCGCGGCGATATTCCGCGATACCGGCGGGGCAGCGCGGCGATATTCCGCGATACCGGCGGGGCAGCGCGGCCTTGCCTGACTGCGCCCGGTTTAAAGGCGAGGAGCGGGGCTCTGCGGTTGTGACGAAAGTGCGGCGGGGCGGCGGCGGGGCGGGCCGGGGAGCGCCCGGGGCCGGGCGGGGGTGTCCGCGGCCTGCGGGGCCCGCGGGGCCCGCGCGAGACGTGCGGGGGCAGCGCCGGGGGGAGCGCGCGCCGCGGGCTCGGCGGGAGCGGCCGCTGGGCCGGGCGGTCCCCCCGGGGAGCGGAGCTGAGGGAATTCGCCTCAGGCCGCGCGGGGCGGGAGCGGGCCTGGAGCCGAGCGGGCTGGGCTGCTGAGCAGGCTTCTTCTGTGGGTGTTACTTCTGGTTGCTAAATTAGGCTTTTTCATTATTATTTTTTTTCTTTTTTTTTAATTTTTCCTACAATTGCGAAACGCAGGCCAAAATTTTCATTATTTATTTATTTACTGCCTCGGGATTGCTGTTTTTGTCACTCTTCAAGAAGTACGAAGGAACGTTTGGTTTGCACAGCAGGAGTTGATCCCCTGCATTTGCCCTGGGAGATGCTGGATGCCCGTGAACACAGGAAGAGCTGCTGGGGTTTTCCAGTGTGAACGACTTACTGGCATCATTGTACACAAATGAGTTATGCGTGTAAAACAGCGTGAGAAAAGCAACACACAAACACTGGAAAAGAGATGGATAGCTTGTGTCAGCATTTGGAAATACCTGCTGCCGTGTACTGGAGAAGGGGTTTAGCAGCTTCCTTGGAGGCCTCTTTATTCATCCAGTCATTAAAACAAAATCAGTACTTGGGGTTTCCACAGTATCTCAAAGTGAACTACAGAACCTGGGTAAACTTTGTGATGTATAATGCTGCTTTCAGGTACTTGTGACACACACAGTTCTACCTGCTATTCCACACCCTAGAAAAGATGGTTAGAAAAGTTAACATCTAAAGTTGACAACTGTATCCCTTGCAAATAAACATGTGGAAGTTACCAGTAATTAAATGCCTCAAAGAGTTATTGCTGTTCTATAAAAATAATGACTGAGTTATTTTGATGGAGAAGTCTTGAGTTGTTTTAATGAAGAGAGAAGTTCCAAGTGTAACACTCACCTTTTAGAAATAAAATTCAGACCTGAACACCAAGTAGACAGGTGGGAACACACTTGAGTGTTGTGCAACAATTTTAACCCAGCTGGGCAACATTTGGAGTAAAGAACAGAGCAGGAGAAAACAATAAAAAGAAAGCCAGGAAAAAAAAAATGAATGGTGTTTATGGAAAGCATAAGAAAGCAATTGAACATTGATGTGTGGCAAGGATTTTGTAAGTTCTGTAAGTCTTCTGGTAATGTGAATGATTCAGCCAAAATTATGGCACCAAAATGGCTCTGGGCAGTTGAAGTGGCAGTGTCATTAGAAAACTTCAGATGATTTTCCTGGGATATCAGCATTTGAGACAAGGATGTGACCAGTGCATGAGTCAGGTAAAGGACAAAAAGCGAAATCTTAGCCACAAAGAGTGCAATTACAGAAAGATGGAGGGAGTATTTTAATGATCTCTTTAATAGCGGAATGGATAAAGGCGAATGAGCAGCAATTTTCCAGCCAGTTGAGCCATTTGTAGAAGAGCCAAAAGGAGACCATAACACTCAGGAACAATAAAGCACCAGGTGTTGATAATGTTCCCACTGAATTATTAAGAACAGGAGGGGATAAGATTTTAAAAACTAATTTGTGTTAGTTCAGTAGTTTGAAAATAATGTAAAGAAATAGAAAAGGGGAATCACGTGTCAGTTTTTGAGAAAGGGAACAAAGTGGAACCTGAGGCCTGGGGCAGCATCTTGCTGTTTATTACAGCACGTGATGCTCCAGGCTGTTTGTTTGCATGTAATTAGCCTGTTAACAGAAGAGTGATTGACAGAGCTTTCTGGAAGAACAGGGCTACACACAACAGTTACAATCAGATTACTAAGTAACTGAGGAAAAGAAGGAGGAACGTGAGCAGAGTACACACAGGGATCTTGACTGTGTTAGTTCTCCTTTTGAACAGCTGATTTTTTTTTTTTTTCTCAGTATGTGTAAAAAAGGTTTTTTTGGTGTGTGGTTTGGGGTTTTCTGTGTGTTTTTTAATGTGCATCATCATCAGGAAAGAAACGTGGTGCTAATAATAATATGGGTTAGGCTTTTTTAACACATCTAAAGACACATCCAACTTTAATAAAAATAATACTCTGAAATTACTATAGGCTTTGTTTTAAAGTCTTTATATGGTAGGATGTCCTTGTTATTTCATTCAGATCCTTGTTTAGTCTCATCTTTCCTGGTTGTGATGAAGAGTAGCAAGCTGGAATAGGAAAAAAAATTACAAAATGAATCTATCTTCCCCTCCCTTTTTCTGTTTTCATTTTGCTATAGTTAGGAATGCAAGAATAAAGCAAGTAAAAAACAAGCTTTTTTTTTTTTTTTCCTTGGGTCAATACCAGTCTTTTTTTCCTCTGTCTTGATGAGCAGTGTAATTGTAGTCATCTAGTATTGTTTTGCAGTTTACCTTTAGCTAAAATTGTAGAATAGCACATTATTTTTCAGTTCTGAAGCAGGTTTGAATGCAAACTGTATTGTGCAGAAAACAAAGCAGAGGATAGGTGAGCAGTTCTGTACAGAAACACACGAAATTCTTCAGTAATTAAGAAACTATAATTTGGGAGTGGGATTTGGTATAAATTCAAAGACCAAGCTTGTAGCCCTCTATATTGATCAAATGGGGAAAACTGTATATGGGAGAGCTACCAGAAAGGATTTGGTTGACTGAAGTGACCACCATGTTTTTTATAGTAAAAATACAAAGCTTGCATATCACTATATTAATCTTAACATTGGCACTCTCAAACTATTGAAGTAGGTTTGCTATTTCTGTAAAATATACTCTGCTTTAGTCAGGTTGGAGCCAAGATCTAAGTTGTTTTTTTCTCTTGGTCATCATTTGTTCATCATGGTACCTGGCATTAACTCACACTGAATTCTTTATTCTATCTCAGTGATGTATTATAACAAAAAAAGCTGCTGTGCTCTTTAGGGGATGATGCATGGAACCTGTGAGGTTTCCTTGAACACTGAAATTATACGTAATTATTCTCTTAAAGATGATATTCCCCAAATTATCATGACTTTTTGAGCAGATTTTATTATTACTCCTGCCATTATGGTAGGATCCACATATAAAACATAAGCTAATTTCCATCAAATTGAACTGGGATCACCTTTTAAATACAGAGTTGCTGTATAACAGTAGCTAGGTAAACAATTCATGGGCACGTTGATGACTGCAGTAAATAACTGGAGGCATTAGTGATTGGGTGCAGAGTAGTGTTTAAGGATTTCCAGCACTTTTTAATTATAAGCTTGCTGTAATTCATAGCTTAGTAGCTCACTTCATACCCAGAGAGTTACTTACCTCTTGTATGGATATTTAAATATTCTATTTACCTCTCTCTCTTAAAAAAAACCCACGAGGTGAACCCCCCCTCCCTTCTTTTTAGCACAGTATTGTTGTCTGTTGACCACCTCTCTTATTTGGCAAGTTACACAGATGTGCCATGTATCCTCTGAGAGTGGTTTTTTCCTTTTGTTTTGGGGTTTTATCTGTGTCCCAATTTCTATGACTAAATTATTTGGTTACTGTCTTTATGCCAGAGGACTCCTTTCTTGAGGATGGTTTTAAGAATCAAAGATGCACTCAAATATAAACAGAAAACAATACATAATGTTTGTCCCTTTCACTTCCTTTTGCATTCTCTTTACTCAAAACCATCATCACTGTTGTATTTTATAAGGTATTTTATTACTGTGTGCTTGAAAAGGGTAAATTAAAGCTTATGAGTAGCACTAACAACCAATATTTTTTGCTTTTGAATTCTCTCATAGCAATAGCTTTGTTTTTTACAGTTTCCCCACCAAAAAAAGGTGCTGTGTAAGATTATCAGAGAAAATGAAATAGCTTTAAAATGTAATACATTTATAATTAACCAAATTGTTTACACTCAGCTTTCATCACAGATTTCCTTTCCTTGTCACTCTGGAAACCCATGCCAGAAGTTCCCTAAGGAATGCCTGGAGGTGTTGTTTGCAAAGCATAGTGTCACTGGATACTAAGTAGCATTGTTTTGGTTTTAAAGTAATGTTGTGACTTGCAGATAATGTAACCAAATTAAACTGCTACTTGGTGACAGCTGAAGTGTTTAAGAGCCACCTTCAAAGTTAACGGTGTATCTGTTTTAGGGCAGGACTTTTCACACTAAATTCCTCGTGCAACAAAGCAGCAAACCCCGTGTTATGGTCTGGCCAATTGTCCTCTCGGCCATTGGCAGGAATCCTGCCTGTGAAAGAAGAGAAGGTCACAGCTGAGCAGACTCACTACTTAGAGAAAACAAACTTATTTTTCCTATGAGCGGTACCGTGTGTTCCGTGGTGTGATAGCATTCCTAACAAAACCTTGATGATCACTGATCTGCTGCCTGAAGAGAATCCCACTCCATAAACAAAGAAATTAATTCATCGTTGGAAACATACAGATATCAAAAGGTCAAAGCCTGCCCTCGTGTAACCCTGTATCAGAGCCACTGTTAATTTTTTACAACAGTAGCATGCTTAAAGAACCCAAGACAGATTCATTAGCTTTAATGGACTGTAAGACTTATATTTAGTACTAATAACAACAAGGAAATACAGATTATTAATGGATGTAATTTTATATGGTAAAATGAATGTAGAGGTTAGGAAAGGTGGCTCACTTGCACACTTCATGGCTCTGACAATTTTTTTTTTTTTTAATTTATGTATTTAATTAAAATGAAGCAAATGTTGTTCCCAAATGTTGCTAAAGCACTCCTGGCCCTGTGTGTGCTTTAGAGAAATCAATGCTGCAGTCCTGTGTGGAAATAATTACTAAAGATTCGGGCTGGTTAGGCTACTACTCTTTCCTAGAGGAAAGAGGTGGAGCAGCAGCAGTTTATATTGTTTATTAGCTTCTTTAATGTTCTGTCACATTCTGTTCTACAGAGGATGATTTGAAGAGTTTAATTTTATTTACACTTAATTTTTAAATGTTTTACCAAATATAAGTCATTCAAGATAATAGGTTGAAAGTTTCATAGTTAGGAGATATTAGAGGAGCTTGTAAACCTCCCATGGCAGGGGCTGTTCTGGGTGTTGGTCTTGGTTTTTCTCAATACTGGTAGTTGTATATCATTACACTGTGTAAATTGGTTTCTTTAGTCCATAACAAGAGACACAGGAATGTGTAAAAAGGCAAAATTAACCACCATTTTTTTTCCTCCCTTTGTTGGCATAGTGTTTGTTAACAGATTGGAGTATGCTTTAATATGTTTTAGCTTTGAATTGTTGTTGTTGTTTGCCTCACAATTTCTTTCTAATCTCTGTGCGTGTTCACAAATAGCAATTTCTTCAGTCCTTAATCCATCTGTGCAGCAAGTCACCTGTTTGCTAGATTGCCATTCACATCACTGGGGGTTTTGTTGATCCATAATGGAAAGCAGAATGTTCAGTCAATATTGTAGGATGTGAGCTGTGAATACAATCATGATTTGCTCTGGTTTGATGGAAAATTGAAAATTAACTAGCTTGAGCTGTAATACTGATTGTTGTCAAATAGCAATCAACAGCTCTGCACCTTTGTGTGGAGGTGAAAAGGAGAGAAGTTGTCTTCTGAGAAGTTTACATTCAGAATTGCTGCTGGAGTCTGCCTCGACTGCAAGAACCAACACTGCATGGACATTTTGCCTAAGAAAACTGTAGGCAAAAATGTTGCTTTCAAGCCCTTGATAATGTGCATGAAATGTTGTAACCATATGGACTTAGTAGTAAAAGTTTGTGTAGGTCCTTCAAAAGGAACTACTGTCACTGTGATATTTCATACTTTTTAAAATATATTTTTTTATTGCTATTATTAATTTTTTATTAGATCTTTCTGCAGAAAATTTTGTGAGTCTCAAACATTCAGAAAGTGTTTCTTGAAATAAACTTTTGTTTGACTCAGAATGTAACTTCAAAATGGTAGCTTTGGGGTAGACAGCTTAGAAATCAAAGCAGACTACAACTGACCTCTTGGTTATTTAGTTGAGGAATGGCTTGTCAAAAGTTTGAGAGCAATCACTGATGGACACATGAAGCCAGTGCCAGGTGGCACAGTGCAAGAACAGACTGCTTGCTATTGCTTGTGACTGCATCTTGAAGCTGACTATTGTGCAAAGGCCTCCAGCAACACTGGCTTTTGTAAGGCTGCTCGATTCACAGAGGTGCCAAATAAAAAGACTGAAGTGCCTTCATACTGATAGTGCCAGTTTGAGTAATCAAATCCAGGTAATTCTTCCCTCTAAGGCTTCAGATTTTCTTGGATGAAAAACCCTTAAGTTGTTGTGTTTTTTTCAGAGTTAGATGTTTGGCTTCCAAATGCCTCAGCAGTGTCAAGTGTTTTATACTCAACAGCTGATGCTTTTGGAGTGTGCTGCACACTGTGCCTTCAAATCAGTCAGTGTAAAGCCAAATGTAATTTGCAACTTTCTTCACATGTTTTTTTCTCTAGTGCATCTTGCCATCATCCTCTGCAAAACTCTTGTCTTTCCCAATCACACATTGGCTGGGCTCAACTGAGGGACATGGGAAGCCAGGGAGCTGTTTTCCCCTCACGGTGGATCAGCTGGGTATAAATTGTTAGTGTTTCCATAATGGCAAGATCTAATACTTGAATGCAAATGTAAAAAAAACCACTCACAGCCACTGCTCATTGAAGTGTGCTTCAAACTTCATATATACCTTATACAGCCTCTGCTATATATGACTGAGATAACATCCGTTTCTGAAGCTGAAGTTAGAAAAGATAACTTTACCTAAAGTCATGTACTTGTATCCCATAATTTATTTCAAATACTTCAGTCTGAGATACGTCTGAGTATAAAATGCTAATGAAGTGGTGAAAGAGACGTCCTATATTAGAATTCATTCTAAAATTCATTCATTTTTTCCAGATTTGAGCCTGTTTAGCTGTCTTCATCTATTGATGTAAATTTCCTCAGCTTCTTTCTATTTTGATGCTGCTTTTCAAAAAACCTAATTCTATGTGCAAGGTTCAGAACATTAATGTTCTGAGGGGAAAAACAGGAGCTACCAAATCTGGAAGGAAACTGCTTCAAGATCTCTTGATGCTTCATAAAGATACCTCTCTGCCTAGTGCAATGGTTATGGTTTTCTTAGCTTGAAAGTCTGAGCTGCCTAAGCTGTCTCAGTCAATACAATTTGTTTGTACAGGGGAAGCCAAAACAAGTGATTCATACTGCTGTGTAAGTTAATACAATCTGCTATGATTAGTAAAAACACACAAGCAAAGTGTGTTTGCCATCTCCATACTGTGTGCAGTTTTGAACATCAAAGGAAAGCACACGCACTAAGGAGCATGATCAGCATGATAAGCTGAAATCTCATCCTACAATCACAGCCTTGTGATGTTTCTCTTATTTTTATAGGCTTTATAATTTAGGAAAACTTCAAGGAAAAAGATCTCAGTCCAGTTTCTGTTTCTACACAGCCAGAATGATCTTTGTAAAGCTGCTCAGGCATGTCTGAGACTGTGGGGTTGAATTATTTTCCATGCAGTTATCCTGGCATTTGTACCTGGCTCCTTCCTTAGGCAAAAATCTCTGGTGTTACTGAAGTATTTCTGAGAGAAGCCTGAGTACAATAAGAGTATAAATAACTTCATCTCTGGCTAAAATGCCAAAACAATAAAAAAAGTGTTACATTGGCCTCATAGCTCTTCTTTTAATGCTGCTGAAAAATGTATCCTGAAAAAATAATATTTAGCTTCAAAAACTGTAACACTATCAGTCTTTCAGTGTTGGGCATGACATTTTCTTCTCCTGCATAAATTGTCAGCCTGAATCTTTGTTACCAGAAAAGTGGTTTAGATAGTAACTTGGGGCATGTTTTGGGAAGCTATTGGGTTTTGTTGGTTTTTTTGTTTGTTTGTTTCTTTGGTTTTTAATATTCTTTTTTCTTGGGTAGGAATACCCCTATGTTTTGGAAGAAGCACAACTTAAAATTTGACAGTGGTGTTTGAAAATTGTAAAGTACTTTGCTATGAGTCATCCATTCTTGCTGTTAGAAGCCTGTAAAAAACCCCCACTGGCAAAATTGCCTGATTATCTTGTGAGCTTCTGCCTTGTGCCAATACCTGCTCAAGGATAAAGGGAAAATAAACCCCATGATATTCCTTTTGGCTGACTTTAAGAAAAGGGCAGCAGAGTTCAGTGATGTCAGGAGGGCTGAGCAGGTCAGTGAGGTCCTGTAATTGGAATATATTGCACATTTAGGTCTGTTTTGGAATAATTTGGTGCTAGACAGTGTTCAAGGCTAACAGCACAACCTAATGAGAAGATGAATGGTACTGATGCCTTCATGCTCAGAGCAGTGATGGTAGAAGCAAAAATATGTCTTCTAAGACTATGGAAAAGAGATTATCCTCTATCATAGTTTCCAATATGTTCAAAAGTCTAATTTAGTTCTCCTGTGCTATTTTTCACATGCTATGTGCCCAGAAGGATCTGCTGGTCTGGACAGCAGTCTGAGACTTTCTTATGCTTTCTTTATGCCTATGAGACTCTCTCTTTCCTAAGACTTTCTTTATGCCTTCTTGGCAAATGGGCTGTTAGCAGCCAAACTGAATTAGTACATATATTGTGCATTGGACTGTGTGTTAGATTTCCACTTCTCTTTCCTGAGTAAAGAAGGGTACAATTTGGATATTTGGGAAAAGAAAAAAGCATATAGAATTCGAAAACTAACCTGTAAGTTTGAATCTTTAAGATGCTTCTCAAAATTACACTGGAATTCATGCACAGGAAATACCAAACAAGTAAATTAGTTACAGCATTTTACTGTTCACATTAAGGATCCTGTGCTTCTCTGCCCAGATCCATCAGTTATTTGCTTGGTACCAAGCAAATGTATCCCTGTAATTAATTACTTCATTCTTTCATGTGTTTTCCATTGAATTTAATGACAGAACTGAGTGTGGTTTTGAACAAATTAACAATTGTATAGCAAATATTTTCATGACTATAATGTTTGAATATTTTACAGTCAATTTTCAGCTTAAAAACGTGAGAAAACATTGGGTTAAATTTTTCAGCTAGGAAGAAGTAGTAGTTTGTTAGCCAGACCTGTCCTCTTCTGATTGTGGATGAATAGAACTGAATGTCACCCAAGTTTCTCCTTTAACATGTTAATTTAGAACTGTTCTGTAAACACTTTTTCATATTTGAGAAACATAAGAGTCTTAACTGAAAAGGCAGAACCTGTCCCTTGCCAATGTGATGTTAAAAGCTTCTAATTTTGAGAAATGCTCCCTTTTACATGCAGTATATGAAAATTAGTCTTCCTTTTCTTTCAGCACAAGCCAACAATACAGAATCTAGAGACATAAGTGGCTTTATGTGCCTCACCACTGGGAACTAGTGCTTAGGACTTGAGACCTGACATCGCACATGCTTGTGTTCCATGCCCACCAGGTTGCTGAAAGTGGCCCAGTCTGCCAGATGGTCTGTAGAGTTCTGCCCCTTTCTCTACATGGGAGTTTGGAGGACAGAATGTCTCTCTTCAAAATACATTTAATGTGCTCTTAATTCACCCTGGATGTTTGTCAATGAAAACGGGTGGACTAATCAGTAGTGATTTTGAAACTGCTCCATCTTTTCTTTGGGAAGTCTTAAGCATATTAAAAGAATTGAAAGTTTCCCTGAAACTTCTCCCTGTGTCTGCCAGAACAGTAAATGCTGCCAAGTGATCTCTGTTGTGATCTGTAAAGACAACCACCAGCTCTAGGCAGGATCTTGTCAATCAGACACTCTCCAGTTAGTGCCCTTTTATCTCCAGACACAGGGTTAGCTGCTGGAAGGTTGCAGTGCTTGCTTCTGTGTACCAGTTGAAACCTTGTTATTTGGAGAAATTAAAGCAAAACAATTTTATTTTTTTTCTTCAGTTCCAGTTTGGGGCAGGAGAATGGTTGGGAAACGTGCATAGCCAAGATTACAATGTAACAGGAAATGGGCTGAGCTTTTACATTTGTGGTGTATGTAGTTATTAAAGACATCCGGAGAGGTTTCAATTATGATAAAATAATGTTTTCATGGGAAAAGAAGTATTGGGTCCTGAAACATGTTTTTGTAAGAAACAACAGATGGAAACTGAAACCAAACATATGCCAATTAAAAAAGATTAGGCATATTCACAACTGCTGCAATAAATCCATAGTTTTCTGCCCTGCAATGCCTTTGAACTAAACATAAGTACCTTTTGGAAGATTAACTTTAATAAAATATGCATTATGCTTTAGTCAAATGTAAATAATTGCACTAGGACTATGAGTGATACTTTTCCACAAAGCCATTTGAAGGGACCTTCTGGGTAGTTGGCTCAGGAGGGAGTGTGACTGCCTCCAAAGGAGCTGGGAGCAGAGTTAAGGAGTTGTGATGTCAGGCAGAGGCACAATTCTGAATAAAGAGCATGTTTCATATGAGATTTGAGTAAAATGTGAATGGAAAATAGTGATGGGCCCCAGGATGGTATCATGTATATGGCAATAGCTACCTGAAGAGCATTCTGGGGAGGCTGGGCAATATACATATTTCACACCATGCAGGAAGTTTAGTACAGAGACCAGGTTAATAACCTACTGTGAAAACATCTTGAACATGATGGGAGATGAGAACATTGCAGCTTCACACTTGTGTAAGCTAATGCAGTCTCCAAAACAGGATGTTTCCCCATCAGCTGTTACTGATGAAGAGGGATCGTGCTGTTCCAGAGACTCCTTCTCCCTTTACTAGTGCTGGTAATTGAATGGCAGGCATTCAGAAGATGCATAAGGAATCTGCACAGATTTATCTGTGAATCAGAGAATTTATTAAGCTGTTAACTTCCCCTGTTTATATGTTCAGGTAGATTCAGAGTATCCATATGACTCACCTCCATAATAGGGCATAAACTCTGCTACCTCTTCACAGCTTTTAATTTGACTTTCCTGTCCATAGATCCAAATGTGTCAAATACATTGCTAAACACTGTTCACTGACAATTTATGTATCTTCATTCTCAAAGCTGTGCTCAAGAAACCAACAGCATAAATGTAATAAAGGGTCTTAGGGTGTCCACTGGGGCAATTCAAATTCTTCTATGCTCACATATAGCAGATAAGGTACTGTGCCAACACCCATTGTTTTGTTTTGATAAAAATGTATTCCTGTGCTCTGAGCTTGTTACTGTCTTCAGTGCTGATAGCACAGAAATAGAATGGCACATTTACTATAAATCAGCACATGGTGCTGGCTTTCTGTTGAGAGAAGAATTGTTTATTAAAGCAGCAGTTGGCAGCCCTTACAGGCAACTTTTCTCATCTATTTAAGTGATAGATAGTAGCAGACTTACTGCATGGCCAGATGCAACTTTGGTCATGTGCTGTTTTATTCTTCATATAGGACTGTAGTAGTCTGCTATGAAAACCTAATTTCCCAATAGTTGAAGCATATAATTTCTTTTAAGGCTTGTTTCATTGATACTGCACATCTTGTGGGATTAAGCCCTTATTAAAAATGTACCCATGCTTTGTACAGAGAAATCTGCACACTGAAAATACGAGAAGGCAAAGATTTTATCTTGGATCACTCTCCGCTAACTACTATTTCTGACGCACCAACTGAAAAGAGAAAACCTGCAGAAACAGTTCCAGGCCTAACCTTGAGACTTTTGTTGTTTTCCTTGGGCAAAGGATGGTGTTTGGGAGTACACAGAGTATAGCAAAACTGAGGGGCAGCTCCAGGTTTTAAGTTCTAATCCAGGATATTGAGCACAAGCTCAGATTTTCTGACTGCTTAAAGCTAGGTGGCCCTCAATGGAGTTCTCACTAAGGTTTTGCCCTAGGAATTTTAAAAAATATTTTACTAAACTTTAACATATCGTATGTGTTACACTGAATGGGGTCAGGAGCACATGAAACATGATGCTTTAATTCCACATTAAGCAGGAAAAGAAACTAGCTACATGGTTACCAGCAAGCTTAAGAATCTGTCAAATGCCTAAATTTCTGAAGAAAGCTCACAGAAAGTATTACTGTAGCTGTGGGCTGAAGCTGAGCAATAAAACTTGGATCCTAGTCAAAGCTAAATTATACCCCAAAGTGGTCTGCAGTCATTTTGGCCTGATCCTTTAGTGCAGTGAAAGGCTACCCAGAAGCTGCACTGCAGGGCTGAACCCTGGATGTCTCCTCTCATGTAAACTGGTTATAATTCCAATTTCAAGCCATAGTGGTGTCTTGGATTTTTTGTGTGCCAGTCAAATTCCTTGCTGGGAACACATATGAGTCAAGGGATCTTCAGCTCATCTGCTGAGAGGCAGATTACCTATACCATGTCAGTGACAGCTGTGAACAACAGATTACTGTATTTGCTTGAGTCTTGCCACAGGAGTCCTTAAATATTCAAGTCATTATTTTGTTTAGACAGTAACTCAGAGATAGGTGTAATGGGATAGTTTTCTGCCTCAGAGGCTTCCTGCTCCTTAGGCGGTGGATACTGAAGTATTGATGAACAGCATCTTTGCAGGTCTGGTCAAAAGAGCTAGATGCTGTAGGACTTCCAGCCTAATAGCACTAATGTCCAGGACACAAAGCCTATTATTCTTTACCATGTCATCAGTAACTAATAAATGCAGGACAGATGGATCCAATTATGTCCCATTTATTGTGTTGCCTTAGTGTCCTCAGCTAAAACAATAAAACAAAACCAGCTCTTGACAGCAGCAAGTGGTGGCATTGTAAGAAAAAAAGCAGCAAAATATGCAGTGAACAAGGCTAGGATTTTGCTCAGAAAAAGAGGAAGCTTGTTTTCCTTCCACCAAGCAGCAGCTGTGATTGTTAATTAGGGAAATAAATGAAAAGTTGTCAGTTCATTTCTGCACTTTATTTTTAATGCAGCAATGGAGGAACAGACACCAGAGCCTGTGAGAGATTTCTCACTTGATCTTCAAAGGGCAAGGGAGTTCTTTGCTGAGCAAGGCAATGATGTTTCTGAAAACAGGTATGAACCCTGCAGACCTATTGAGAACCTACTTATTTTCTGTTTAAATTATCTAGTTTTGGGATGCCCCCAAAACAAGTACATCTGAAAGCCAGTCTACTCACCTTACTCTCCTTCATCCTGCAACATGTGAGCATCAGACATGCTTGATGTTACTGTGAGTTTACTGAAGATGAAGCTCACATTGAGGTCAGTAATTTGTGGGACTGAGTTTACAAGGCTTTTCTGAGGGACAGAATAATACATCATCTCTTGCCATGAGCACAGGCACACATACCCACTTCCATTAATCTGTACTGCTAAGGAGCAGTAGAGGTGTTTGCATATTGCAGCTAAAAGGCTAGCATAGTTTGTGATTAAATAACAGGACTGGAGGCCAGAAGTGATGACTTCACCTGCCTGTGCCATCACTGCTCTTTGTAACCATGTCTTGCTTTACATCTACCACTCAGTGCAGCACGGTCACTTCTGGAGAGATAGATGTGGCTTAGTAAGACTGACTTAGGCTCCCTTGAGGAAACCTCTGGCTTGGCAGGGTTTCAGCAAAGGCTTTTTTGCAGTGCACTCACATCTGTATTTTTATGTATCTATGATCTGAAATGTTTTCTAAACAGTTTGGGAGTTTCAACATAGCATTTAGCAACATCCTTTTTTCTCCTCCCTCTTCTTGTTCAGTTCAGTTCTACTATCTAAATAACCCTCAGTTCATATGCAATTTTGAGCCTTCTCCTAGTAATACTTTGGAATTCTATTCTATTTTGCTAAATATAATAGGGTGGAAAATATGCTATTGATTTTCTGTAATTGTACTACTTTAATTGCCAGTAGATGTGTGAAGGGGCATAGAATGAAGAAAACTGTCCCAGAAGACTGTAGGTGCAAAAAAGACTCCTGTCAGTGGAAGCTGGGAATGCAGGGGAAAAAAGAAGGGACTGCTGATAAGAAGTTTGACATTGATCATCTCTTCCAACTACTTAGAAAACTCACAGTACAGTTGGTTTTGTTTCAATACAACACAGTAGGACCACTACTGTCCTGTTATACAGCTATTATTACAAGGTGCAAGTGTCCAAAAATAGTGACCATCTGACTGAATGTGGGTTCTGTTTGTTGTCACTGATGTGTGTTGCTTCCTCTCTCCCATTCCCTGACTGCTTGGGTGTAATTGCTGACTAGGCTTTGTAACTAGAGAGGAGGCTGGAGGACATGTCACTCACCTGGGTTTGGCAGAGACTGGTTCTAATTGCTTGGATAACTGTGGAAGTAATTAAGAGGGACATGTAGTTTTTGTAGAAAAGGTGAAAAGTCATGAGCAGATTTTCCGTGAATGTTAATAAACATTTAAAGAGAGAATCAGTTGCATCCATTCACATGGCAGTGAGGACTGCTGGCTATCACAGACTTCATATTTACAGTATTTATATGGTGTGGTGCTACTATGACCCTCTTTCACAACGGTAGCCTCTCTCTCTCTTGCTGATTTTACACCTCCAGCCTGATTATTGTGTTAGCAATTTGACAGCAGTGGGTGATAACTCATGCCAGTATTTCAGAGTGGTTTGAAGATATTTGAAGAAGACTGAAGGCACCTGAGCAGTGACACCAGGCAGCAGGGGTTGAAAAAGGGACACAAGCAGCAACATCTGTCCCTTTAGCCTTTCAAAAAGCAACACTAATGCTGGGCAGGGGTAACACACCGAGACAACTTCTATGAAAAGTCAGCCTTACAAATACTGACATACAAATACAGAGTGAGGCTTTGATCCTGAAAATTGTTCTGTCTGGATGCACTGAGGTTAAATAACCTTGATGTGTTGACAATCTTCTTTCCAAATAAATGACTCAAAAATACAAATATACTCAATCTCATTAAGGGTGAACGCATGGAAAAAAAATTACCATCCCATGTGATGAAGCTGCCAGTGATGTCGTGTCACAGGGAGAATACTGTGAATCAATATACATTGTTCTGCTTGTCAGCATTCAGGAAACAAGTATGTTAAAACTTGGCAGTGAAACCTGAAAATACAGACTGAAATTAATTCAATTGAAAAACTATTAATTTCCCTGTCTTATAGTAACTGGATTTGGCTAGATTTGTACCAAGCCTATTATCAGCTGCAGAGGGCAGAGCTATTGATCAGGTACATAGAGTGTCACAGAGTAACTCAAATACGAAGAGAACAGAAATTTTATTAATGCACTTAAACTTCTGCCTCAGTAAGACCTTTAATTTTATCTACACACAGTTTGTGCTGGTTTAACTACTTCTTGCTGCAGTGGTTGTTGCTGAATTAATGTGAACATAATACATAAACAAATTCCAGTTGTTACAGTATTAGTGTTGAAGAGGAGAGATTGCATTGTGCTGGGGCTCTGGATGTTGACACCTACATGTACTCAGAAGTAGGGGTAGAACAGACTCAAGACAAGTACCACCCTGGGCACTAGTTAAATATGTTAATGATTATGTTCATGATTCACAGATTTTGTGGTGCATATCAGCCTGCTTTCTTCCTGAGGATTCTCAAAACACTTTCTGCATTTTAAGAATACAGAGCTGATGATTTTTTTATCAAACTGCTGTCACTTATCAAACTTGACAGCTACTTTGCTGCTATCAGCAGTACAATAAAAGTGTCACATAGCAGTTAGCACTGCTGCTTACATGCAAAAGTGGACACATAAGTAGCAGGTAAATTTATCAATTACAACTTAAGATTGTGTTATAAGTTGTACATGATTAACTTAATTGTGACTCTATCAGCTGTTGCATACAACTATATAAATCCCTCTGTGGAGCACTTGGCTTGATGGATTTACTATTGGTAAAAGTAATTTCAGATCCTTAATGTTGATCAGAAGTATCCCATCCAATGGGAAACAGCATCATTAGCAAAACACAGAGTAACCAGACTTGGATGGAGAAATAATTATGCCAGCTATCATTAGTTCTCAGCTCCAAAAAGTGTTTTAGGTGTGTCATAGGCGTCTTCTACCCACACAGTGATATCATGTAAATGTTTAGCAGGGAGGTCTGAGTGATTTGTTACCCTCAGGAACAGGCTGCATGGTTCAGACTAATTGGTCTCTGGTTTTTCAAGAGGAATATTTTTTTTCTCCCTGGTTGTCAGTCGTACACCTTTTTAAATGGACACATTTGTAGCCAGGCAATTATTGTTTTGTCATTGTGGTTAAATGGGAAAGAGCATTGCATACAAATGACACTATGTACATTTAACCATTGCTGAATCTAAACAATATGCTTTTCATCTTATAATCACATCCATCTGTAATCTTGCCTTCCCTGTCTCTAGAGCAACAGCAGCAGAGCAGCTGCTTGCTCACACGTGGAAAGCATGTTGTAAGGCATCTAACTTGCACTCAAATCAGGAGATGATGTGCTACTTACTAAGCAAAAGGTTCCTTGGGCTGAAGGTTTGCTGCAGTCTCTTGTGTCACTGGAGATAGCACAGCAGCCACTGTAAGTTCATGCCCTATTTATTCTCAAATGGCAGCATATCTGAACAAAAACATGCCACCAGCTTATCAAAATCTCTTACAAAAGTAGATGGCTTGCAAGCACACAGTAATAGCTAAAATACTTTCATCAAATTGTATGTGAAGAGCCAATCTAGAAATGCTTTGTCCCTATTTTTATCTGAATTGTCACAGCTCTGACCTTACAGAGTATTGATCAAACTGCAGCAACACATGTAACGTACCTGGTCTAACTATAATTTGGCTAGTTTAAGCAATACAAAGTGAAGATATTGTAGGAATAACTCCAGACAGTAGCTTGCACTGATGTGTGTGCTGTCTGCATCTGCTGTGATGTTTACCTGGAATAGCTGGACACCAGTTGCACCCTCCATCATGGTGTTTGAGCAGGTTGATGACCACTCCTTCCCTGGGAAGGTCCAGGGATGTTTCCACCCCATAACACTCCTTACTCTTTAGTTTTGATATCAATTTTGTAATGTGTGATGTTACCTGAGTATATATTGAGTTACAAGAACATCCAGAGCAGCATTTTACAGTCCTATTGAGCTTTTCCTCTGTTCCAGATTTCCAAACACAAAGTGCAGTTCTCTCCCTGCTGCACTATATTTTGTATAGCATGTGATGTGAAAAGACCTTTAAGTAACTTTGCATAGTTGAGAATTCTGCAGCCAGCTCAGTGAGTGAAACATGCTTCCTGAAATTATGTATTTGCTTATTTCAGTCTTCTGTAGATTTGTCTGTGTAATGAAAACTCAGTAAAATTTTAATTGTTTTAAAAAACCCCACACCAGGCAACAGCCCAACCCTTTCATCAGCAGATCATGCCAGGGTGTCACTGGCCCAGAATCTAAAGTGTCTAACCAGAAGTCATTCTTCAAACACAACTCCCAGAATGAACCACTGCATTATATAAGATCTATGAATTATTCATTAGCTCTGATTTAATATTCATCCTGCCACTGAGGCTAAGCCAGCCATATATTTGCTGGTAAAAATAACAGTTTACGTTACAGTGGAATAATAATTCAAATTGTTATTTTATCCTTAACTGACAATATTGTTACCAAGATAACTTTACGTACAGATAGAAATTATATCCATTCATACTCTGAAGGCCTCTGAGACCCACTAGATATTCTTGTAATATTTTATATATGTAATGCACATGAGGTGTTGTATGTATATATAGAGTAAATAAAAGGACTGAGCAGATAACATTACATCAAAGGAGTTGGTATTGCATTATACTTTTGGCTGTATGCTAAACAATCCTTCATGTCTGCTTCTCTTTCTTTCTCCATTCATTTTTCAGCATGACTTTTCCTTATGCAGTACACACTGTGTGTTGCATCTCCTTTTTTTCTTTTGTTTCAGCTGCAAGTGTTACCAATTATATTGTTTGACTTCTTTCTTTCTTTTTCTTTTTTTTTGCATAGCAGTTAAATACTTTGACTCCTGAGGATAATAACCTGCAGTGCCCAGCTCTGCCTGGAATACTGAATGTATAGATCAATACAATTGACTGCCAGTATTAATTATTTCAGGAAAATTTCCCAGCCCATTGTTGCAGCTTTCGTTCAATTACATATTATTTAGTCTCCTTGGATCTCTAGGACAGCAACAACACGGGTTATGTAACCTTAAGGACAAGTTCTTTTTTAATTTCAAAGTAGTTAGTGCCTTCTTCCTAGTGTCAAATCCTCACCCCCAGGCTCATTAGGTGACTCCAGGAGGCACAAAAGGCATTTCAGTTGCATTGCAGCACTTTAAATGTTGATCCATTACTTTGAAAGGAACTTCTCCAGTTTTGACTGGTTTCATCATCTTGTGGAACAAAAGAGTATTGGAATTAACTCTCTGTAATTTGCCCATCTGGCCTGTATTGCCTACATCCTCTTTCTCAGCATCTCCAGAAAACTTGTAAAAGTCTTTGAAACAAAGGTCTGATACACAGCAAAAGAGCAAGCCCTCAGGAGGCCAGGTGGAGGTGAGGAAAAGTGTAATTTTGACCTTAAGAGGCAATATATTTAATTTTAAAGCCAGATGGAGTTCATACAAGATTCCTAAACACACAGGATATGACTTAAAAAAGAAAATAATTGTCAAACATGGCTGACCAAGGTCTCAATCCTGTTGTGTTGGTGAATAATGATGATGAGGGGGATTATTGAAGCTTTTAATTATGATTTTCCTTGGTGTTTTTAAAGGAAAAGGCTGTGCTTTTTTTTTTTGGTAATATTCACTGAGATGTTATTGTCTTTGACTTTGTGTGGAAAGCTTTGTATGCAGGGTGTGCTGCTGAAAAAATCCCACCAGCACTCCAGTGCAAAATTGGCGTGAGCTATTGTCTGCCTGCTCTCAGTCCCTCTGGGCTCTGGACACACAAGCCAAAACAGCTTGCAGGCATCATTTTTCTTGGCACCGTTAATATTCTGAGTTGAAATCTGGTTTGCTCTTACTTGCCTGTAGCCATCAGAGATGGGAACTTCCCTGTTTATGCACTGTCAGAAGCAGATGTTTCTCCTTCTGCACAACGGAAAGACTTTCTTATGGAGAAATAAAAATGTTTCCAAGGAGAATCACTTGTCACAGGGCAAGAATAATTACATTTACTGATCCATGCTGTTTATCTTGATCTTTTTTGGATGTTTGAAGTAGTAGAAAATAATTTTTAATCACTGTGGGTAGGAAAAAATAGATTTTTGTCTCCTTTGTCACAGGTACAAGCTGCTTTAATCAGCAGAGGTCTTGCTCTGTAAAGAAAAATCCAGTATGTCCAGACGTCATCATTGACATGCACAGACTTGCTTACATGGACATATCCTTTCTGTCATTGAGTATTTTTGCAGGTCTGGACACGTTACTGGAGAGCAGCTTGCTGGCTGTTGCTGGCAGGTGTATGGAATGCTGCTGTAGACAGGCCCTCCTGGGGCTGTTGTGGAGCAAGTCAGCTCCATGGAGCCTCCACAGTCTGCCCATCCTAACACAACCACCCACGCTGCCCTTTACAGACCTGTCTCCCTACTCACTGCACTGAGCTATAGAGCAGATATGAGCTGGTAGCACCCCTAAGGGACAGGCTACACATGAGACTAGGGAAGGAGCAGGCAGGTGGAGAAAGCCCTCCAGGGATTTAGTTTCCAGAACCCAAAGGAATGACCCCTGTGATGATATCCATTTGAGGAGCCAGGTTTAGGCCCTCTACAAGCAGTGTACTGCTCCTCTAGGCTCTGGGGTTGGATTTACCTTCTGCCTATACAGACTTTCCAAATTCACATTTAGGATTTCAGCAGAGGGCTAAAAAATCGTGAGGATCAGTCTGTTTCATGCATGCATGAGACCTAAAATTTATCATTAATGTGCCTTGATGTATGAAAGAGTGGGAGTACCCTTACATGAAAATTCAGCTTCTTTCTGCTCCTGTTCATTTTGAAGTGCACTGCCACTGCTGCTTGCCTGCTGTGCAGATCCACTAAAGCACAATTTTGTAACCAGATTGCCTTTGTTCTCTCCACAATTTCCAATGGCTTATACCTTTCTCTCTTTTTTCTTTTTTAATCCTTTATGATTGTGCTAAGCCTAAAGTTAACATGAGAAACTTTATAGAAGTCATAGATGTGTTATGAATTTAGCCCTGCACTTTCCACTTCAGATCAAAGCTATGTCATGAAAAGTGTTGCAGACCCAGCTCATGTACTGGAGGTCCCATTGTTACTGTACAAGCAGGGGGACTATGATGGGACATTCAGTTTGATATCATGATGTAATCTGATGCCACATTCTTGGGTTAAGTGTGTAGCTCTTGAGGAAGCCAGGTATCTCAGTGGGGTGGAAAAAAACTTCAAACTTCCCACATTGTTATTCTATGTTATTGCTCATTAGTGTAGAATATAAATCTTGCTAATTAAAATGGGTACTAGCAATTAAATTAAACAATGTCTTAAAATGCCCAGCTTTGCCTGATCTTCAGTAATAGCTTTTTCTGCAGGCTATACTTTCTCATGTGTATATATATTTCCAAGATGATTATGATATGATTTCCTTTGTTTCAGAGCAATCAGCTCTTCAAGGACTAGACCAGAACCTCAGCCTCTTAATGAGATGGGTACCAGCAGAAGGGGAGGAGGGAAGGAAAGATAAAATAGTCATCAAGCTGAACAACTTGATGACTGAGAGGATCATATCCTCAGATTATTGGATAACCAGCTAATTTCAGTTATTATTAACGTCCATTTTAATCTCTGAGTCAAGGATATATAGAACATTTTTCTTGATCCCAGTGCTGTATTATTCATAAAATAGCCAAATTATTTCTCCATTATTTCTCAATTGTCATGGTGAGGTATAAAGCAGCAGGACATTAGATAATGTGTGTACCAGTATGTTTAGAATTGTTTTAGTAATCTTTATGTTATTTCAGATTAGAATCCAGGTAAGTATCTGCTGCAGAAATGTATTTTAACTGGAAAAACCATCTATGCAAGTGCTCACATTAGAGTATGTATTCCAGCAGATCTTGGTTTCCCCTTCTCAGTTGTTTCTGAACTTGCACAGCAAAATATGAAATTCCTCTCGTCTGTTCACCACACAAAAGGAAGCACAAAGTTAGATATAAAGTACAGTTCCATTTATAACAACTTTTTGTTTTTACTTTTTTTTTCTTCCCCCCCTGATTGCCTGTCTTCCAACATTGACCTTAGGACTAGACAGTCACTGTGGGTGAACTGTTTCAGGTACCTAACAGTGACAGACAGATCACTGGCCAAACTTTGCTCTGTTATCTCCTTAAATTTCTCACTAACTGTTGGTAGAAAAAATTTTATGTTTTTATTTCAAGATCTCCACTAACATTAGGAAACAAAACTGCTGTTCAAACCCAATTCTCACCTGAGTTTGTATGACTATCACACAGCTTACAGATCAGAAGCTACTTTTCCAAATTTCAGCTGAGTTTATGGAATAAAAACAAATAGAAACCTAGGAGTGTACATTTTTCCAGTGTCACTTTCTAGCCCAGACCACCATTATAAGATGGGCTGAAGTTACTTATTGCTGGACCTCTTACTGATGGACCAATTGATCTATTTTCTGGCGTTTATGCCAGTATGATTTATGAACCAAACTGGAATTCTTAGTACAGAGAAGTCAGTCACATCTGCACTTGACTTCTTAAGTTTACAGTGTTTCACCCCCCTTTCCAATTGTATTTATCCTATTATGTGCTGTGTTTTACCTTCCAGTTGACTGCCATGTGGGACTGAATCCTAGTTAACTTTTTCATATTGCTTTGGAAACAGAGCCAGCTCCTGCAGCATCCACCATGAACAGCTTGGCAATCAGAAAGCCCAGCTAGAGGAAGCAGTTACAGTGGATTTCCGTGGAACCCATTTTAAGTATTTTATTTTGTTTCTCTTCTAAATGGTATCACAAGTAGGCACAGAATAGAGGAGCTTATGCTAATTCTGGCAGTTATAACTTTCTGGGACTGCTAGTATTTCTCTCTTTGGAAACCTGTCCTGAGAGATGAACTGCCCAGTTGGATTCTCCACTTTCCTGTTCAAAGCACATTTCAGCTCCTGCTCTGGATGCTATTTTGTCTGAGAAGGAAAGGACCAATTTTTTTGTTGCTATATTTGTCTGAGAGAGAAGCCCTCTCTTTATTCAGACCACACAGATGAATTCACAGACATAGTGGCATTTTGCAGAGCTAAAATATTTTGCAGACAGCAGAAAGCATCTGTTACCTGAGGAAACTGTTGGAAAGCAAACCCCATCTTTCTGAAATGTCTTTGCTTGTTGTAAACCAGGATTTTTCCAACTGATTTCATTTGCTCAAGTTCTCCTTCTCTGTGCTCATTCTTGCACTACTGTAATCAAGAGGGCAATTTTCATTGACTTCACCAAATGGGAAGATGAGGCCCGTGCAACTTTTGTTGTTGCAGGGGACTGTGCTCTTGCACACAATCATTGGTCTGTGTAGAAGAAACTGTCGAACCGAGCAATGGGCTCAGCTCTTTTAATCCCAGTCATACTGTGTCTGTAGAAAAAAACAACACAGAAGCATAAGTCAGACCAGGCTGTGATTCTATAAAAATGCATTTGGTGTGTCAGAAACACCTCTAAACTGATGACAACAGTATCTTTTCCATTGCCTGTTTTGTAAAAACCATGACAGGTCTGGTACACGTTCCCTCAGCAGACTGAACAAGAAAAGCTCAGCATAATTTGCACCCCAATGTCAATGTCACCCCTGTATTGCCCAACAATTTCTCTACCTTAATGCTGATTAGATGAGTAGCAGAGAGTCTGTGACTGCAGGTCCCTCCAGGCAGGGCCTCAAAGGAAGGGTTGAAAGGTGTGGGGGGAATTACTGGCTGCTGTAAAGAGGGCAGGAGTGAGACATGGTGATCACTTTCTGGAGAACAAGGCAGATGGGTGCCAGTTTTTCAAGTGAGGGTTGGCTGCAGGAGATTTGGGATTAGCAGTGCTAATAGACGTGGCACAGCTTCCTGTTTTTTTGAAAGCTGTGCTGTGCTCAACAGCTGCTTTCCCAAATCTAGTTTCTTTCATCTCTGCTGAGCTGCAGTGTGTTTGGTTGGCTTTCAGAAAGGATTGACTGGGACATGGTTCCTCTTTTGAGACAGAGCCATTTTATTCTTGGCTTAGAGAAGCCAAATCCTTACACTAGTATTCTGTCAGGTGAGCACCAGAGCGTCCTTTGGAAATTGTGTTGGCATTTCTGGAAGTTAAAACTGTGCTGGATCCAAGCACCTCTTCTGGCAGTGATAGAAGAGGGGCACATTTGGCTGGCAGCACAGCACAGCCCTGCGGTGAGTGATCATTAAAGAGCTGTGCTCATTAGTGTCTATCTTGGAGATGATTTTACTCTCTTCTCTGTTTTGCATCAGCAGATGAGAACACAGCTTCCCAAAGGGAACATGGATACTAACTCCATGCATTTGTGCCCTGAGTCCCCTTGCAAGCAGCCAGTTGAAAGCTGTGTGTGCTGAGCAGGGGGTCTGTCACTGCCTGGCAGGACAGGAAGAGGGAGAAGTGTAACCTCCTTTCTCTCAATGGAGACTACAATTTGGGTCTTACTCCCTGTTAAGCTGCCAGTTTGTATTAGGCTAGAGGCAGTCACTTGGAGACCTTTTCCTCTGCCAATTTTGTTTTAAACCAGCCAACAGGTTCAGAAATGAGGTGGAAGCAGTATTAACAGCACATGAATAGGCAGATAGCACAACTATATATGTTTTATTTCCTGTGGGAATCCAGACACAGTTTTCCATCAGAAACTTGCAGTTTTGAAGCATTTAATGGGAAGTCATTTGAAGCAAACTTCTGTAAATTGCAGAAACTTCAATGTAATGCCTTGGTCTTTGTGCATAGTTAAGTGGTGTGTGAATAATACATATATTGAAAAAATCCTGTATCTTAAGTGACTCACACTTGCTAAGTTTAACATTACCTTGGTGCTGGCATTCCCTGGCTGTGAAATGGGAATAGCACTACCTCTTGCCTCCTGTCAGCACCGTAGATTTAACTTCACAAAAATCCTGTAAGAAGTGCTACTGAAAAGCTGACAAGGAAACATAATTTTGTTTTCAAACTAGGATTTATCTATGATGCAGGGAGAAGGGTCAAATGCCTGGCAATAAAACAAAGATTGCATGTCAGCCTGAATGCTGCTGCCTGTTCTGTGCACTGAATGGGGCTGGAGCTCTGTGGAATACCAGTATGTGGTCACTTAACTACAGGCACTGACATAATGCGTTAATACAAGATGGTTTAACTAAGGTTGCATAAACAGCATTTGTCCTGGCATTTTCCAACCCCTGAATGCTTGGCTTTTTTAACTTTAACAACACCATTGTCATTCTTTCTGCTTTAAGTTGTTATCTGCAATTGGACAGACACTCTGAAAGTCACTGTACTCTCCTTCTTTCTAGCAAAGGCTTTTATCTTGAATAGAGAGACTAGAAAAGATGCCAGGAAGATACAAAAGGGAGAATATGGCAAATGCTGAAAATGTTTTTTCATAGAAACTTTACAAAATTCATCACTGTCTACAGACCTGAAAATATAACTGCTGTTTTGCCCTTGAAACAATAGATAGGCTGAGTTATTAACTAAAGCTTTTATTAATGCGGGAAAGGGGGAATGTGGACACTTTAAGAGCCTTCTGTTCTCATTACTGAAGTACTATGTCCTTTGTTTTCCTAATCTTTGTTAGGGCAAAAGGTGCAGCTCCTTGATAAGAAGCTATATCTAGTTTAAGATGTACCATCACTTCTGCTTTTCCAGGGAATTGTTTCAAATGAAGAGACAGTGTCTATCAGCTCTCTGTGAAGAAAGGTCAGGCCATCAGCCACCTTGCTTGCCTTATGCCAGCCAAATGAATCATGAACAGATTGCTGCTGCCTCACAAGTCCCTTGAACATTTTGCAGCTTCTGTCACCACTTAGGAGCCCATATAGGTCCCTCAGACTGCTGACTCCTCCTCACAATGGGCTGTATGTTACAATAGATATTTTTTCCTCTCTGGTGATTCTCTGTCCGTATCCCTGATGTGTCTCCATCTTAGATGCACAGAAGTAATGCTCTGAGGCATGAAATTATCCAGCAGAACCTTGGATGTGCTCATGACCAGAGTTTCAATTACACTGTCTTTCTTCTTCCTTGGCTGTCTGGCCACCAGTTGTATGTCAGATCAACAAAGACAGCAGTTTGCACAGTCATGTGAAACTGTGCAGCCTATAGGCTCTTGTATAACATGTGTGTTATGCCAGTTTTGTTTACAGCCCTATGTGCATCATGCTACCTGCCTTGTGGTTAGTCTCCTTGTGATGAACTCCAGGATACTCACCCTGAAGACTTCTTGTCTGGGAGAGTGGATGAATCAGTTGTCTTACGGGAGCGAAACTATAACATAATGGTTACTTACTCTAAAATCAAAGCATGCTTTTCAGAATGGTGTGTTTAAGTTCACTATGCATTAAGAATGACAGAACACCAAAGATGAAGATGACATTTTGAGGCAACAAATAGAAACTGACAGTGTCCATGAATGGATTAAAGGGGTAAGTGACTCGTTGCAGCACCACAGAGCAAAGACAGGTGATCATATTCACTGATGAAGTGAGTGATGAGAAGCAGCCAACAGAGGAAGTGATAGAAGTCAATAACTGAGGTGAATAGCAAAGTGTTTCCAATTCACCTTGGCTTTTTTCACTTATTAACAAATAAAAACAAAAACAAACAAAAAAAACCCCAAAACAGCCCACCCATTCCTATGCAGGACTAGCTCTGAGGCTGTGTTTCTAAAGAAGCCTAGTAGCATATTAAAAGCTTTCACCCTTTTTTGGTAAAGGTTAATTTACACAGTGTTCCTATGAACTGGCATCAGTTTTATCTCCATGTTGTATTTAGGAGCCAAGCACAGTATGGCTTGTTGGTGTAATTGTGACATAGAACATAACACCTGGAATTAATTGCATATTCTGAAGAGTTTTCCTTGGGATACCAGCAACTAGATGAATACCAATCAATGCATGGTGTGACAGAGGCATTAATCAGAGTTGTTGCAGCTTCTTTATTGTCTGAGGACTCGTTTGTTTGAGATAAATTATGCACAGAGAGGAGACTGTTAGTGTCCTTCATGATATATTAAGCAGAAAAAATACTCCAGACAGCTCCCCAAGTTTGAAAACTCTTTTGTATTTAAGTAATTCCCCTATTAAAAACTAATAGAATCTAAATAACAAGGAATGACTTCTGTTGTAGTCAGTTCCTCTTTTCTTTGCATTTGTTTGCTCAGCCATAACATTCGGTGTTACCATTGACTGCACAACTCTAACTGATGGTAAATATTTACATGCTTAAGGCATGTGTTGAAACTTTCACCCTTTAAAATGTTTTTCTTAAAATACTTAAAGAATTAGATCCTCAGTACCATTTGAAATACAATGGATAATGGACATAAATTCTCTTAAGCTTTTCTTGAAAATCCCATTTGTTTTTTCTCATAATGGTTTTAAAATACCTGTCTTTCAGCTAATAAATAAAGCTAGGCAGCAAATAGCCTGTGTCCTTCTTTTACACAAATGGCACTTTTCCATGCAAACATGGGAAAATTGTGCAGGTGGAACTGATAGTGAAACTGATATTGATATATTTTTATATTTCTTGTCCCACCTTTCCTACATACAGGAGAGATATTTGCATATGCAATGCAATGTTTCCACGTATATTTACTAGAAACAATACGCTGAGGTGTTAATGTCTCTAATACAGATATAATAATAGTGTGTTCAGTGCCTGGCAAAATATTTGTGCATCTGGCTTTCCACCTAGGTATAAGAAATTAAGGTCATAGTAATAATTTGTCAAAGAGAAGAAGGATTTGGTGGCCGCACCTAGGAAAAGCCAGAAAACAGGGGAAATCATGAAAACAGGAAAATCCTGAAATGATTTGACATTATACTGGACAGTAGGTGGCAACTATGTGTGATTCCTTCCCTCTGTTGCAAAAGACTCTACTCCAGCAGAATGCAGATGGTTATTGAAAGTCACAGCAGAGCATAGGTCAGAGTGTGTCAAAGAGAGATAATGATTTATGGGAGAGCAGAAAATCTTCTTTTACACAAAAAGGAGAGAGGTGGGAAAGAGCAGTAAAAAGAAAAAGGAATGTTTTGTGTAGATGCTTAATAGATTCTGCTTATCCTTTTCAAGAAAGTCAAATGTGAAACACACATCTCCATCTCCTCCCCGTCACACTTTCTCCTTTCCTTAATGTGGGCACCCTGAAAGTGACTGGTCCATGCTTGAGAGAGAGAGAAAGTGGAATATAACTGACTTGGAAATAAGTTTTTAAAAGGGGTATTTAGAAAGAAATGTGTAAATTATGCACTTAGATTCCTTGGTTTCTTTTTCTCAGCTGTAGAATTAGAAAGTATAATATGTGTGAGCAAAACCCAGTTCTACTCTCAATTTGTCTGTAATTCTTTCAGACGGACTCACTTGTTTAGGTAAGTACAGGTTAGAAGAGTGTGAGTTTTTTCTTTCTACCTCTACTCATCTTCTCTGTGACTGGTCACAGCTCGGTAAGAGGAACATGTAGGATTGCACCACTCTGTGCCTCCTGCCTATAATGTAGTACATGTACATAGGATCCTGTGAGATGCTCAGATGCGAGGGGAGGTGAACAAGGTAAGGTCTCAGATCTGTAGGTTTGTTTCTGAAGTTTCTCTGCATAATTTTTTAATAGACAAAAGGATATTTTTTTTTCCTCATGAAATGATCTTCCCAACTAGTCATAAGATGGGACTGTCTTTCAAAAGGACTTATTCTTTCTCATGAAGGAGGATGACTGTTTCTAACAAATGTAAGGTCACAGCAGAATATCACCAATAACATGGAGTTTCAGCTCTTAGTTTTTATGGTTCAGACTAATGTCACAGTCACAGACCATCATTAACTTTTACTCTGTAGTGGGGCATAGTACTAGCCAGGGATAGGATGCATGGTTAGCATATGTCAGAGCAATTACAGAATTCATATTAAAAGTACAGTTAATTAGCTGTACAGTCTAACCGAACTGAATGACAAACTATCTGTATAATTCATGACCTGTCTCTGTTAATTTGATGCTGTCAGGCATGAAGTTCAACTCCCCTGTTTCCTACCAGTCATTGAAAAAGTGTTTATACTGATACATCTCTGAAAGGACAGAGAGACACAAAGGATGAGGATGTGACAATGAATGAGATGACCAAAATACTCTTAAATTATTGTGCAATGTCTTCCTTGTTTTAAATTCTAAGCAAAAGAGATACTGCTTGTGTAAGCAATTGCTCTCAGTATGTTATCAGTCTTGATTAGAATGGAGTTGGTCCTTAAGTCAGTCTTCCTATGAAAGTGCAATCTGGTGTAAAAAGTATTCGTATTAAACATCTCGTGCTGCTGAATGAGACAGATGTCTTTGCAGAAGACTAAGTGCATTGTCTTTCTGAACTAAGGTAAATCACCTTAACCCATCTGGCTTTGTTTGTTGAACCATCTAGCTATGTTTGTTATCCTTTCAACTAAAAAAAGTATAAAGATAAAAAAGTAATTTGGGGTTGAAATTACCTTATTGCTGATGAGATGCTTTTAATACAACTTTAGTAAGTGTAAGAAACTTGTTACGACTTATGACTACAAATGAGAGGACTGTGAGAAAGTCTTGATGGGAGAGAGCTTTATGAGGAATGCTTTTTTCCCCTGTTTTATTTCAAGGTTCCTCAGACTTTCAGACTAATGTCTTCTGAAATTGTCTCGGCCCCACCCAATCTCCTGTCATAGCACCATTGCCATCCTTGTCCCAACATCAGCTCCCATATAGATTGAGAAACAATTTAAGTTTCTAGGAGTGCTAATTGTTCCATTTTGATTTTTATATGGAAAATTTTAAATTAAAAAGGCATATACTTTTGCTGTGAGATAATGAGCTAAAATTTATTATCCATCTGTGGTACACACATTTTAGGTAGCAGATTTAAGTAGCAGAATACAGAGGCCCTTGAAAACTGCAGACTTCCCTTAGAATCATAGAATCACTTAGGTTGGAAAAGGCCTTCAAGATCATCAAGTCCAACCATTAATCCCAGTCTACCAAGTCCAGCACTAAGCCATGTCCCCAGCCACCACATCTAGATGACTTTTAAACACATCCAGGGATGGTCAACAACCTCCCTGGGCAGCACTTTCCAACACCTGACAACCCTTTTAGTGAAAAAGTTCCTTCTCCTGTCTAGTCTAAACCTCCCCCTGTGCAGCTTGAGGTCATTTCCTCTTGTTCTATCACCATTTACTTGTGAGAAGAGACCAGCACCCACCTCTTTACAAGGTCCTTTCAGGTAGCTGCTGAGGGCAACGAGATCTCCCCTCACCCTCCTTTTCTTCAGACTAAACAGCCTCAGTTCCTTTGACTGCTCCTGGTAAGTTTTGCTCTCAAGGCCCTTCACCAGCTTCGTTGCTTTTTTTTGGATACACTCCAGAACCTCAATGTCCATCTTGTATTGAGGTGCCCAAACCTGGACATAGTATTTGAGGTGTGGCCTCACCAATGCTGAGTACAGAGAGACGATCACATCCCTGGTCCTGCTGGTCACAAAATTTCTAATATAAGCCAGACTTGGTTTAATTTAGCTCCCCATGATTCTTCTGCAACCTTTTGCTTCAGATTTCCTACTGTGATCTTTCAAAGGCAATGACAGTAATTGCATCCATCTCTTGGCACATTATGAAGCCCTAGTAAATGCTCTCACTGCTTTGTTCTGGCACATTTATCTAGGGTATAGAGCACACATGCGTGCGTGGACACAGTGGAAGAAAGGCTATGAAGGGAACAGATGCAAACTGCTCATGGAAATGTAGCTGTACTTTCATGTAGCTGTACTCTTCTACCACACCAACCCCACTCCAGCTCCACCTCTGCCTTTGAAGGCAGTTTGAAATGCAAATACATTTATGTTACCCTTTGATCTAATTTAATCTCAGTGATTTCTCATCATGTTGTAAACCACTCAGAGTGCATAAACCAGTAATTAGACATTATGACTGGAATTAGGTATAATTAGCTTTTTAAAGGAGAGCTAATAATTCTGTTAATGGAATTTCTCATTTTGGGGAGGGAAGGGAATAGTGTTAAAATACACCTATAAGAAACTCCAGTTAATGCATAAAATTAGCACTCTACCAATTTTATGTGTTTTGTTCTGTAATTCTTCAACTAAAGGATGCTCAATTTTAGCAACAGATTAACTCCAACTTTAGTTTATGGGCAACTGCTTCTTGTTAAGTTAATGATAATACAATTTTTCTGAGCTATGCTTTTCACACTGAGGCTACTGCTTTCTTCTAGAGACTGATCATTTTATGTTGGTTAGGAAAATGTCTGATTATGTAGCCTGGGTTCCATGGGAGGAGACATTTGTATATTATATATGAAACCTCCCTTAGAGAATGTTTTTACATTGTGTATCTAGAGCCAGCCTGGAACAAACTGAAGAAACAGAGGGCAACCACCTTAGCTGAAAACTCATTCTCCAAAATATGCCTCTCTCTGGCTGCCTTCCTCACTCTCCTTAATACAAGTTACTTGAAAGTGTTGCCTAGTGATGGGTTGAATAGTTGTTCAGGAATAGCTACATCAATATGTCTGTCTTCTAACTTCCAATGTCTTTAAAGCTGCATTGGTGATAAATGTCTGAAAACTTTTTTCCATTGTTTTTATTTTGGGTATTCAACATTCACCCAATCTATCAAACGAGGTAGATGAGTACATTTCCAAATCCTCTATGAGAGTTACATCATGGCAAATAGTGCAGCTTTATGGAGACTGTGTCTGCCCTTCACCTCTAAAATTCATCTTGGGAGAATTTTCATAATCTCTCTGAAATCCCGGATTTCCAGAACTCTTCACAGGAGTCAGTAACCTCTTCTTGTCAAGTGCTGTGCAGGGAGGCAGTCGTGCTGCTTCACTGCAATCTGCCTTGGTGCTGTTTCTCTACAATTCCTTACATTGTCACACATCTTTAGAAGCTTTTTTAAAGGAAGAGTGGTCACATCAAATAAATATATAGAAAAACTACTTTGAAGAGTCTGAAGTCTTTTTTTTTTTAGGTTATTCTTTTATTTGGAGATAGCACTAGAATTTTTGCATCTTTTAGAATATAAGAAGAGAAAAAGGTTGTAGGCAGAGGCAAAAATCTTTCAATAGATCAAGTGATGAAGTGGGAAAAAGGAGTTTTATATACCCAGAAACTTTTCTGGAGAAGAGATGTTAAGAAGAACTTGTGTAACTAGAAACTTTTCTAATTTGTCCAACCAAATCAGCTAGTTTAATATAGCTACTTATAAACTCTGCCCTTTGTTTAAAGGAGAACTGAATATCTTATATTCAGCTGAATATCTGTGGTTCCTTTGGGATCATCAAGGCTTTATATAAAACTCTAGTGGTTATGTTAATCATTATTCAAATGGAAAGGAGTAAACTACAGAGCTCCAATTGCAAGGTAACAATGGGAAGACATCAATAATCAGATTTGGTCCTGAAATACATGAGTTGTTGTGGTCTGGTGAAAGCAAACCATCCCTCTGGGGGCAAGAAGTTGTCTTGAAAATAAAGGAAGTCTTTGCAGTTGTAATTTAGTGTTTTGATAAAACTGAAAATTATCCAGTTAAAATTCTTGTCAATAATGAATAACGAATGTGAATGATTGCAAGTGCAGTTTTCTGCATGATTGTTTATATACATAAAATTTTCTTTTACTGTAGTCACAGAGGAATAGGAAACATTATCAGCAATGGAAAAGACAGCTCAGAATCAGAAGATGATTAAAAATGCTTCTTTTCTTGACAGTGCCAATGTGTTAGGTTAGGAATCAAAGAGAGAAAGCCTTCAGGGTCTGCATCATCATGACACTGCAGCAGGCAGGCAGTAACAAGTCTAAAAATAACAACGTATGGGCAAAGTCAGAGCACGTGAAGTTGTATCTCTGTGCCTCTGTGTCTCTGCAAGATGTTGAGCAGCTCCTGAGTGTTTAATACCTGGCAGGGCTGAACTCCTGAACACTGACTCCAGGGTTCTGTTCCTCCACCTTACTTTGATTTTACCTTTGTCTCTCTCAAGTGTGGAAGATGAAACGGAGAAACAAGCTGAGCTGAAGAAGAAAGGCAGAAATGTATGAAGTTATGTAGCAAATTGACAGCGAGGGGGTCATCGAGCTGTGAATTGCTGAAAGGATTTATCTGCAAACGTGAGGCTATTTTGCCCATAGCTTAGAGCACAAGAATACAACTTGGGAGAAAGAGTCTCAAGTCTCCTACAGGTTTCTCATGACTTTGGAATAGCAACAGGATTCTATGAGGATAAGTCCCATATTTCTAACACTGACATGAAAAAAAAACCCTTTTCACATTCTTCTGTAGAAGAATAAACACCTTCCAAATCTGTAAGATGTGCAGAGACTATGGTGTGGCAAGTTGCATGGTGAAATTCAGTCTAAGCATTCTGGAAGTCGGCCAGATTAGCTGTGTAAATCACAGCCATGTCTTCCAGTTTCTGTAGCACGTGACTTATGGTCATTTCTCCATTGACATTCATTTGTATGAACAATAATCCACGTGCCTTTTGTTTGTCTAGATCTGCGTGCCAGCTGCTGCTGTTTGGGTGCAGGACCAGGCAGTGAGCGTGTGAAGAGACACCAGGTTGTTTCCAACCTCCTGATGGAGGACATGGCTAGTGACTTTTCTCATGACAGGGTAGCAAAGGACTCTGTTAGAAATGCATATTTACAAGTAACATGACACTGAATGTGCAGGATATAGCTCACACCACTCATTAAGTGGGCTGTCTTAAAGAGGAGCCTTGCTGTGTCTGCTCTGCTTAGAAGCCATGTGGCATAGCAAGGTAATTGTGGGTGGTTACCTGAAAATGGTTCTTTGTCCTGATTTTGGAGAAGAGGCAGATTATGTATGCCAGGCAGGACTGATTCCACTTCCTCCCCTCTAAACAATTTTGCAAATATTTCCGTCTTGAGGTCAGAACTCAGGCAGTGCCTCCATAATATGTTACAGAATGTCTGTTTCTGGGGATGCTCTTTTCTTGATAATGGGCAGGGTCTTGAATTATGTCAGCATGTGCACTGAAATCCCACGCCCTTTGTGCAGCAAGGGTCCTGTTTCCCGTATTCTGGATCAATTCTATTCCGTGCAGTTATTTCATTTCTTATAATTTCAGTTAATGCTGGCAGGCAAGTGGCGGTGTACATTGGAGAATCACTGAAAAGACTGAAAACATTCTAGAAAGCAGAGAAATATTCAGGGACATTGGTAAATATCATAGTTGCCAAAGGATACACCTTTGTCCAAATACAGTCAGGAGACTTTGAGGCAAATTGAAAATGACAAAAGCAAAAGCCAGAGAAGAAAATGCTCTTAATACACAGTGTAGAAATAACTCCTGCTTCTTGGAAGAAGTCCTGAATTAGGTGACATAAAGACTTACCGTTACATAAAAGGAAGCAAAATTATGGCTCTGTAAAAGCTACCTCTTCAATTTAACTCAGAGAAGTAGTAAAGCACATGGAAACCTCTATTTAGTAGACTGCTTTAGCATGCACCAGTATTTTAAGCTCTAAGTAAATCCATTGACTCCGTTAACATTCCATGCACACTTAATGTAAAGCATATGTGAAGGGTTTATTAGATGTTAGCCCAAGAAAACTGTTAGCTATGTGGCCCAAGGAAGACTGTTTCCAGGAGAGCTCTTTTGGAATTTGTTCCAGTGTACTGCTTTCTTGTGCCCATTAAGGATGAAGAGAGACCCGAATGCTTTTGTGGTTTGTTAGCCTTATTAGACTATGTCTAACATAAAAGTCAAACAACTGAAATTCCTGACAGGATCTTGCTGATAAACAAAGATTTAGTATTAGTCCTGGTGCAGGTAATGATGGTTCGAGTTAGAACAACTTAAATCAAATTGTTTAGTACTGGGCTAAAATATTTAGCATCATGTTCAGGTTGAGAAGTAAGAATGGAGCTTTGGTATCTTTGCAGAGAGGTTGCACTTTATTAAAAATGCAAATTAGATCAATATCAAAGTGTATTTAAATCTCTGGATGTTGCTGCTAGGCTTGTTTTCTCTGCTGAATTTCAGAAAGAAACCTGTGGTGGTCAGCATAACTTTGTACTGGGGGGAGCTTCCTTCTCTATACTGTATACTGTACCCTTAGCAGGTACAGTACACACCTTTTTTTTTCACCTCTACAAATCTGTACAGTGAGGTATCACAAGTGGCCAGTGTCTGCAACACATGAAAAAGATCACTGAGTAGGAATATACTATCATACTACTTTATTACCTTTCTCTTATGCCAGCCCATTACAAAATCACTCACATGTTACAGCAGAGTCACAGCACAACTTATCAAGTTCATTGTGTATCAGTGATAAACTTAATGTGCTCTGCACAAGAAATCCCATTATCATGATTTTATATGAAATATAGAAATATATGGATTCTATTAAAATAAAAAGAAAGAGCAGCACTGATTGAACTCCTTTGAAAAGGACTTACCTTAAAAAGTAACATGGTGTGATCCCTAGTAAATTCTTCCAGTTTAATTTTCCTTTGCAGTGTTCATTTTTATAGTGCAAGCTTTACTCTATTAAGCTGTCAGATAAAAAGGGAGCTAACGGCCTGGCCACATTTTCCTCTAACAAAGGATACATTTAGCTAGCTCAATTACTAGTGGAAGCTTTAGATAGAAACACAAAAGGGAGGATGACAGAGCAATTTATTTTTACAATAAAACTATTAATTCTTGCACCCTCCCCTCCTACCAATACTCCAGTGCTTAACACTACATTAATGAGGCGCTTTTAATATAATTATGGTTGTTTTTGTTCCAGCTCTTCCTGATTTTTAGATGTAGCCTTAGAATTAACTGTCCTTGGCCAGAGTTAAATGTTCCCCTTAATTGGGCTGAAACTGTCAACGTTTTACAATTTTCTGCAACATTTTTCGCTATTTTTTACCATTTGAGTTTAGGGAGAAGAAAAGAGAAAACATCATTTCATGATGCTTCTCTCTTCGGAGAATTTAACCAACCTAAAATTTGTAGCATCGTTGCTGGGATTTGCACAGTTTGAAGCTCAGCATATGGCCACCAAACTGATTTCTTTGCAATTTTCAGATACAATATAGTTTATTTCTTTTACAGCAGGCTGAATAATACAAGATCTAACTCCTAATACAAGTAATTAATTAGCAATAGGCTATGTTGATCCTGGAACCAAATATAACAATTACCCAAAAGGTCCTTAAGCTGCCTCTCACACTATTATTCTAAGTCATGGCTTATTAACACAGCCAGTAACAAGCTGTGGAGAATTTAATCTTTTAGTAGCTGGGCTGCTCCTCAGTTAGGGTTATACTGACTTATTTGATTGTGTCCTGTGCCTAAGTGGGTTGGTACTGCACAGCCAGCTAGTGTGGAGTCTCAGAAGAACGGAGGACTAAATGGACCATAGCAGCTGAATTCCTTTTTAATTTTTAGCATGCCACCTTCCACAGGGAATATCACACTTTGTAATTCAGCTCACCACCTTCACTGTGGTGTTTTCTTCATCTTTATGCATGATGCTAAGCTGTAGCTGGTATGGTTATGAAATGGCAGTATGAATTACATCTCTCTCTGGATCTATGAAATTTATACCATTATCCCCTTACTCATATTAAGAGAAAACTAGTATTTTGGTTTGGACATTCAAGCATATTAAGAGAAAACTGGTCTTTTCTTTCAGACATTTTCAAACATAAATGAGGAAATTCCTCTTCATGGTCCAGTTCACCTATGAACTTTATGAACGGGGCATCATCATCACACTTGTATCTCCAGCAGTTTCAGATAAGTTGTATGGGTGGCTGATCTTTCTCTGAAGCATGCAAGAGCAATTCTGCTATTTTTATTTTATATTGCAAACACAAACCCAGAAGCTCTGTTTTCCTTGTTTACCTCAATGTATATGTGGAGCAGCGATGTGAATGTGTTGCAGAAGAGGATATGTGTTCTCCCCTGCCTCCTCCCTAACTAGCAGTTCAGCTTTACACTCCTGAATGGGGTTCTTCCAGAAACAGCTGTTGTTTTTTTCTGCTCTGAGGTTTGGCTCAAGGAAGAAACTGGATAGAGACACAAACATCCTGCTGGAAATAAGGCCTACTACTCTTTTCATAAAGGTGTGAGAACAAGTCCTTCAGCACTCCTGGAAAAATTCAGGGTATTGTCTTTCTCCAGTGGAACATTTTTAACGCGTTTCTGCACTGGCAAAGTTCCACCCAGTGATTGCTAAAACCAAGTTGTGCAGCCCAGGGATAGAACAAAGGTAATTTGGTAAAATATTGAGCAATGTGTGGTGAGAAAAGCCTGACAGGAAGTTAGAGGTTGTGTCCTTTAAAAAAGAAAAATAGTAAAATAATAATAAAAAAATATTTGGCTTGTCTTGATGGAATAAATGCTTGTTCAAGTACTCTAGTTGGGATCTGGAGGGATTCCTTTGGTTGGTCTTGAAAAATATCACATGGATCACCTCTTTTGCTTCAATGCCTAAGGCCAGTTGCTCTGGTTCCTCGAACAGAGATTAATATTTAATGACAAATCACTTTGAAACTGAGGAAAAAATTAATGGTCATCTTTGGCCCACTGTGTTTGGGGTTTAGTATAGTGTAATCCTTCATAAGAAGCAGTCTTTGCCAGATATTTAAATCTGGCATTGTCCAATGAATCATTCAATGATGAAATATTCTGGAACCATTATAATTTTAAAAAATTAATCACACATTAGACTTTTTGCAGCACTTAATGTAGCAAAGAAGGGTACTATTTAAATATTACAGGCTTCATTAACTGAAACCAAATTATTGTTCAAAATCAAGTGCATCAATCTCATCCTGAGAGATGCCTGACTGGTATTTATTTCTGCTGCTGGAATAATTATAAAGGAAATGATCCTGTCATGGTTAATTTTGGTCTTGAGGAAAACTTATAATCATCACTGTCTTGAGATATAGGAGGGGTCAGAAGCTGTGCCCAGTGTTCCCATTTTATTTGTGTTTGCTTGGACTGTTTTCATAAATGTACAGCAAACCCCAAGAGATTCAGCTCTGCACAGTACCTAAAAGATAGTTTAGATTCAGAAACAGGAGTAAACATCCATACTCATCTGACTAAACCCAGAATAATGTGTCATCGTTTTTCTTGTTAAAGTGAGAATCTTGTTGATATAATAGGCCTTTTAAATCTAGATGCTCTTCGAATGTAAGATTTCAAACAAGAATAAATCTAAGCTAGTATTCTTTCCTTTTGCTTTTGCAGATTGTTTGTCTTTATACCACTACCCAGCAATTTAAGTGTAACGTGACAGAATTTTACACTGCTGTATATAGTTGAAAATGCTATGTGAAAATGCTATATAAAAATACTAATTATCTCTTATTGAAATAAAATTATTAGGTTCTGTTTGAAATGGGTTATATGAGTGCAATTGATGACAGTTACTTCTTCAGATATGTCTGTATCGTTATAAGATCAATAATTCATTGATCAAAGTGATGAGAACTACTATTAGATTTCATAAAGTTGCTAATTAACAAACTACCAGTAGTGCTTACTGAATCACTAGGGTATTATTGCTTAATTATACGCCTAACTAAGCTTACCCTCTGCTCTAATTAGTGGAAAATGAGTTAAAAATATACAGAATGTGGCCTATTTCTGTAACCAATCACAGCTTAACTGATTTTCTTTAATTTCCAGTTATTATATCAACATTATAAAATATTCAACACGTGTATTTCGTAGTTCTGCTGCCATTAATGTCAAATTTGTTGATGCAGCTTAACTGATTTAGAAGTAAGTTCAGAAATTAATATTAATATATTGTTTAGGAAGACTGCCGGTTGCAAAAGTACTTTAATCATAAATAAGGCATATTAATTTCAAGTGTCTGTGCTCAAATATGATTAAATGCCAATGGGAAATATACTGAAGAAGACCAGAGGTAGGTACAATGCAGAACCCTTGTTTGGTATGAGTGTCAATCTTCAGCTCCTTTTTAGCAGGCAACATCCATTGAGGATCCAAAAGCCTTCCCCTTGCAAGGGTTGATTTTGGTTTTAAATTACACCAGTGAGTTGAAAACCATGTTGAATAGGTTCATTTTCCTAAGTAGGATTGACTGTGATGAGCTGATAACTTTATGAAGTATCTAACACTCTGTCAGCCTCAGCATCTGCCTGGTATGAAGGAGGCTGAAATCTGAATTCTGCCCACTTTGTTTGTGTTGATTACTGTTTGGGTTTTGTTGTTTTTTGTTGTTGTTGTTGTTGTTTTCTTTTGCATCTGTTTCAAACAGCAGGAGTTTCAGGTGATGATATTTCTGAAATTCAGGATTTTTTCCTGCTGGTACCTCCTTTTACTAACCTGTAAAATAAGAGTATCTGTCCCAGAGGGCTATTAGGAGGTTAATGAAATGTGCTAAATAACTTTGGCTACTGGCTAGAAGTTATCTAAGAAATGCAAATCGTAATAATGAATGAGAAAAAAAAAAATCCATCTGAGGATGTCAAGACTCAGGATGTCACCTTTGACTTAACAAGTGCCTGAGCAGCAAATCACTGAAGGCTGGGAGAAGTATCATAAGGTATGTGCCTCGTTCTTACGGTCTTCTTTAGGCATTTGCTGCTGGAGACAAGTGTTTCCTTGATCTGACCTGGTCCAGATATCCCAGTGTATTTAGTGCTTGTCATAGCCTGCAGCAATCTGTAAAATCCACTACATTTCTGTTGCTGGATGTAGGCTAATGGGTGGCCTCTTGCTCTAGTCTCAAATAACACAAATTAGTGCCTCCAATGAAATAATACCTTAAGAACTGGAGTTAAAGGATGTGTAGCAGCTCATTTTCAGTGTGAAGTCTGTTACCTCCTTAGAAGAGGTTTTCTATAGCAGGTTAGATATAAAGATTAACTGCTCCACAGAAAAAAATCAAAGCACTTTTAAAACGGCACATCCGAAACTGGAGGGTGCAATGAAGCCATTTACATAGAAATCTCTTGCAACTAAGACAAAACAAACTAGACAGCATAGAATTCAGCAGGATAATAAGAAACCAAATAAAATCTTTAAGTATCATGACAGAGGGAGAGTGAGAGACAGGCTAGAAATTTATTCAGAGGGAATTGATGTAGTCAGCTTGAGTGAGGAATATAAAACCAATGATGTGTGGATATCCCTGCCTGAGCACATAATTCCTGAAGAAGAGGAAAAGGTTTTACAGAGTCATGGTTAGCCCTCCAATGATCAGAGCTGTAAAAGCTGTTCTTCTGAGGTGATTCCTTTGAGCACCTTCTAGTGCATCTTGTCAGTCCAGGCCACTGAAATGGCTTGCCTGTGACTGTTTTATTACCCTCTCTCATTCTCCACCTCCATCTATATTTAGGGCGCTTTTCCCTCCTGCTCCCTGTAGGGGACAGTAGCAGACGCATAACTTGCTGCTGGACAAGCACTTGGAAATTGTGAAACCACCTCACCAGGAAGATTTCCAGGCAGAGATTCTGTGTGGAGAAGCAGAACAACAGGTTAAACCTAAGATGAAAGAGAGAAAGATCCCTGTCAGAGGCTGGACCATGTCCTGAGCAAGCCATTCCATTCAACCCTGGTGCCTTCTGACCTCCCCTGTTCTCTGATTCTGGACAATGAGCTCAAATAGTGTGTGTGTGTGTCAAAGTATTCTTGGTACAGCAGAACATCTCCTGACAGGGGTACAGAAGGAGTTTAGGCTCCTCTAGAGAAGTCAGCTGCTCATAACAAGCAGCTTGATGTAAATGGCAAATGCCTGTGGGGAGAGAGGCAGCTCCATTATTGTCTGCTGGCAATAACACATTTCTGCAAGTAGTTTTATTGCCATCAGTCATATCTCCCTGAAGTGCACTCAAGGGGCAAGCGAGTCTTGAATACACAGGAGATGACAAATGTACTGGTGTAGAAGCAAAGTCCTTGAATAGTGTCAACTACTGACACTTGAAAGTGATGTTCTGAGCATACATCTGTGCTGCCACCCTCACAAAAAGCATTCCAGGGAACAATCCCTTTCTGCATAAATCCTTCTTTCCCATTAGGCAGATTTTGAGTTTTGCAGCAGTCCTGAGTTGTACTGATCTGAAACACAGGGGAAACTTCTATACCACAGGTATTCCCTAAATTATCAGTGCCTGAAGTGTTTTTATGCAAGTTTCCTATTGAAATGTTTAAAAGCTTCTCTAGAACATCTGATGCATGACCATTCCTATGGATAACAGGTGAAAGCCTCAAATCCTTTCCAGTGTGTGCCTTTCAAACAAGTGCCTGACCTACTGCCTTACAAATTCTCAGTGTTACAAACACTGCTCCCTCTGTATAGGCCTCTCCTAAAACCCCACACAGTTAAGCTCATAGACATCAATCCAAATCCATTATCTCCCTGAGACTTTAAACCTTGTAAACTTATTGAAGATCTGGTCCCTTAATTGTTATAAAGAAATAGAGCCCAAAATGCCTTGAAATCTGGAGATCTTTTACTGTTTTGGCCCAAACTGTCTAACCTCAAGCATCAATGAAGGAATCACCTTTTAAGTTGGAACACCCCTGTGTACTTAGTCATTAATTTCAGGTATATTGATGGAGGTCATTGTCAGGAAATCCTGAAAAGATTCTCTGAGACCAAATTCAGAATCCCTGGGTAATGCCAGCTTCAAGAACTTCTTAAATAAACAGTTTATAAAGGTATACACATCTCTTCAATTTATCAAGCTTCCCACAGCAAGCATTTGTCTTTGCAAGATGACTTCTAAGTGCATACACATAATAGCAGGGAAGCCATTGGAATGACTGGCTCCAAAAGAAAAACAGAATGGTAAACAAATGCATTATTTGTGGGTTGAGGTTTTGTAGCTTAACACATTGAACAAACTAACAGAGCCTCACATCAGTCTTCTGATGCAAACAGGGGAAGGTGAAAAGTATTTACACTGAGATGCTTGTGGCACTTTGGTCTTTTTATTAGGCTAGAAATTCTTTGATAAAAGGTATTTACAGCACTTCTAAAACCTGTTTGAATAATATGCTTTATAAAATCATGCCATAAATTACAATATCACTTCCATTATTAAAAGAAGTTGGAGGGATATTTAAAAACATATGTGCAGTGCTTTTGTAACTCATATGAGAGCAGATGCCTGAATATTTAAGGAGGTGACTGATCAGTCTCACCACCTGCTCTGTTTACCTTTGAAAGATGGGAAAGTGTATGTCACACAACTACCAAGATATCTGGCATGAACACACCTGCTGAAATATTTCCAATGTAGACACCTTTTATTTGTCACTAATTTTCCCAGAGGTCCTTGGGAAAATTTCTCTTTCATTTAGTTTTCTTAACAGGCTTGTGAGCTTTTGTTATCTGGTGAAGTCAGCCGTAAAATCTCAGTGTTGGTTTTGCTGTGTTTAAGAACACAATAATGTTACTTCTTTTGCCATTAAGTTGCATGAACAAATGCGTATTTGCAAGAGCTAGTGAGCAACTTTCATCTGAAAATTTCCATTAATGCTTCATGTAACAAACCAAAGAACCTGGTGGATGTGTTTGATTACACATAGGGCAGTGGCATCATCCTATATGATGCCACTACACTTAGACACAGCAAGATTATGAGTCCATCCCTTACTTAGAAAGAATAACTTTTCTTTCTCATTTTTCTCTCAGCTTTCTGTTCTTTCATTCTGCTATTGTGATCAGAAAGATGAATTTCACAGTCTCTCAAAGGTACAAGTTTCTCCCATGTAAATTTTATCCACATGTATCCACTTGGAAGAGAAGAACAAATACAGCTAATATAATCTTTGAAAATAACACAGAGAAGAATTATCATGATGAGGAGGGTAGATGTTTTATGACAAAGGAGGCAGTGATGGAAGAAGAGGCACCTTCTCAAAGAAATAGACCTTAGCATCAAATATTTTGATGTGCAGTGAACTGGGAATGCAACATTTCCCCCTACAGCTATGAGCAAGTTTCATGCTGACGTCTAAAAGAAGAGAACATTATGCAGCCTGTTCAGCTCTTCTGGAATGAGAAGTGGTCTCAAGGTAGTGGCTAGAAGGAGCTCACGATATTCGAGTTGTTACTGGCCAGCTGCAGTGGCTGTCTGTTGGTAAGGGACAAGTGTCTTTTCTTGCCTGGGCTCACAGTTGTAAGACATTTGTGTTAGCAGAATATTGGAGAAGGCAATGGCTGTATTCTTTACTAAACACTGGAAATATATTAATTTTTATAATATGAATTAAAAAAAAATTAGTAATGAAATATATTTGTTATATCTGTTTTCAAATGCATTTTATTTGCATAGCTTACCATTAGTTTACCATAGTGTTTACCATTCCTCTCTTGATAGTTCAGAGAAAAAAACAGTTTATCTATCACAATACATGGGTCTTGAATTTCCACTTAATTCAAGTCTTTTAGAAGACAAATAATTTCTTTATTTTTCAATTCACAGGAAAGCAAAGACACATATTATCTTCTTTGCCTATAATTGCACTAACACTCTGTATATATATGTGGCCACAGATATAAAGCATCACATCTGTTTCAGTGACTTCAGCTTTACGAAAATTATCATATGGATTTCTCACCCTAGGAATCTGACAGTATTCCCTTTAGGTTTCTCTTCTACAGTGTGTAAATAATCTTAAAAAATATATTTCTTTGCTCTGTGAGACAGGGTTGATAAGCTATTAGAACAGAAGGCATTTGGCAGAATTAGGCACATTAGGCAGAAGCAGCAGCACTTTGCCCAGTAATACCTTGATTGTTCTTGGAAATTTGTAGTTAATTGGACAGAGCATTCCAGACGTGTCCCTCCTTCCAGGTAGCTACCTAACAGGCTCAGTGAGAAATGCCTCAAAGCCAGGGCTACCAGTATTGTCAAACATTGCTGAGCAGAGAGGGAAGAAGGAATTGAATAAAATTATTTATTCCTTTCCTCATGAAGCATTATTCCTAGTGATTTTTCCTCCTGTTGTTTTGCCCTGTTAATGAAGTGTTGATGGAAACTTCCCACTGTTTTCTTCTGGAGTCTGTTTCATAGTCATATGGACCCTAGACAATTTCTCCTCGAATTCAGCCTAAACATACATTTTTCTTGGTGTTACTAGATTACTCTTGGTTGCATGTTCACTTCTCCCCTTCAATGATCTCCAAATGCACGTTAATGTGTCCCACAGACACCTTGGGTCATCTTCATGTGAAGCTGAGAGTTGGGCAGGGGGCAGCAGAAGCACAGGCTGTCAACATCCCAGGCTAAGTTTTGCCCACCATGAACAGTGTAGTTGGCCAATGCATCATTTATCTTTTATTTTTTTCATTTCTGTGGCAAAGTAAAAGGTGTGTATGCTTCATGACAGTTACCTGCACATGAATTAATTTTATCCCCAGCAAATTTCTAGAGGCTGCAACTGAGCCCAAGACCTTGTATTCAGTCTTAGACTGCACTACCTTCTAGTGGCATTTTACAATATTTCCTCCCTCTCAATATTTTAGCACTTGCTGACAGTGACTAGGAGACTTTGAGGCACAGCTAAGCTAAAAAAAAAAGTGGTTTTTCAGTTTCTAATAAATTACAAAACTTTTATTTTCTAGGAGCTATAAAAATAGCATGCCAAAAACCTCACTCTATTTCATGGACCTTATTCCCATCAACCTGTTACTGGAATTTCAATGAATGTGTTTGCTGCCTTTTAATGCCAGTTTGCATATCACATAAAATCTGCTTGACATAAATTAATTCATGGTTGTTAGACTTAATAATGGATAGCTTTGCTGAAATGTAAGCAGGCATTCTCCAAATATGAAACTGGAGTTAAGTGTTGAAATGTTTAAGTGTCCATGAAGGGATGTTGGAACAGATACTTCCTTGTTAGTGTTTTCATTTTACTTTGTGAGTTATTTTTCAGCAAACCAGAAATAATAATAAATTATAAAATGAATTGGTTTAGTTTAAATTATAATGAGAGTATTTCAGGCTGTGTTCTGTATGGATGACAGTGCAGGAAGACTGTACTTTGCTGGTAAAAGGCTGGATCCTGGCCCAGCTTTTAAGCTTGTGCATGTAAATTAACAGGTAGCCCAGGATTCAGCTGATGCACCAGTTCCAGCTGAGCACAACTTCTCATTGAACATGCCTCACTGTTTAGTCTCTTGATTATTGAACCATCTTTTGATGCAGAAGATGCAAGAGGCATAAGAACAGAAGTTTCTTTGCAGGGCTGGCAGGGCAGCTGTGCCTGCTGACATGGTGCAGCCTGCGTGTAACAGCATAACCTGCAGATTCTTATGCACACAGGCTAATGGATTTTCTCAGAATGCTGAAAGGATATGTTTGAATCAAAAAGAAAACATCTTCTTTATATCTCAATACCATGAACATTTGGTGAGTGCCTTTTTAAAACTTATTATTTTAGTGTACTTTGTTTTAAGAAAAACACTTCCTTGGCTGGAAAAACAAAAGCCTTGAGGAAGTTCTTAAGTCATTAAAAAAAAACCTTGAATGAATTTAACACTGGGTAACTCCATTATCACCACAAACTCTGTTGTGGTGTCACTGGGAGGGGAACAGATTCTGTAATTCAGATATTTGGAAGAGAGATGCAGATAGCTTTTGGGGAAGAATTTAGCCTGTTACCTTCTCATAGTAGATAAAACCAAGTAAAAGAAGAAATAACCTAATCTTATGGTCCTGATGCCTGAAATTAACATTTACACTAAATCATCTGAATCAAATTTCTGTCAAGGAGTTTAACTGCTAAATATTATTTTCCTACCCACATCTAAATTCAATTGCTAGTGATGGCTGAGAGATTCCTGTTGGTTTTATAATGAATGGGGATTCAGAACCCATCTCAATTTTTTATTAAAATATTCATGAATTGATTACCTAATAAAATAAGCCCATAAACATTTAAAAAATGGATTTAGGTAACTGTCCTGATCACTTGCATGTTAAAGTTAATTCTCCTCTCCTTCCCCATACTTAATTAGCTGATAAATTCAGTTATAGAGATTGCAGAATAGAGATCTAAAACAAAGGCAGCAAAAATGATCTCCATGCAGTTCTAACCCATCACTTGGGCCTTAAGCAAAGAGTTAGGGAGGGAGGGAGATTCAAGAGGTGTTCATTATGACATGACACTTGACTTGTGCTTTCCAGAGAAACCTGATCTAGGTCTGTGAGCTGCTAAGAAGGGCTGAGTGAGCCTGCACCACAACCTAATCCTCTCCCTTCTCTCAGAACTAGTTTTTGTGCAGCCAAGACATCACCCAGTTCAGGAAACTTATCTGGCCCTAAAGTAAAAAATGTTTGATATGAACTTAATCAACTCCCTGCTGAAGGTGGCTGCAGGGCCCAACATGCCATGCTGGTGCCAGCACAAGAGGGAGGGCATGCAAGCTTGCAGATGGGCAAGAAACAGGCAAGATCAGCATTAAAACAATTTGACCATGGATCTGCTTTTCAGTTCTAATAAACCACTTAATGAATTTCTGTTCAATGCTCTGGTTTAAAAACCTCCAATGAGTGTCTAAAGCAGAGCTGTATTCACAAATAATGGGCAGAGAATGGCTAGTAGGGGGCTGGTGTGCTGGCACTGCGTGGTGCCTTTAACTAGACTACTGGAGACACATCCATCCTCTACCTGCACTCCTCTGTCAGCACCAGGGAAGGGTGATTGTCACTCCAGCTTGGCTCTGGTGCAGTATGCATGATGGGCTCCTCACTAAACATGTGGATAAGCAGGAGCCCCTTAATTCAGCAAGTGCATCCGCAGTTACTTTCCATTCTAATTTCTCTACTCTTGAGTGTTCTCTGGGGACCTTCTACACTTTACTTTCAAGACTTTCCCAGCTGGCTATTCTGCAACCCAGATGTTGTTTGTATGTTCATTTGTTACTTTAAAAGTAACAATACCAAGAAAAGAACAGAATGAGACACGTTTGCTCTCCATCCAAGTAAAAAGTACTTGTCAGAGTTTCCAGCATACACATTTTTAAGGTCCAGAAGGCTGTCACAAACTGTAGTTCCTCTTTAAAAAAAATCTTTCCCATTCTCTTTCTAATAGAAAGCTTCTGCTTACTGAGAAGCTGGGCTTTAGAAACTAAATTTTTAAAAGATGTCAGTGCTGCAGGCACTCAACAGGAGCTATTTACATGCTATATCTGGGGTGTTTCTCTTTGCTAATGATTAGGGTAATAACAACTCTGATTTTGACAGCCTGTGGTAGAAGTCCATAAACATCTCTGAAACGCCTCTGTGAGGTATGACTCTGCTCCTGATTGTTCTTCCATGGGGTTAAAATATGCATATTTTGTAGACATGCTAGGGTGTCTACCTGTCACATTAAATGTATGTAGGAAGATGAAGAGTGTTGCCATTTCATTTTCAAGGACCTGTTTCAAAGGCACAGCAAGCAATCCCCTACTAACAGCCCTGACAGATCATAGCATCTCTTCTTAATATTGCAGAGAATGCAGTATTTATGAGATCAGCCTTTTGCAAGAGTTCAAATAATAGTGAGTGAAGAAATTTTTGGTGCAAAAGTTCAAGCATCAACAGCCTTCCCTCTGGAGCATTCAAGACCATCGAGTTCTCTAGGGCATTCGAGACCTTTTCTACCACACTACTGTGCTGAATAATGGGACTTTGAGCATTGTACCATTCTTTCAAAGTATTGCTAAAGAGATTGAGGAGGACTTGGGCTGCAAACAGTCTCTTTAATGATATTACTATAAAGATTGTGTCTCTTGTCCATTCATTTGCTAGAAAGCATTTTTATAGCAGACATAGCCATAGAACTTTTGTCACCCAAGACAAATAGAAAACCTGGTCCTTCACCCACAACAAACAGCTCCCTCTCTTCCTCTGAATGGGACATGGCTGTTCAAACAGAGACTGTGGGCTGAGACGTTTTTGCCTGTTGGTGCTGTAGCTTATTTTCTAGACTGGGAATAGGTGTGTTACTATCTGAGTGAAATCAGGTGAAAGAGATGGTCAGGTCTTCCATTTGGTTGGCTTTTGCAAGACCTGTAATAGCCACACTTCTTATTTGGCTTACAGATACAAGGTTGGATGTATTTGTGTGCTCCCTATCCCTGATCACAGCAGCAGTTGGAGTAAATTTCCATCTCATGTTTAGCAATGCTCAGAGCCTGAAGGTAAATTTTAATAGAGCTTGCAGAAGCTTTTCTTTTGTTGGAAAATTGTTCATACTCATTTGTTGAACTATGTTCTAGGAAAGCTCGTGGGCAATTTCAGGCTTTGACAGGATGGAGCTCATTAACTTCCACCCAAGCTAAATGTCTATTTACATACTAATGTCAATTTTCTTTTACCTCTGTGTCCCTCATCACATTTTTCAGAAAACCAAATGTTTAAAGTAATTTTTAATCCACAAAATCACTACAGTTAAGAAATCAGCCCCAGATGTATTTCTCAAATAGGAGCTATTATATAAGGTACTGCAAACTCTGGGCTTGTTCTTCAACTGCCTCAGAGGAGAAAGGGGCTCTTTAAAGAATTTCAGTAGAAGTAAAACATTTTAAATATAGTAAAAAATAATTAAATAGATGAAAATTCTAACACCAAATGGTTTTTTTTCAACTTTAAATCATCAGAACACATCCATCTGTAATTGGTAATTAAAAAGATTAATAGCAATGCTGCAGGAGGCAATGAATAACAATGAAGGAGAAGAGACCATATTTCTCCTTTTGCAGTACATGCACATAGAAGGTAAACCCAGAAGGCAAAAAATAAGAAATCTTTTTGCATCCATATAATAAACATGCCTACCTTGCTCCCAAAAGATAGAGTTAAGGTAAGTTGTCTCACATTAACTGAAGTATCTCTCTCCTTTGGGCAAAGATTTTTTTTTGTTTTAAAAGGAAATGTAGTCATCAAAACCTCATGCCATGATGTAAGTAACAATCAAAATGGAATTTTAATTTTAATATTAATGGAATTTAAAATTATTTTTCTGTAACACTGTTTGTTTTTTTTCATGTCTTACATCTTGCTTTGAAGAAACTTGTAATACTTGTTCTTAAGGTAGGATTTTATTCTAGGAAGAGTTTGTTACTTTCACACTGCATTTTAGAAATAGATTTCCTCAAGCCATATTTGCAGTTTGCATTCCTTTTGAAAAGAATAATTTTGCTATATTTCACTGGTTCTTGGAAAAGCCAAAGCAACATGTTGCCAGGATAAGGAAAACTATGTATGCAGAGCATCGGAGCCAGGGGAGATTTAGCAGTGATCCAAACAGGAAACAAAAACTGTACCAATTCTTTGGCCACTAGCAGCAACCCAATGTGGCTTGTAAAGTGAATGTTTCCTATTTATAAAAATAATAGAAATTATTTTTTAGTGCAGCAAGGAGCCCTGTGCAGCAACGAGCCCCGTTTTGACCAAATCTACATCAGGAAGTGGCAATTTCTCTTTTTAATGAAAAATTTTCAAAAGGGAAGTATCTTCTTAAGTGTAACACTAGAATCACTGTGGATGGGTATATATCTGCTTTCATGTAAACCACAAGGGATTTACCACAATTATGAAATTTTTGGTCTTCAAAACCTTTCTCTCAAATACATACAGGGGGATTTGTGGCTTCTAATTACTGCTCTCCTGCAATAGGCCCCAAGAGTTGCTAGTATTTGCAGATTAGTGAGTGCTCACAAAGAAATAAATTAGTAAGCTCAGCCAAATAATATTTGCATTGCTGCCATTTTTGGGCATTACTTCATATAATCTTTGTTCACATGCCAAGAACTAAGAGGAGGCTTTCTTGACCATGGAGCAGAGTCTTACAAGGTGAGAGGGAAGGTAAAGTAGCATGACTAAACTTTTTCATTTCTGCTGTTAATAGCTTCTGGTCTTGGTCCAGTAGCCTGTTATTCAATTTCTAGGTTATGGTGTGTGTATGATATATATTTTTGTCACCTTAGAAACGTGAAAATACTCACTAACTGGCTGAAGAACTTCATGGTGGCTGGAAAGTAATTTTTTGTAGCTATGAAGACCCTGAAGTCTATAGACCTAAGCATGGTAGAAGCCACAGATGAAATAGCTGCATATGGCAGATTAGCAAATTTATACAATATGCCAACAAGTCTGTTCTGCTCAGAAAGAAATGATACTGTATTCAAGTCATTGTAGGTGACATGGCAAGGCTCACCTTTTCTGTTGCTCTAAGCATCATGCAAGATTTCAAAACTAGGAGCTGTGCAGACTTGTTTTCTAAATATCAAGTGTGCAAGGGTTTGCTAAACTCTTTGTGTTGGGTTTACTGTAGGTACATTTAAAAGTCTTTGTTTTACTATGCACCTGTGTGAGTATGTCAGCATTAACACATGAAACTACTTTGATGGCAATGTTTTGCAAATCAAAGTCACAAGTAAGATAGATACAAAATAAACATCAGATAAAATGAACTGAGGATAGTGCAGAAATATAAAAAATGTTGTATTTTCAGACATATCTACAAAACTGTTGTTAGCTCCATCAAACAGTGGTAGGTGATAGGCTGAGATGCATCTCAGTTGCTTTATGTCAGGAACAAGAGCTACCATGTTCCCACAAGACAACTCCAGGCTGGTCTACAGAACAGGTAGGATTTGGCCAACCTCCACATTAAGGTTTTTAAAAAAATGTTTATTGCATATAATGTCAGAAAAAAAAGTTTAACAAACCTCTTTTCCCCTTTTAAGTTGTTTCAAAATGAATATGATAACTGAAGATACAGAGAAGTCCACAGCCCTTTGCAGATCTGGGTCCCTTCTACATGCTACTTATATCATGGATTGAGGTGACATTTTGGTCTGTCAAGCACTGAATTATTACCATAGAGTGCAGAGAAATTATTCAGACCAGGTGTTCCTGTAATTGTAGAGCACTGGGTACAACGCTGGGAGCTGAACAGATCCCAAGTTTTGAAATATCAAGTAACACTCCACTTTAAGGACATTCTAATGCATTGCCACAAAGTACTTGCACACACATTGGGCTGCTTAGTGCAAGTGTAGAAATATAAAGCATGAATTTTCTGCCACTTCAAAGTGATACTGAATGTGGCTTATCTGGCTTCTATGTGTACCATTTGTTAAAAAATTAAATAACTGTATATGACCTGCAGTATTGTTCTGCCAATGATGTCTTGGTCTTTTTAATATGGTATTTATTAATATATTCGGTGAAAGTACTATCTCTTGGTAGAATTTTTACCTTGACAGCCACATATCGATCTCTCTGACATAAAATTAAATCTCTGACTTCTGCCACCTGTTTTATACAGTCAATGTTTATAATTTCCAAGTAATATTTGATTGGGAAGAAAAATATGAAGCAAGAAATCCATGCAGATAAGTCTCTGGAATACAAGAAAAGATCATGAAACCTTTTTAAGAGTCAGCTGAATCCCAGATCTTACAAGTTAGCTACCAAGATAGGTCACCAAGCTTAAAAGTAAACAGAAATGCAATCAAGTTCAACTTCTCTGCTTCTGCTAATATGGTTTTGTCTTATCTTTGAGATCCTTCTTGAAAGGAAGCAGTTGATATTATCTCAGTGAAGGTTATTTATTAGTCCTAAAAGAAAGGTTCATAATCAAGGGAAATAGGACCTATTAGAAAAGGATATTAATTAACCTTTAATACTAGGGTGAAATCTGTTTAAGACACATCCACAGAACAAACAGAAAGTGCAAGTGAGAGGAAACTGTTACAGCAGCCACAGCAATCCTTAAGACAGAGCAGGGCTATGTGCTCAAGAAGCTACTACATGGGACATCTTCTACAACCTGTAACTGTCAGATATCCAGAATCAATAAAGGAAGGCAAATACAATGAGCCTGAGGCATGCAACAAACAAAATTTAAAACACAAAACTTAGGAGTTGAGGCCTCACACAGCACAAATTTTACATTGTCCTTTTCTCACCTTGTTCTCCAGAAGAGCAGGGTAGATAAGCAGGCAAAGAATATAAAGGAAATATATAAAAGAGGACATTTGAGAAGCCAGGGCATGTGATTATTCCAGCAAATAAAACAAAATAAAAGCAAGAATAAAGTCTACAGGATATAATAATACTTGGAGTGACAACTGTACCTCAAAGGAAATGTAAGAGGGAAGCAAATAATGCTTTCTACCCTGACAGTGTCTGTCTCTTCTACCTGAAGTCTAATTATAACATTTTTTTACTTTGTCTTACTGATCCTTTTATGATCAAGAAATAGCTCATCTATCTTAGCTGGTACCAGGACACAGATTTGAGTACTGCTTCCAGCAAAACACTTCAAAATGTGCTTAATTTGAAAGCCAGCTGACTGTAATGGAGTTACTCATATGCTTACCATTAAGCATGCACCTAAGTGCTTTGTTAAATTAGGCCAAATATTTACATCTACAGTGTTTCCATATCCTAATAAGAAAATCTTCTAACCACATAACACATCAAATTTGCATATTATATGAAATACTACTGCAGAGATTTGACAGGCTCAATTTCATTGTAAATAAAGAGGATAATTCTAACCCCATTGGAGTCATTGAAAAGATTCTTACTGATTTCCGTAGTTCATGCATATAGAAGAGAAGAATTAGATAAATGCTCCCCAGGAGAAGAAGTGGGAGGTTCTTATAAGATACAAAACAACAGCTGTTTTTGTTCTATATCAATCATTTAATTTGTGATTATTCTGCAGTCGGGCTCTGTCCATGATTATTTAAATGATAACATCTGTGAAGACCTTAAAAAGAGTTCTTGCTGCATTAACTTTATGTGGCAAAGTTACATCTGAGCTGAGCCTGGCTTCTGAGAAGCATTGGGTAAGTTGTGAGCAGAACACAACAAGAACAGTGGAACCCTTGTTGTAAAATACAGAAACTGTTCTCAGATGTTCACAGTTCATTCTTGCTAGCATGAAGTTAAATCTTTATTCTTAGTTCTTTCTGAACGGTAGCCAGGGGTTTACTTTATTTCTGTATTAACTTTCAACAAAAACCTGGGAGGAGTTTTGGGGTTGTTTGGCTGGTTTTGGTTAGTTTTGTTGTTTGGGTTTTATATTTGTGTTTGTTTTTTTTTTTTCTTTTTTGTTTTGTGTTTGTGGTGTTTTTTTAAAATAGAATTATAATAATTAAGTATGCTAATATAAGCTACAGGTAACAGTGCATCTCTGCTGTAATTTTCAGCATTTGAAATTATTACAAGAACACCCTTAGCCCAGTGTTTGTTATGCAAGAGTCGCTTATTTGTATTTGTTTTCCTCTTGAGTTCTGTTTTCATGTGTGTCTGTTCCCTTTGCTGGGGACCTGAGCTTGTGTTATACTTTAAATGGCAGATCACAATTCCAAACTCCGTTCTCTCCCCATAGCAGTTAGGGTGGCAATGGGAACAACATGAAACAGTTGAACCATTGGAAGGAAAATATTTTTTTTCTATGTGAAAAAATCCCAAACAAACCGAAGAGCTGCTTTTGTAAGTGATCTAAGAATCATGATGTTTTCTGAATTGGGCTGCCTTATCTCTAGAGCGGAGTTCAAAATGTTATTGCTTCCTCTGTCTTGCTCTTTCTGCTTTTCTTGCTTTCCTTCTGTTATAAAATTTGTGACATGGCTTGTTCCTCCATTTCTAATTTTTGAGAGTTGAATTTGTGTTTTTGTCTTTATACTACCTAGAATCTGATTAATTCACAAAATGAGACCCACTGGGTGTAGGTAAATCAGCTGGCAAGGCTGTAAAACCTGCCTGAAGAAGATGAGGGCTTTGGCAAGTATTTATTTATTTGAAGCATTTGGAATTCCTGATGGCCCTATTAAGGCTATGAATACCATTGATCTGTTTGCTGCACAGTGTCACAGGGAAGTGCTTTTAAAAATAATTTAAACGAAGGATGAGGTTGTGACTGTGTCTGATTGGCTTAACTTTCATAAACCCCAATGATATTAGTCAGAGAGGCTGGTGCAGTTTTGCCAGTTTAATTGCAGCCTGGCCTGTATCTATGGTTTATGTGCTGCCTTTCCTTCATAAGGCTTTGTGTGGGTGTACGTGCACTCACACATGCACAGTCTGTTGAAACTTACTGAACAGGAAAATACTCAGAACTACAAAGCAGTGTACTGACACAATCTTCTTGCTCATTGGGAACACCACTTCTGTCTGGACTCACTCCAGAAGCTGATTGCTGTCAGCCCTCACAGGTTTCTGTGGGAGCTGCTGTTCTGTTGGCACGAGACAGCATCACTTCCCATGTGAAAAAGCATCTTCCTTGGGCATTCAAGTTCTGAGCTTGAGTCCCAAATTTTCTCCTTCCTGAGATATACCTTGCATTTCTGCTGATTACAACATTAATATGCAAACCATGCAAGTTGTTTGAAATATTTCCACAGCTATTTATTAGCAGGAATATGTAATATTAGATGAGGCTTCTAGCTGTGAGTATTCTTTTAAAAATACAACCCCTAAATGCTGCTGCAGTCTTCTTGGTTTGTGTATGTAAAACTCTGAGAGTCATATTGTTTGTTAACTACAACTGCCATATTATGTATATTCTTCTTACATCCCTGACACATGACAACTGTTGTATTTTCCAAAGGGACCCATTTTGGAAGAAGCAGTAACATTTAAATTGTACATTCATTTAAAAACTGTTACATAGTAAACCATATTTTCTCAATTTTAATTGGGAAACTTTTGTAGCAGAAAGTTATACAGCACTGTGATTCCAAAATAAATTCAAAATACAGAACAATATCTGGAACCATGTTGCTGTAAATGAAACAAATTTTTTTTTTAAAACCCCTTTTTACACCCTTATGCAGGATCTAATTTAAAATTAGATATAGCCAGGCAGCTAATTTATCTCCTTTCCTCATTTTTATGTTACTCAGAGATCATCAGTGGGGAATAAATTCTTCTTTGGTTCACTTGCACTCCTTTGGTCTCAGACTGAATGTTCACATACAAACCATGGACATTGTGTGTTATCATGTCCGAGGTCTGGCACACAGGAAATGCAGTTGCAATGAGCTGTTCCTTGCAGACTGGCATGATGCTTTTGCTGTTGCTTGCATCTGCACAGCAGAATGCTTCCAGAGGTTACTTGCAGCTGTTAGTTTTGCTGACCTTCTAAAAACAAAGCTGTTGTTTAAAGAACTTCATACAGGTATTGAAGCCTTGCTTCAGATGCCCATTTAAAATATTCCTGCTTTTATTTTTTCCCTGTAAGTAAGGTCTTGCAGGTATGGACTAACAAGCCAGAAAGAACACTTGCAGCTATCATGAAGACTCTCATTATGGTCGCACTACAACACGGAGTTACCAGGACTGTGACTGCTGAAATTGCAGTATTCCTAATTGCACTGAAATTTTTGCTGTGTCTGATGAGACCAGGATTTCATTCACACTTTAAACTGGCTAACTTCCAAACAAGTATGTAGAAAAAATAGATGATTTTGTTATGTTTTCCTTTTCTTAGTTTAACTTGCTCATAAAGATGAGTGCCTAAAGATACAGAGTCTGGGCACAGCTACGATGTTAAATCATACAATAATTGTGCTGTTGTTTGTCTGTGTGTGGTGGTGGTTGTTTGTCAGTCAAGAAAAAAAAATCATGCTACTTATGCTACTTCTGAAGAAGGGACAGTATGAACTTTCAGAAATTTTTGTTTCAGATTGGATGAAATTTGAGAAGATTAGCAACTTCTTTATTTTATACATGAAGAAAACCAGGCATTCACAGGTTAATTGAGAGAAATTGTACTGTGAGCTAGTAGATGTCTAAAACTTTAGAATATGACTAGGACCATATTCTTTCCATCTATGTTCCTATAAAAAAAACAGGAATGCTCCACAACCTTTCTAATATTTTTTCCTTAGAAAATCATTGAAAGATAAGACTGTGTGATCACTTAGAGTTTACAGAAAGCCAAGACTGGCCCATGATCACTGAAACCTGCAGTGTACAGAGGAAATGAATCAGGTGCTTAAGTATCCCAGACCAGCACACTAGTCTGTAGACCACCTTTTTTCTTTCCTGGGTCCTGCTCTGCCTGGTACATAAATAAATGTGAAAACTCCAGTTACTGTTACCAGATCTGTGTTGAGTGTTTTTTAAAGTCTGAATTATTCATGCTCTTGAATGATAATTGCCTTTTAATCTGGTGGCAAGTTGTCAGTTTTAACAAGACTCTTAAATGTGTCTGCCCAAACCCTAGGCCCCAACCTAACCGAGCGAGCTTTAAAAAAATGCAATTACTTGATGTTTATAATATTATTTTTTAGAAAAACACCTGACAATTTTGCTTTAAAAGCAGAATATGAGTTAAATTTAATATTTATTTATTTTTAATATTTACTTTGTTGGAACAAATAAAGAATTATAAGTATCACAAAATGATAAATTCTTCCTGGATGAGGATTAGCAAGAGTAGCCCAGCCTGCTTCCAGCTCAGAAAGCATGGGAATCTTGGTGGGGTTTTTTTTTGTCATCAGTGACTAGGAAAAACAAGAGGAAATTGAAGCCAGAAGTTTGATCTGGCAGACAGAATCTAGACAGGTCTCATGTATCAATAGAAAGATGAGATAAATTTTAAAGAAATATTATTGCACCTAAGGCAAGATCCAGCTGCAGCTGTTAGAATGATGATTTTATTTGGAACCTTGTGGAAGAGTTTTGTAGTGAACAGCATGCAGCAGAAGATACTTGATTCATTTCACAATGAACCCCAAATGCCAGGTATTTTATTACCTTACACAGCGAGTTACTTCCAGAGGTGGTAAATTTTTCATTTAATCTTCCTTTGTTGGCAATAATAACTTTGATTTCTTTCTTTAATTAAACCATACACATTATCTGGTTGGTTTTCCTTTGTTTAACCACTCACAGTCTTTAAACAGTGATGGGCAGAGGAGAAATAAATGCCTGACAAATATACCTTGGCAACAAAGCCAGGTACAGTAAATCTTGTGATGGAAATACCAAGTTGCACTCTGGAGGATATTTATTGCATTTAGCCACCCCAGAAGACATCTCTGAAAACTCTAATCTCTCTCAGAATCCCAGATTAGATACAGGAATATGATAGGAAAGAGATACAATGTTCCTAAATGGATTTTCTTCTATATATCGAATCTCTGGTTCATTACCTTTCTGGAAGCTTATACAATTGGAATGTTCTAGTAGTATTTCTGTAAAAACAGTCTCTGGGTATAAGTTCTAGCTCATGTTCTATTTAGTGTAGTTATTTGTTAATAAGATAGTTTGTGTGAAAACCAGTGATTCCAAAAGCAGCACACCACCTGCACTTTCTTGATTGTTTGAGTAAGTTATGTGGTAACTTTCAGATGAATAATGGCATGTCCCTGCAGGGGCCTTGGAGCTTTAAGGTCCCTTGCAACCCAAACCATTCTATGGTTCTATGGTGTTGTTCTTTTGAAGTAGTTGGATTCACAAAGAGTAATCTCAGTCTTAGCACTACCCCAGAGACAGAAGAGGGGAAAGTGGAGTGGAGAGGAGGGGTGGTTAGACAGCTTCTCCTTGTAACAAGATCTGCAATTTGTACTGCCCTAAACCAGTGCCAACAGTGGTTTGTAGCTTCCTTGGGATCCCTTGTTTATTTTCACAATTGTCTTCTGTTTCCTGTGATTTATTATGTTACAGGTATTGTTGGTTCACTGTAAGGAATGTGTTTTAGCAGTGCCATTTGCTCCTCAGAAGATAAGTAACTCGATTTGTAAGAGCAGCTTACTTGGCAGTTTTGATAGTGTTTTGTAATTAGATGTTGATTCCATTTTCAGTTCAATTTGAGCAATACTCTGACTTCCCCAAATCCTGTGGAAATCCATGAGCTAGATTTTGTTAAAAGTGGTAGCTCAGTTTACTGAATTGAACCCACATGAGTTCAAGTTGTATCTATATCACTATAACTGATAATTTGCAGTGACAGAGTATTTAGTTTGTCTCTTACCCCTTCCACAATATGAAGTGTATGATCTGTATTTTAGCCCTTTAGGTTTTCCAGATATTTCCATTTGTATGTGTGAGATACTTGGATGCAATGATAATGATTGCCCTGAGACACATTTAAATTATGATAAAATAAATTTCCACTTTAGCTCTAAATTGAAAAGGATACAACTTCAGTGTTACCCAAATAGCTCTAAGCTGAAGAGTTGAGATGCTGTTGCTCCTCCTGTTCCTATAAGTATTTACCAGTAAAGCTATAGCCAATGAAACCTCTTTGATCATGTAACTATGGCTCCATTGTAAATTCAAAGGCTGTCTTCCTACTAAGTAGACCCTGATATCCCAAGGTGCCTGGATAATTGCCTGGGGAGAAGAACAGAGCTTGTCTGTTATTACATTAAACTTCAAAGAGTTGTTTTCTGACTGACTGCGATTCTGATACTTCATTATTAAACTTGCAGAACTTCTAAGCCATAATCTCTGGCACCTTTACATACAAGCCATGTTTTCCCTCTAATTTATATGTGTCAAGTAAAATACTTACTAAGAATAGTTCTCCAAACATAGTGAAAGAACGGCTTTTTAGGTACTTAAATGCTAGCCCAGGAATCCAAATCATTCAGTTTTACCAGTCTCAAATGCTGATCTTGGACAAATAATTTATTTTTGTAGTGATTGTTTTCCAGCTGTAAAATGAGCATTTGCTTTCCATCCCCTGCCTTCTATCTGGTCATGTCTAGGCTTTACTTCTCTGATATGTAAAGCATCAATTTAAGAGTCTTTGATCCCTGAGGAGGTCTCCCAACACCCCTCCGATGTAAGTTATGACCTTTACTTTCTGGTGTTTTTTTCATTTAAAATGATTTGAAGGCTTGGCAGACAGCACTTTGTGCGAGTACAAAGGATCAGGGAGGGAGGCAGAGATGGGTATGGGTGCCAGAAGTTTTTAACTGGGGTCATTTTTGTGGCAACCCTTTTCTTCACCTCTCTCCTCTCTTTACCTGGATTTGCTACAGATGTAGTTACTGCCAAGGCATGACCTTTTGCAGGTGTGCTTAAAAGGGTGGGTATGAAGTTAAGAGTGTGTTTAAACAGTTAAATCTCACAGTTGAGAGTGGGGTTAATTGTTGTAGGAGACAATTTAGGTCTTAAGATATTTACAGTATTTTGGAATTTCCATTTTCATTTTGTTATGTTCTGGGTTTTGGGCCATTTTGCCTGCAACTCTGTAATGCAAAGGGTTTTGATTTCATCTTTTCATTGGAAATGCTGGGTTGTTTGGGTTTTTTTGTGATAAATGTGTCAAAGCAGAACTTTTAAGAAGCTTCTGAGGCTTTTACTCTGCTCCTTAATTGCCTCATCTATAACATAGAGGCAAAAATTATACTTGGTGAGATGCTTTGAGAACCTTGGGTGAAAATGTATGTAAATTCTCACTGCTAGTTGTGTTTGAGAAATGATGTTCATTCCGCTCTTTAACAATTAATTTAATTTCCTTAGTGGTTTAAATCTTATATTTGAACAACAATCTTAATTGCTGTTAAATTAATTCTCCTCACTGGTTATGAGAGAGAGCAAAAACCTGAGGTTTATACATTTTATATTTCTATCTTTCTTTGCATCTGAAGAGGTAACGGAGTTAAGACTTCAGAAATGCTTACTTGTAGTGTTTGTTAAAAGTACAACAATTTTTCTCCTTCTGAGACAGCCCACTGTTTTTATTATCTATATTAAGACTAATGTGCTAAAAAAACCACCCTGTGCCCTGCGGGGCGGCGGGAACTGGCAGGAACCGGCCGTGTCCGGCGCGGGGCAGCCCCGGCCTCTCCCCACAGAGGCGCCTGAGCCCCCTCGGCTGCCGGGGCACGGGCACCCAGCACAAAGCTGAAGAAAAAAGATGTAATTTTAGAGAGCTTTTTAGCAGGTAGTGCAACAAATCTCAAGAAGACCGTTACAAGAACTTGTGTGCGCGTTTCCGAGGTAAGAAGGGAATGATAAATTCCATATTCACCTGAGGTGAAGCTCGACGGGTAGAGAACGTTTACCTCACGTAATCATGGATCAGAGCGTTAAGACCTATTGCCTCAAACTGATGCTGTTTGGTAGTAACCCCAGGGGTGATACAACTATTTCAACTAGCAGGGACCTACTTAGGAGGTAACTTCAGCATTAGTAGCTCAAATATGTTCTTGGCTAAAAATGCTGCTTATCTGTTGTTTTATTTGAGATTAATTTGTTCCAGAAAACAAAGCCTGGAGAAGGATTAGTTAAAATAATCTGTGTTTACATCAAATAAAGCTGACACTTGACTTTGTTTGCATTCATCTTTGTTAATGGAAATACACATTATTTTATTAGTCAAATTGTGCAATTAATTATAGAGAATATTTTCTCTCTGGGGCTGCTTTATGACTCAGTGCTTACGATTAATCCTAATAGAAAGATCAGACTAAAAATTCATGGTCTTTTTAAAGTTTTTATAACCTGATTATGGCTTCCAAGTGTCCAATACAACAACACTTGTTTCAGAAAATGAGATTTCTAAATGTCATTCAGTGGAGTACAGGCCAGGCTCATAGTTTTCCTGTTGCACTGACCGACGAGCCTGCCCTGCTGAGCTGTTCCAGGCCTCCTGCTCAAAGGTGCTTAATGGTGCATCCCATTTGCTCCCATTAGATCACTGAAGTTTCAGCTGCAGGGTTCTATCTGATGAATCTGCCTTAGGCGTCAACTAATGTGGTTAGAAACTGCATGTGGTTGCTGCTTAAGCCACCACGACTATTGCCACCCAGTTATTTGATTTAAGTAGGCATCTAATGTCTTTAAAGTTGAATTAAAGACCACTGAAATACTCTTAAAGACAAGTTGTTTAGTCTCACTTTAACTGATCTTCTTGAAATACAGACAGCTAATCGCAGAGAAGGGGTGGGAAAGAAATGGCAGGCTAATACCATATTCCTTTCATCCTGTTGTTTCATAGACCTTGATGTGACCTTCCAGTTTATTGAAATTGTGGTTACTTTTGCAGTTATGAAGGCTGGCATTTCTGGAATATCATAATTCAGCTGTGACACTGATGTGCTGCTAGCAAGTCTTGCAATATATTGTAAAGTGCTTATCATAATGTCTATCTCCTCTTCCCCAAATGAAGTGGGAGGATTTTTATGAGGCTTTCAATATTTTTATCTAATTTCACTAGTGAATATATTATTTATTCCTTTAATGGGAAACATAATGAATTGGGATGGCTATTTTACTAGGACATCTGCCAGGGAGTGGCTCTAGCTTAATGTAAGTGGACAGTAATGGCTGTTGCATATTGGGGACAATGTTAGCAAATGTTCTGCTTAGTAGACATAGCCTTAACTAGTGCCAAGAGACTCAGCTTTGATCAGTCTGACCTCACGAGTTAAATTAGTCAGAAAAGTGAGATTGCAAACCCACATCTACTATTATTCCAAATAAATATTAAATGCAGTAAATATTCTCATGCATTATTCACTATTGTATTTTATTTTCTGGAATATCACATAGGTTTTTTTGACTTTAAAAAAAATATTCTTGGTCCCAACAGCTCAAATTAAGTGAATTTAAATGATTGCAAGGATCCAGGCCAGGTGACATTATCTACTGCCATTACTTTAATAATCTTAATAGTGAGCTTTCAAGTATTGCCGTTAATAAACTTGATTTTGCTGTAATGTGTGGCGAGATTCAACCCAGTAAGTAAAACGTATTGTGACGGGTTAATCAAAGAACGTGACTTACATTTTCTTTGAGTTCATGTTTACACTTTTTGCAGTATGTTCAGTCAGTGTGGTAGTCATACAGGTTGAGGCTTCCTAGTGGGTTGTACCTCATGTGAAAGTTTCTAAAGTTCAAGTTTAGTTTGGATGCTTCTTGTAGATAGTAGGTATTTTTCTGCAGGTGTTTATGATGTTCAGGCAAGTAAATAATGATGTTGCAGTGGCAATTCACTGAAAAACTCTTTTCTTTTTGGTTTGTTCTGTCAGAAACCTTGAGATGAGAGGTTGCTAATGAGAAGTTGAAGGGTGTGTGAGGCAGAAAGAGAGGGTTGTCAACTGAGGAGATGCCAGGAGGATAGGACCCTGTCACAGGAGGCCTGACTGGAGACTATCTGCCTGACAGAAATTGCTATGTTTGAGCCACTTGCTGAGGCAGGAGGGTCAGAGCTCTGGCAACCATCTGAAAGCAGAAACAAGGTTGTTAGTCTGTGTGAGGGAGGCTGCAGGACCTTGTTCTTCTGATTGTCACTTTTTCCTGTTGGAGTGTGCTGGGTCTGAACATGAGATACATCTCATCCTGGGAGAGGTACAAGGGATGATGTGGGGCAGGAGTGAAAGGAAAACGTAATTGAAAGGGCCCTGCTCTATAAGGTAGGCTTGGATTTTAACACCCCTTTTTTTGCTTGCTATTTGGTTTGAGCTTTGGGAACTGTAACTTAGGGTTAACTTTCAGTGTTCTAGAAAATTCAAAAATTATAAACACTGACCCAATTTGAGTGCTGAGGGGGAGTCCACCTTGGCTGGGCAGAGAGCTCCTTATTTTTCTTGTATCTGTGGCATCTTGGGTGCTTCAACCTTTGACTTGACATCCCAGTGTGACCTACAGCCGTCTTCAGCTCTGCTGCTTATGACAGTGAGGATATAAGAGATCAGTTATCCTTAAGGTTTTACTTGACATTGTTTCTTCCATTCTGACAGGCTTACCAATTCTGGGCTGTTTTAAGGTATGAAATGAGATGTAGTTTTTCTTTCACTTTCTCTGCTCCCTCTCTGCCTTCTTTTCTCTGCCCCTTTGGAACCTCATTCGCTAACTTTTCCTCCTAAGTATTTTTTTCCCTAGGTACTTTTAACAACATAGTTATACATTTTTTTTCATTTGTAATCATAATTTTGTATCAGACAGCCAAGATTAACTTTTTGCCATTTTAAAAAACCTGCTTTCCATGTTGTTTTGGCAATGTAAGTAAAATTGCTACTGCATTGTGTGCAGGAAGGTGCCTTGTGGTGTTCTGGTAAATTAAATCGCTACACGATTGATGCTCATAGTCAACAAAAATTCAGTTAATCTAGCTGTGAATATACAGCATGGAGTTAAAGGACACCTTGTCTCTGCAGCTCTCTTTGCTTCTCCTGAGGATAAAAACATTCATGGTTCTCTTATCAATAAGGCCATAGACCTACATATGGAAATAAAGTTACTATTTTTATGAGTTATCATTATGTGCTTAACTATTTGTGAGAATTATAAATAATTCAGAAGCTTCAATTAATGCTTTAAATAAATAGTAGAAAATTTCCCTAGGTATCTTTCATGATCAGGGTAAATGGGAAAGATTTATGACATTTCAGAAAGTATTGAACGGCAAACACTTTAAAAGTGCCTGAAGGACTATGTGCAGTGAGCAACAGAGGCTAATGGGCATAATCCTCAGCTCTTAAAGGAATTACATAGAAAACACAAGGTAGTGCAGAACTAGTTGTGTGGCAAGGTGAAGTAGTTTCTGCTGTTCTATTTCCGAGCATTTGTGGGTGAGCTAGTATGATGATTGAACTCTAGGAGTGACAAAACTATTCTTAGTTCATCAGGAAAACATGTGTCTGGGTTAAATGTCCTGAGCTTGTAGTTTTGGGTTTTATCCAAAACCTGTTCTTTTGCCTGTAAAACAGGCAGATGTTTACTAGAATTTACATGATTATGGTAGAAATTGTCCAAGACTTCTGTGAAAAACAATTCCCCTGAATATGTGTTAATGGTCTATTGTCTTTTGTTAATACTACCTATGTGTCCTGAGTTAGTAATTAATAAAACACAAGGTTAATTTCAGAAATTAGGGTATTGTGCATTGTATTAAAAGTCAGGATTCTTTCCCCTAGGTTGATTATCAAATAGACTGCAAACTTACCTAGAAAAGTAACTATAGGTCTCATTTATTTGGTGCTTTTCTGTGTACTTATATGAAAAGTCCTACCTCGAGTCTCTTTTGCAAGATAGATTAAAATAAGCAAGCACAAAAAAATTCAGTGAAAAGTAGTTAAAATGCTGTGTGAATCAAAATAAAGTCAGGCATCTAATTCTAAGCTCTTGAGAGACATTAAAGTCTTGCATCAGTAAGGAATTTTTTACTTCTCATTGAGGAAGCTCCTGTTGAGGAACAGGCTAATTTTCTTTGCCACAGGTGGTATATAAGTCTTGAGTGATGTAAATCAGATTAGTTTTGCAAATCTATCCTTCTTGCTTATTTAAAGACTAACACACATTTCTGTTGAGAATTAATTTACAGATGGAAATACAGTCAAATTGGAAAGACATTACACTACAATATACAGACTACTACCAGAATTTTGACAGATCAGACCTTTGGATTTACTTGAAAATATTAGTTTTAAATACTGGGTATTGGCTTCCTTCCTTTGTTAAGTGCTTATAATATCCACAAGGTTAGATCAAGTATGCCTATTATCTGGTTGACTCTGGTGATTCTCTTTACCTATATGAGATTAATGTACAGGACCAGGTGAAGAATCAGGACTTGGGTTGCATGGATAAGGAGGAGAAACACTAAGTGTCTATTTTCAATGCTGCCTGATAGCTAATGAGATAAGCTATAGCACTCAGGTTAATGTGTAAATAGTGCTCAAATAGAAGCAGAGCATGTTTTTGAAAAACAAAACATAAAACAAATGCCCCATGCAACATGCTTTCCTCCAAAACTCAAAAAAAAACCCAACCCCAAACCACAACAACAAACCAAACCAAAATCCATTAACCAGTAGTTTTGATGAGCTAAGTTTCAATGGAACACAAAAGATAATTATTTTTAAAAGGTTTAGTGATTGATTCATTAGATTGTGGAATTAAAATTAACAAGTTGTTTAGTTTCAAAAGTTATAAAAAAAGGATGCTCCTTTTCCTAAAATAATACTTGCAAATCCAGAGCACTGGGCAGAACTCTAAACAAAGGGCAATGACCAGCCTGTTCTAATTTTTTTCACCCAAAAGTCAGCAGATTGTATGTCTGCCCTGGGACTCTCACATTAATCTTAATTTGGTCTGACAGTCTTCCCTCATTTCCAAGTCATATTTAATATAGATGGTTTACTCAAGCTCTAAACTTAATTGACAAGCTTGTTAATTTATGAAGCGCATTGTTCAAGAGTATAACATTGAAGAGGTGTACAATGATAAAAGATTCACATGGAAAAACCCCAAGTTATTCTGAGGAAGTGTTTAAAGATTTATGGGAAAGGTGTATGCTGATTTGCTCATATGTTATCTGTATGAAAATAAATTATTTATTATTTATTGTGTGAATATCAGTAGCCAGCTGCTTTGAATCACACAATAAAATGGTCTTCCACAAAAATTGCTGAATACTTTCCAGTATCTGAGCAACTGGAAACAGATAACAAATCTTCAAAAGGTGCAGAAACTCAGTGAATAAATTGTTATTAAAAAGAGTGCAAATAAGCACTAAAGAGCAAGATCACTCAGCATTTATGGAATTCCTGGACTAATGTAAGCTACAAAGAAACTTCTCAAAAGCAAACCAAGCTGGTGTAGAATTATATGAGTAATGAGCTGAGGGAGTGATGTAAGAGAGCAGAGATTTACTTTGGATTGATTTAATAGGATATATACATCCTGACCTTCTTGAATCATAAATGTCTTGTGACAGTCTTGTGACAGTTTGCTAGACAGAGCATTTCACTTGTTATCTAGCCTGCTACTTTTCATCAGCTGCTTTGACACAATGTAGAAAAAAAATATTGAGAAAGTGGTGGGGAAGTTATTAGAATCAACAACTTATTTCAGTTAGTAAAGGTAAAACAACGGGGAAGTGGCTGTTAGGGAATATCAGAGTATATTTCTGTCTTTTTTTTAAGGTAACATTTTCCCTTTGAAATTATTTCCCTTGTTCCATTACAAATACTTCATAGCAAGTCAGCCTCCCATGTGCCAGGTTATCTATCTACAATTAGGGGGTAGGCGTCATAGTTTTGTTTCAAATATTTGACGTGTTTCAACACTAGTCTCTGCTTTCCCTGTTAGACCTGACTTTCATTAAAACTGAGTCCTCTTGCATAAGATTTTAAAGAGGATTCAGCTCTGTTTTATTTTCCATTCCTGGTTTGAGTGTGGAATGCCTGTTATAACGGCTTCTTGAGTGCTCCTTTACACTGCTACAGATGTACATTTCAATGTGTAGTTGTATAAATGTGAATTAAAAAAAAATCAAATGGTTGATTAACTACCAAAAGTTGAGGGCTTGCTTGGATTTAGAAAATTGCAGATATTAAACTCAGTTTAAAATCTCATTCTGAAGAGAGGTAAGAATATACATAATTACTCTTCTGGATAAAGGATGGTTTCTTCAATCCTTTTTGCGTGCTTGAGGAAAATTCACACAAATGTGGTCATTCTTCAATATGTTTTCCTACAGATTACTGGTTTATATAATATATGTTGGAGATCTTAGTCAATCTGGAAATGGACTTCATTCTTTAAAATGACTCCAGGATAGAAATTAGATTCAATTGTAGGCAGCTCATGCTAATTCAGCAGTTGACTGGGAGAAAACGGCACGGGAGGGAAATACATTTGTTTTTTTTGGCTACACATATTGCATCTAAGATATGCAATTAATTTGACACATTTATGAAATTAAATTTTGATAACAGCTGTGTTAGACACCAAGAATATCTGCACCAAACCTGTGCTATTTATATTGTAGTACAAAGTAGATACATGAACTAAGAATACAGCCATATCAGGTCACACTTTGCAGAAAGCATGAGAGCAGCAAACAGACCCTGTCTCAAATTATTTAGAGATAGTAATCACAGCTCATGTGAGTAAAACTCGGATATCTTTAGACCAGCTGACTTATAAATACCAAGAATGCAATAGTATACGATAGAGAGTATAACCAGGATTTTTAGTAAATATTTAGCTTTAAATTACTTCTTTATTATTAGCACTATTGCAATGGCCTATGGATCCTGGTGTAGGACTATAGTGTTCTCATGTATGTGTGAAAAAATGTAGCTGTCATGGAATAGAAACATGTCAACCTCTAACCATGTGACTGACTCAATATAAAAAGCTTCCACCTCCTTCCCTCTCCCCCTAGACCAATTCTTCCTGTGCTTTCTGGTTTTGAAACATTTGACCATAATAACATGAAGCATCTAACTCTTTTCTCCCCCCACTTCCCATGACAGCTGAGTTTCACATCAAGAGCAGGGTATTCAAGAAGTGTGAGTATTGAGAAATGATAAGGTATGGATGTTCATGCCACATAGCACTGGGGAGAAAGGAGAAATTCATGTTGTCTCTGATTTGGAAAGAACAATACTTACACAGAAATTGGGCTACTTGCAGAAGGTCACTCAGAGCCTGCAACAGAAGTTCCAGGCAAAGCTTCCTTGCTGCATTTGTTGTGCAGCTACAGATTGAAAGGGCAACTTAGGTCTCATTGTTGGCCTCAGCACACACTTAAAATGCTTAAAGCTTTTGAATAGAGTTTTTTCACCTAACTCTCCTGGTAGAAAATCCTCAATTATAACTAGGTTAAGGATTTTGTTGCTTAGTATTAGCTGCGGGGGTGAAACAGTTATTGCCATCACAATGTTAATTGAGTCAGATGGAGATCAATTGCTGAACAAATTAGCAGCAGTCTTATCAAGAGGAAGGTAAGGTCTATGAGAAATAGTATTTTTATGGAGTTCTGGGATGGAAGATACAGAACATAGCTTAGACGTTGATCAAGAGCATCGTTGTCATTTAGCTACATCCAGTGAGTCAAAGAGTGAAGAACTCATCCGTATTTCTTTAAGCTGAAAATGTTTTCTTCCAATATATGACTAGAAAGTTATTTAAGTCTATTGCTTTATTGGCATATAATTCATGTGCTGACATTGTTTCTATTCTAAAAAAGTTAGTAAGCAAAAATTCTTCTATAAATTACTTCTTCCCGGTAACTTTTTTGGCATAGCTTATTAAATAAACTTGGATTAATGGTCCAAGAAATTGGAAGCTAAATGCTCACAAATAGTGATAAATGTGAATATTATAACAAATATTTCAATGGAGTTCTTTGGAGTATTCTTATTAACTCGCAATGCTAATGATACATCAAATGTTCATGATATATTAAGATGCAAAGATTAATTTTTTCAACTCTGGAAAAATCAGCAACTGAGTCTGTCCTGTCTATGCTTGCAACTTGATGGGTGAGACAGGGAATCCAGAAGTAGTTACTGTTTGAAGCATGACTTTTGATCTTTAAGGTGTAAAGGAAGATCTTTCCTTGAGGGAACCTGTGAACAGCCAAAAGTGCCTATGTAAAATTTGTTTGAAAAAAATGTGTTTAATAGAATAAATTCTACTGATAATGAAATCATACAAACTGTTTACAAAGTCATTGCACAACACTACAGGATACTATGCAAGAGGTTATAGAAGCTCCAGCAGGAGCAATGGCAACTCTTGTGTTAAGCCATGCTTCTTTAACTGAAGGTAATTATGTAAACAACTTGTATTGCTTTGGTGCTAAGGAAGAACTGCAGTGCAATGCAAAAGATGTCCTAATCACTACATCTTATTACACTGAAATGGGAATTACTGAAAATCTTCAAGTGATAATTATTCTTATTATATTCAAGGCAATCAAAGCAAGAAATTCGGTGTTGATAGCTTATTATAAAAAGTCTGAGCTAGGAAATATCTAAGACCTTCAAGCCTAGTGGAACTTTACTGCCCTAATATTTTGTCTTCTTCCTTTAACTTAATAATTTGTTTATGATTAAGAAACCATGACTCCATACAAGGCTTCTGGATCTTCTTAAAATTAGATCTGTATTTTTAAACTTGGGTTTGTGATTTAATGTGACTTGGTTTTTGTTAGACACAGCCTAGGTAATGGCTTTCTCCATGTTACTATGGTTGTAAACCTGAAAAATTTCATGTTGTTCTTACAGAAGAGGTTCTGTCAGAAATGAGGACTGAGTTGGTCTAAATATTCTCTGCATGAAGTTATGCAATGATTGTCTGAAAAAGGCATCTAATTTTAATTAGTGCCTTTGCCAAATATTGTTCTAAACTTTTAAAACTTCTATGAAATCCCACTATAGTCCAAGTTATATGCCCCACACACTGACAGAAAACTGTTGTGCTGGATTCTAAAGTCAAGCTCTGAAAACATTTGTCTGAACAACCAGAACAGTTTAACTGCTTAAGCTGAGGCTGTACATGGAACAATCCTCCCCATGTTCTTGAATTTTACAGAAGAGATTTTATGCAACAGATTTTGCCTGTTTGATTTTTACAGAAAGAAAAATGCTTGAAGAGGTAATCAAGAGCCTTAGCAAGCAGAGACTGTGTTAGATGAGCCCCTAACCTTGACAGAATCCATGGGGTTTTCATGACAAAGGAAGAGTATGGAGGCTTTCATGAGACACTGTATATAGTTCTGTTGAAAGCTCTTCTTTACAGACTCCTTCAAAAGAGTGTTATTGAGTGAAGGAAGGGATGAAGCACCATACTCCAAAATCATCATAGGGAAACAGCCTTGAGTCTGCAGATCCCTGAATACTTGCCAGACTATATTTTTCTTTTTATTATCCTGAAAGTTTGTGAGTTTTTTCTTGTTTTTCTTCTTATACTACCTGAGACCCTTAGAAGATAAACTTCTGAAAGAACTTGCATGGTCTTACCTCTGTGTTCCTCTCATGGTAGCCCTGATTTCACCAAGTATGAGAATAACCTATATCAAAATATTTGTCCCAGAGATCAAAACTGGATCTGCATATCTTAGAAGAGTAATATTGCTAATGGAAACATTTTTTATTTTTTCTTTTGCTTTGTCTTTAAAAAGCAACTTTCAGTGAGATGTTTCCTAATGAAGCAGCACACATTTTCTCTTTTCTTCATCTAATATTGAGGGATCAGTAGATTTATAATGATACTTTATTTGTTTTTCTTAGGGGTCTATTTTCCAATTTCAGTTTTCATGTGGAAGACAGGTTTTTGCTGTCTGGTAGCATTATTATATTTAGCTCTTCGTCTAGAGTCAGTTATTTACCTCCTTGTGGCTTTTACTGTTTAAAACCTGAACACACCACTTCACATGTTTAAATTATCTTTCCAGTGGTTTTCCTGCTCCAGTTTGAGCTCTATTCTCTTGTTTGCTGCTTGCTTTAGTCACTGTAGGAGATTAAAAATAATAATAAATTAAGCATTTGCTTTCACACTGGCATCTGTTGTTAAATTCCTATCCCCCTCTATGTCTCATTAATTTCCCTAGAGATAGGCTGATCCTAAGGCTGTTATGGGATATTTGAATTCAGGGGAATGGCTGTATTGCAGTTGGTCCTACTCTGACAACCACTCAGAAAATAAAGGGATGATAAAGATTGCTTTATCTGTGGTTGTGAAATGACTTCAGCATATTTGCACCAGTAAGGAAGACAAACTCTATAGATTTTAATTGTTCTGGCTCAGCCAGTAAGTGCAACTTCACAGCCCTCTGTGTTTTTGAAAAGGAGTGGCTTGCTTTCTTTCTCTTTCCAGGGAGAATACTTCTCTTCTTCCCTTACCCTACCTCTAGGCCAGCCTTTCCCTGGGCTATTTCAGCATGCTGTGTCAAAAGGACACGGTTATTTTTCTTCTGCCACATTACACAGCAATTCCTCTTAACTTCATGCAGATTTGTATGGTTTTGCAAAGCTTTGCTTTTGAGGTTTAGCATTCTTAGTACTTTTCTCTTAATTTCCTTTATAATGGGATTTTAATACATAGAAAGCAAATTATCTCTTTGGAATGTTTAAAGTCCTAGTCTAGCTATGTAAATCTCACTTATTAGCTAAGCATTTCCTAATGCTGATAGCTATTTTTAAAGCATTAACTTTTTTGTGGTTTTCACAGGAGTCTTGGTTTGCATTTGGTATCTGGACATGTAGATGTTTGCATCTGTTACAATATAACACTTAGGTATGTGCATATTAGTATGAGCTGTCTTAAGTCTCCAAGATAAGAATGTTGCAGTGTGTAAAATACAGAAATATGTAGTTGACTAGAGGTTGTACCATCTGAAAAAAAATTATAGTGAGTGCATGTTGGCATGGCCACCTCTTCTGAAGTTATGAGAAGTATTGGTTAGGGATATTTCTTTTAAGATCAGTGAAAGGAAGGTGACCAAATCAAAAGACCAAAGTCAACTTCAGTCTGACATCAGCAATGTAATTTTAACTTGCTTATTTTTAGTGAATGTGAAACATAATTTTTCACATATGCAGTAAACATTTCTCCCATCCATTGTGTTAAGTTGCAATCTTTCTTTGTAATCTCTAGGCAATAAGAATGATGTATCGTTATAATCATTGTTATTCAATATTGCATCTATTTTAGAAGTAATAAACAACAAGGAATGGTACAATAGTGTCTGAGTGCTGTCCTGATTTTCATTCTTAGTGTCTTTGTTCCTTGCTACTGCACACTTCACCCATTTGCTCATGCACGGAGGGCAATCAGCTGTGTATTCTTGCTTGTCTTGTCTTACATTTCCTCATACAGCTGATGTGGACAAGTTCTGGGAGCAAGAAAATAGGATCTCTGTACGCTGCCCATGGTTTTCAGATTCCTTGTTTGTTTAGAAGAAAGGTATGTGTAGCATTACTAGTTGATGCATATCACATCCAGATGGCAGCACTGTTACTCCTTGTCTATATTATATTGTCTATTGTATTATTATAATTATATTATATTGTCTGATACAACATTACCTGTTGTATCAGAGGTGATAACCACAAAGATGACGAAGCAGTTGTACTCCAGGGGTAGCTAATGCAACACCAGGAGAGAAGTTATGCTGACAAGCATAGGATGTTAAAAATAGAGTATTGAAATTGGAGAGATGATGATGCTAGGTTAAAACATTGTAGTACAGAGAGGGTGATAATTTTGGTAGAAGTGTCTGTATAGTATTGTTTTTCAGTATTTAATAACCCACAAGACAGCTAAAGTGCTCTTTTAATTGCCCTTTGCATACTGAATAATAAACACTTAAATTAATTTAAAGAAACTGCAAATAAATGAAAAACACTTTTGCACATAACTTAATGCCAAGAATTCATTGATGAAGTGTACGGCTGAATCTTGTTACTTAAGCACTAGAAAATGCTTTTGCCAAATCTACCATTAAAGAAAGCTTTGTCTAATAACGTACAACCATTATGTCTTTGTACAGCCATGGCAATTGTCTTAGTAAAGGATTATGGCATTGCACTAATCAGAGGAGAAAGCTACTTTATTACCCCACAGTATTAAGCCACTTTAGTGAACCCTAGAACAGCACAACTTATCTAATACATGGAGGAGAAATTCAGGTTATTAAGCCTAATTAAATCTGTTCTAACAGGATTTAACAACATCTATCTAGAGGTTACCAGTCTTGATTTAAATTTGTCTAGAGCCTGCACCAGAGCTTCATAATTCACTGAGAAGATAACGTTGTACTTTGGTGGTCTGTGGATCAGGCTGATCTGCAGATGGATGCACACAATGACATCAACATAACAAATGGCAAAATATATATTTCTGTAGCATCTTATTATCTGGCAGCTCTTCCGTAATATGCTTCTGAACCTAAAAGACTGCTACCTAGGTAATGACTAATAATGCAGATATATAATTGGTGACTGTTTCCTGTTAAAGTAATCTCTATTCACAGTTACTTAACTCTTCACTTTTCTGGAATATAGCTTCCTGCCTGCTGGAATTCATGTTTATAACTCCTCTAAACTATTTTAGAGATAAGTATTTTGTGTCAGTCCTGAAAGTCAGGAATATTTTTTTCTCTGCCTTGATCAGTACTGATGTTCTTTTGGTAAAATTTTCCTTCTATTTTAAATCAGTGTAAAAACAAGGGTATACTATTTTTTTTTCCTATTCTGATAACTGCTGCAGAATATGAGCTGTCTAGCATAAGGAAAGGCTCTGAAAAAAGTATCAAAAGGCTAGAGAAAGCAAAATTCAGAATAATTTTTTTGTCAAATGTTCACAAAACAAAGAGAAAATACAGCATTCCCTAAAGAAGCTGGAGTAGAGATGAGTGCAGAGACTTCAATTCTCTACTGCCTTCCTTTGCATCTGCAACTTCTGTGCCTTGTACTTCTCTATGTCAGAAGAGATTCCCTGTCAGGAAGAACTTCAGAAATTAGGCATATGCTTAAAGAGAGAATTCTAAGCAAAGCAGTATAGTCCACTGATATACTAGTTCAGACATGATGATTAGAAATACAGAAGAGTCCTGGTAGTTTGGTGTAATTTGCTATTTTTATAAAATGGAATTCAAACGTTTATGAGTAGAAGTGTGGGTTTGAAAGCAAAAGATATAATAGCTGTCAGTTTTTCTCACCGAGGGTTCTTTCCTTTTTTTTTTTTTTGCCTTGCATTTGGATATAATTGAAAATATACTATTTTACAGACCCTGCAAAAGAGGAGCATGCACGTACATTCTCCTCTCAGGAAGAAAACTGTTGAACAAGTTCAACACCTGTCATCTTTTTCTGGATTTTGTGCTGTGTCCTTTCTTTCTAAAGCAGCGCAGCAGGAAGCTTGTGTGTAAAATTTGATGTCAAAAACTGACAAGAGTTATTTGAGCTACGCATGACACATAGTTCATGCACCCACTTAAATTTCCTCTGTATGGACTAGTCCTTGTTTCATCAGTACTTCATTTTTCGATGCTTTATCAGACTTGTATACCCACAGAGTGCACAGTATGGTAGTATTTGCACACTTGGATTCAAAACCAAAGCTACTTCTGCCTCTACAATTCATGTAACTTTAAGAATTTCTCATCCAAAACATGCTCACAAATCACTGAAGGTTTCTATAACAACAGAGTTGAGTTCAGTATTTGGAAAACAAATGCTCACTTAAATGTTTGATAGAAGCTTATTTCAGTAGGTATATTTCCATAATGGTGGAAACCCAGTATATACAAATTAATTTTGCTTCTCAAAGCTTCATCTCTCATAGAAATACTAGTATAACACATGCTTCTAAGTGTCTCCCTGACAACCTGCTTAATCATGTCATGTTTATGTTCTTTGCATTGGCCTCATGACTTCATCATTAGGTGCTTTATAATAAGACATGATGTGACAGAGTGTGAGTACTGTACCATTAGGGGATGGAGATGAAGAAAGAAAATTGACTACTCATTTGTGCAGTGTCAGCTTCTGTTTGCCACAATTCAACTCAATAAATCGCCAGTCTTGCTGCTTTTTAGTACAAAAATACTAAAAACTAAATAGTTGTCCCCATTTTCCAGGACTCTGGATTTAGATTCTAACTCAGTAATTGATTCCTTGTTAAAAAATTACCTAAGAATTTGGGCTAAACTCTGTAAATTATACTAGAAAAACAAAGGATGACAATGTCAAAATGTGAAACCACTTAATTTTAATGTTTTGTTTATATGTAATTTCAAAAGTTATTTTTTCAAAATAAAACTACTGAGGATGCTTTCTATTTTCAAAGGGAGTTGCATTCCCTATTTTTATAATTGAACTTCAACTAGTAGCTCTTCATTGATATGTTAATAATATATTCTGACAAAAATGGTTTGATAATCCCAATATTTCCCTGACTTCAGAATTTACTGAACACAAATGTTTACTAGAGGTTGAAGTATTTTGGCTTTTCTGTATGGTCTTCTTCTTGAAAGGCAAATTTGAAGTAACTGCCCCTGATGCTTTAAGAGCTATGGTAAAATTTTAGATAAGTGTCACCTGCTGAAGAGGAATGATAGAAACCAGTTTGGATGCAGGCATGTAGCCCAGTAACTAACATTATGTAAGGCTTGTTAGAATAGAATATAAAGCCAGTTGATGCATGAAGGCAGATAAGAACATGTAGTATAACAGAGGTGAAACAAGAAATAACATTCTAAATTGAAGAACTGTAGTTATTTTAAGAAATAAATTAAAGCTGCCTATGAAAACCTTGTGAAATATAATGCTATTTTAAATCAGAACAGGTTTCTTGTGCCATCATTTTAGATAGACTGGAGAATTTCAGCCTATCCTTGATATTCATCATTGAGTAATTAAAGATGAATCTATCATTAGACTTAACAGGTTTTCCATAAAATGTAGTTGGATTTCTGTACACTGAATTAATGTCTTCTCACTTTGAGCTAAGGTCATTGGTAAAGCCCTAGTTTGCTATTAAATGCAAACAGGCTTCCTGCTTCCCAAAAGGCTAGTATAGAAGATGCCAACTCTCTCTCCAGATATCTCTGCAACACATTTATGGAAAAAAAACATTTTTTTTTTTCACTGAACTCTATTAGTTATAATATTTAACTTCTGTATTTGGAAATTTGAGTTTAAGAACTACTGATTCCTCCCACAGAAAAACAAAGATGTAATGCTGTGCATACAATGTTGTACTAGTTCTTTCTGTCATGTAGTTGGATGAATCTGGTTTTGAGAAGTGTTTATGACAGGGGTGCTCATTGAATTCTTTTTTGATCTATAGCCCATGCTAGGGATGAATTGCCTAACAGTGCTTGCATGGTCCCTTCTCTCTCACAGCTCCATCACTAGTAGACTTTACAGGCAGTGAGCCTGCCACACACCAGTTGTGGTTTGGTTTGGGGTTTTTTGTTATAATTAAATGACCAGTGGAATGGAAATTAGCATGGATGTTCATGTGAGAGCTGGGTATAGGGCAGAGATACCAGCAGGGTGTTCTCCCTGGGTATTCCTTCCCCACTCCACCACAGGAGAGCTTTACAAAGTTGATGTACCCTCATTCTGATTGACAGCATTGTTTCAAGCCAAAGGATCCTATAGGGCAGCTCTGATATGCATAACAATTTCAGTCGTTATCTATGTGATCAGTCTTAATGTAACTGCTGTGGCATTTGATCATGCAGCTAACTGGAGTCTCAAAGCAAGAAATAAGCTGTGGCAGAAATATTTAAAGAGTTGTACAGGTGTTACACTATTTTTTCAGCTAAATTTCTCTTTATAAATGTCTGAGTTCAGTAACTGAAACAGGCTTAGTTGAAAAAACACTGCTTTGAATTCCTCATCAGCTCTAGAAGGCACCAGTGCCTGAGAGACAGAGCCATTTCTTAATTAAATTGAAAAAAAATCTTCCACTTTCCCCCTTTGTCCCTGTCTGTTGAGCAAGTCTGTTTTTTCCATGTGATTATGGTAAATCTAACAGCCTCTTAGCAGCAGTTTATCTTGTTTGGCTTTAAAGATTACAAAATTTAAAATACAATTCAGTTCATGCAGGAGCCAGACCAGATATGTCTTTTTCATTTTTAACTATTATTGATTATTGTAAAGTTTGTGAATTGTGAAATATGAGAGAGAAGTCATGATTTTTTTGCCTTCAGTGCTGAGGACAGGGGTGGGGAGGAGGGGAGGCAGGGAGATGTTTACATTGTCTATTGAATAATATCTGGGAGCTAAAATTTTGGTTCTGACATTTGAATTTGTGGATATATGTATAAAGAATAGTTCTAGATTATGTGACTTAAGCTGATCTACAATGCTTTAACTGGTACCAGCTTTTTTTTCCGCCTGTCTGTCTTGCAGTTTTCAAAGTAGTAGCAATTCTCTTTTTGAACTAAGGTTGTGTGACTTCTGTATGCTTTGACTGAATCAGTGTCCCAGAAAAGCATTGAAAGACTGCTGCATAGCTGGAGGATCACTTTAAAGAAAGATGCATGATGAGATCATTACAAAACACCCATGGTTTTTCACTAGAATAGGAGGCATCTGGAGCTCTAGTTCCACATTGGATATTGCTTTTAGCCAATGGGCATTTTTCACAGTCTGTTGGTAGTATACAGAGAGTGCAGTACAGGACCAAATTATTACTGTGCCTTGCTTTATCTTGATGTTTTCAAGGATACAAAATGTCCATTCTCTCTACTTTTCTTTCAGACTTTTTGCTTTCCAACAAGAAAGGATCCACAATATCTTTCTTTTTAAGGGATATCTGTGTTGTACTTGCTTGAATTCTTTCTTCAGGACTGCCCTAGACCACAGCTATTCTGACCCCTAAGTACATTTAAAGGTCTAGGTGTGCAATCCACCCAGACTCTACTTTTGCAAGACCAGCAAAATTTCTCCAGTCTCAGAGCAAGCAAGAGAGATGTGTAATGTTAAAAATAAAATGCAAATGCTTGAGTTATTTGAATATAATCACTTTATTAATTTAACTGTCTAATAGATACTGATGACAGCCTAATAATAAGGTCCAAAATGTTCTTTCTCATTAGAGGAGTTAATGAACTCACACATCTTAAGAATTTCATTTTACTTAATTAGGAATAATTTATACAGGAGAGAGAAGTGCCATAAAATATTCCTATTGAGAAGTGGAAAATTGGTAAATCTGTTAATGAGGGATGCCAGGTGCCATGACTTTCATTAAAAGATTCCTACTTTCTCTGATTCATGTGTGGAAATTCACTGGGTGGCTGGGTATTTTCAAAGTTTTAGCACTGTAGTCATTCCCTCTGTGCTATTGTATGTGCTAAATAGTATGTAATCCCTATAACAGGCACAACAAATGTTTACTTCAAGTCAAAAGATCTTTCTCTACATATAAGTAGTAAAATGTGATAATGGTTTATAAGTAATATAGCTCCTAATTTCTCCATTATTAAAAAAAATAGAAAAATTAAACACAAATATTTTCCTTGAATTATGACATGTGGTTCTTCTTCTGAACTCTACATCCTTAAATTAAATTTCAAAAGTTGCACTTCAGAAGCAATAATTTTAAAACTAGTCATGCTCTCTGTTACTGTAAGACAATTATGCTTTCAGCCATTGCAATGTTGGAGAGGTTTTGTGTCTTTCAGAAGTTAGCAAACAGTACAATGAAAGCAGTAATCATGCTCAAATGGAGCAATTTCAGTTCTGAAAGTTTCCTGGTATTTTACACCTGGAATAAACTTTCATGACTCACTTAAAATGAGCCAACTATGTAATTTTTGTTTATGCCTCATTGGGTTAATGTCTTTCGGCTGTCATGCCCAGGTTTCAGTGTATGTTGGCTTCAGAAGCTTGCTCATATTAAAAATAACTAACTTGAAACTGCTGGAACTATAATTGCTATGTAGAAAGATAAGATCTAAACCTGCAGGAAATGCTGAAAGAGGTAAGTTAGGAGTGAGTGGTAAGCAAGCAGATGTTTTCTAGAATTGAATCACTATACAAAGTAGTTTTAGGCATATTAACTAGTTAGGATAGTACCTGAGGAGTCTTTAGTGTTATTACAACCTTGTTTATATTGCATGCTGTAGGTACACTTCAAGAAATGTAATTCCAGCTGTAATTTTAATGGACTGGAGAGGAGGAGATGAACCAGAGACAAAGGACCAATGACTACCAGTAGCTTGATGACACAGGTAGGAACAGCATTTAGACCATTTGTTTTGCACTCCTGTACTCCGATGGGTATGCTAGGCGACTTGCAGAAGTTTTATTTTGAGCAGTAGCTGTTTCAGAGTTGTTTTACTTCTGCTGGATCTTTTTGGGCATGGAAGTTGTGCATTAACTATCATGAGGAAGAACTTCTTTACTGTGAGGGTCATGGAGCTCTGAAATAGGCTCCCCAGTGATGTTGTAGAGTCTCCTTCTTTGGAGACTTTCAAGATCTTTCTGGATGCATTTGAGTGACTTGCCCTAGATTCTATGGTGGTCCTGCTCTGGCAGGAGGGTTGGACTCAATGATCTCTAGAGGTCCCTTCCAACCCCTAACCCTATGATTCTGTGATGTTGGGCAGATTTTCTATATGTGTAACTCAGACTGAAAGTCTTTGTGTAGTGTGTGTTTGGTGAGAAAGTGTTACATTTGTATATCAGGACTAAATACCAATTTGAATTTTTTTTAAACACTTGGGAAGAAATCAAAAGGAAAACTTAGCAATAAATACTAAAAAGTTGAAAATTAATTATCATAGAGGTAAATTAATTTTAATTATTTTTAATATCTCCAAAAGATACATGTCCTATAAATATATATGCTTATATTTTTCAAGAATAAGGTTTTATTTTACTAAATACATACAGATCAGTATAGATTCCAAAGTCTTTTAACCTCATGCTAAGATAACAGACAAGTAGGCAAACAAAGAAAACTTCAAGGCAGACACCCCTCAAAAAAGAGTAATAGCATACTGTAACAAAAGAAATTGTGTTATCCTGTATTTGCATGTGGTCGACAAAGTAGTGTAGTAGGCTGGAAATCAGGGCACTTGCTTTTCCTTCTAATTCCTATGTGCTTCATTGTTGAGCAGACAGTTTAATAGATTAAAAATTCTTCTGAGCCACACCTCCTTCATTGTCTGTATTTGTGCATATAAATGCACATTGTGTTCATTTTTTTGCTGATGGCCTGTTGATTTGCCCATTACAGTAACAACAAAAGATAGGAAGGATAGTGAAAGCTTTTAGGCAGAAACTGCATGATAAGGATGAAAGTAAGTAATTAAAAAGTGTAGATTTACAGTTATAACAATCCTGTGTTCTAATAACATTTGGGGAGCAGCTTTAGAGGAAAAGATTGCCAATAGACCTTTACATAGGGCTGGGGTGTGTGTGCTTTCTTTGTGGTGTTGAGCAATCAGCACTGCAATTTTCTTGCTTTCTGTTCTAAAGGGAAATTATGAACTTTTCCGCTCCAAATGGAACTAGAGGAAAACCATATTTGTAGTCAGGCACGCATAATTTTAAAAATAAGTATGCTGCTGAGTTCAAAAACATCAGCCATTTTAATGGATAAAAAAAGCTTAGAGATGGATGGAAAAGTGTAATGATGAGTGCTGAAGAATCTTTTTTTGCTAATATGAAAGCAGTGATTGGCAAGAGAATATAAATTGGTGAAACATGGTCAGATTTTAGCAAATTGAGGGTGAGCAGTGCCACAAAAGACAGAACGCAGTGCCACCTAGTGCCTACGGCAAAATCAAGCTGGGTAGCCTCATGTCTCTTTCATGTGGGTAGGATTTCTAAAAAAGAAAGTGCATGAAAGTAATAGTAATGTGTCAATGTAAAAATCAGTGAGCTGTAGCTTTCGTTAGGAGACAGGTCTATTCTGACTTCCCAGGGGAGCCCTTAGGGTGTGTTAAACAGTATCAGCTTGAGTGGATCCTTCCCTTAGTCCCTTTTTACTGTTGAAATATGAGGTATCGCCTGGGCAAAGTGTGTGGTGTGATCATGTGTCAAATCTTAGCAAAGAGTTCATTTCCAAAAGAGAGTTAGATACCATGTGTGCATACAGGCCAATCCCTGCACAGGGGTAATCTCTTGCTGACACGTCAGGGTTGCAAATACTCCTTAAATCCAAATTGTGAAGATGAGATTTTATGTGATGTTTTATCAGTCTTCTTTTCATTAGCTTAATGGAGCATATGTTGTTGTGTTGGGTTTTTTTCAATTAAATTTTGTTGTGAAAAGAGCATAATTGTTATGTAAAAAAACCATTTTGGTATTGTTGGTACATTTATACCTTGAAACACAGATCAAGACTGCTCTTTGGGTTGAGTTGCTCTCTGGAATTCTCTCCATTCATTGACTGTTGAAAGAGCTGAAAGTGACTGTCTGCTTGAATTTTTCAGATGGGTAGAATGAATCCAAACAGGAGTGTAGTATATTTGGATTTGAGTACTTCTATTTCTGTTAGGCTGCTTTACATTTTTTAATTTCATATGAATTTTGAGATGTAAAATAGGGAGAAAGCAGTAGCGTATGTATCCAATACTAGAGGAAACAAAATAGCTCTGTCCTGTGTGAAATTGTTGGGTGGTAATATTAAAGTGATAATGCAATAGAACAGGCAGATTGACAACTTCTACACATTTCAAATTCAAAGGAAATGAGATAAACTTGAAGCATCTGATTAAAGACTGCCCATGTGATTCTGCTTCACTAACAGCAGAGGAGTATCTCTGTCATCTTGGCAATGGTTAGGATCAGCAGCTAGCTCAGCTCTCCAGAAACAGCCTAGTCAAAAGCAAAGTAGCAGAGCAGATATGCTTAGAGAATAGTATAAAAGGAAATCCTGACCAGAGACATCTTAGTTTGGATGATTAGTATTAAAATCTGTACCGTCTACAGTCCTTAGGTTGTTTCCATGTCAATGTTTTGAAACTTGGTGAAAAAAAGGCTTAAAATGTGTAACTTTTTAGGGTTAAGTCTAGCTCAACTACAAGAGATTACTTACAATTTTACAGTATTATAATAAAGAATAATATATTATATGTAGTGTTAAAATAAGACAGATTAATCTTTCTGAGCAATCTAAAGTGATTTTGTGTTAACAACTCTGTCATGGGTTGAATTTTATCTTTACTGTTTGTCAGAACAACGTGACGGGAGAAAGTAATAATGGCTAGCTTTTGGATAGTAAGTTGCTAAGTTTGATTTGCTTTGATTCATACAGTCCCGTACATATAATATGCAGTATTCATCATTTTTTGTAAATCCCTAAAGCTTCTTAACCTTAGTAGAAAATGGTATTTCTACAAAAAACCTCTTAGCCATTTGTTATCCTCCCACTTCAAATGTCTTGGTTATCCTGTACAAGGGCAGATGCTGGTGATCTGACAGACAGCATGACTATGGGTACCAGCTTGTCTAAGACAACACTTCATAAGTTATGAATGATTTTAAAATTTGTTCCAGTTATTTAGTACTTAGTCAACAAATCTAGAGGGAAAAGAACAACAAGGTAGCAGAATAAAAAGCTGTGTGAATCCTTAGTATGAGCCTCCTTAGCTACATTGGTTAAAATAGTTTTGAAAACTAAAAGGAAAAGAGGGAAACTACTGAAGAGATTTCAGTTTCCCTGAACTCCTTTACTGCCTTGACTGGCTGGAAAAGTAGTGTGATCTTAAGAGCTGTTAATTAATATCTTTTTCATATTGCTTGACTTATTGAAATTAATTTTTTTTCTTGTGACCTTTATAATTCACTTTTTCACCCCATTTGCGTTTATCAGAGTTGTCTAGTCAAAGTATAAAGTGAAAACTGCAGCACTAATCAAAAGTGATCAGACAAAATAGATGTGCATTAAATAGACCAAATGAAAGACTCATCCATCCTGCCTCGAGCACCAGAGCCTGATGTGCTCCTCAAGCTTTCTTCCTTCCCTGCACAGCCCCCTGCATACTGACAGCCCTTACTCATGGCACGTAGCTCTTCAATAAATCACAAGTTGTAGACAGCTGTCCCTTGAAAGAATCCACTTCTTTTCAGGTATTAGTTGCTCTATATTTCTGAGGGTTTTGGCATGTCCTGAAGAGTTACATGTATCTTATATTATGAAATTCTACTGGAATAGCTATATTAGAGTATTGATAAAAGCATCTTGACTCTATGTCACTGAAAGTTGTACAAATGTAATATGTCATTGAAGACAGTCTGGCAAATGAAAGGCTTTGCTGGTATCATTTGTGCCTCCAGAATTGCAGACAAATAATTACAAGTAGGCTGTTTAAGTCAACCATTGTGCGTTCTTCTCTTATAATCTCCTTTTCCAAGTGGAATCAAGAATTCTAAAGTCTGAAACTTTACCAGCATCAGTAAACCAGTGGAGTTGAGCCTGGACTCTGAACTCCTACTCCAAGGCATGTTTTATAACAGTTAAATACTAATGAGAGTGGACTTGTTCTGTTGCATGGTTTCAGCTTCTTTTGTACTCTCTACTACACTGTTGCCTGATTCTGAGCCATTGTGTTTGTATTTAATATGGATTAAAGCTATTGCATCTATTCCTTAGGAAATACCTGGAGCATGAAAGCTGTTACATTAAATTATTTCATTACAATATTACATGCATAACTGCATAAACATCCATTTGGTCCTTGCTTTGATCACCTCTGATATTGGCTGCTACTGCTGCTGACTTCTACAAGCAGCCTTTTCCCTTGTATGTTTTTTAAATCTAATTTGAAGTTGTCAAAAGCAGGTTCTGTTTATTTCCCCTGATAGTGGTTTGCCTATCTTTTTCTTAATAGTTTTTGGCTTAAGCCAGTTCTATTGGGGCATTTTTACATCATGTTGAGAAAGCATTGTGTCTGCAGTATTTTGCAGCCACTGTCTGTGTTTCACCTGGACAAGTACCTTGGTCTGTCACTGAAAGGCACTGCATAAAAATAATATAGTATTATTTCTTTATTGTCATAGCACCACACTGACAAATTACCTCCCAAATTCATCAGTAATCAATCTAACCTGGCACATTTGTCATTCTGACTTTCTTAGTGTTCTCTCCCTCTGTTTTTTTACATATAGCTACTTGGAACATTGCTATAGCCTTTCTTTATAATTAGGCATTAGCAGTTTGTACCAAAACTACCTGTTTCAGTTCTTTGGATCATTCATCCATATTTATTTATTTATTTTAAAGCTTAATGTTGTGGGTTAACCCTGGTGGGCAGCTAAGTACCACAGAGCTGGTGGCTCACCCCACTCTGCCCACCTGTCCCCCAATGGGACAGGAAAAGAAACATAAAAATGAGAACATCTGGGGGTCAAGATAAAAAATAATAAGAATAATTAAAAAAAAGTTTAATGAAGTATAAGTAGAAGAGCAAAGAAAACAGAGTAAGTGACTAAAAGGCATCATTCACCACCTCCCATGGGTAGACCAAAGCCTAGCCAGTTCTTGAGGAAAAGATGGCCAATGTCTTTAAAATCCCTTATTTTCCATTCTTGTAGCTGAGGGTGGCATTATATATGGTATGGAAAATCTCTCTAATTAGCTCAAGTTATTTCCCCTCTTGTGTCCCTCATAGTTGACTCTGCACAACCCAATCTATTCACTGGAGGCAAAGTGAGAAACGGAGAAGGCCTTGATGCTGTGCAAACACTGTTCAGCAAAAGCTAGAACATTAGTGCATTATCAGCATTGTTTTGGTCACGCAGTCAGTTTAGTCTTTTCTCATGGGTGCAAGCTCTGAAGGAAGTCGTTTTTTTTGTTATATTTCCCTTCTAAATAATAGGGAAAGCTGCCGTTGCAACAGATGACTGAGTTGCTGAACTGTGTTGCTGCTTACAAAAACATCTCACTTAATGTGATACATAGTTTTAGATAATTTCCTCTGGTTTCTGTAACTGCTCTGCCATGGTACCCAAAGCATGGGTATGAATTGCCACCAGATAGATTTGCCAAATGCTGAAACTACTGAGTGAGAAAAGAAACCTTGAATAGTCAGGAAATAAGCTTATGAGATGAATGGTTTAATACTTTTGTGAAACATTCTAAATCAAATCACATTGGAAATGCAAGCAATTACCCATAGAATAAATTGCTTTTGTCTCATAATTGTCTTTGTTAATTACCTTTTCAGCAAGTTAAAAGGTGAGAGGGCTGGATGCTTGCATCTACATCTTTCAGCAGCGCACGCTCGTATTGTTCTTGTTGGCGTTGATATGAATCCCCAGTCCAAAACTGCTACATTTCCACTTTTCCCTAGTACTTCAAGCAAAGCCTGACAGAGCAATTTGTGCTACCTGTAAATAAGAGTGCTTTATAATTGATGAGATCCGCAGGCCTGTCTCTTTCTGCAGTATGTTTTCCAGATGGGAGAAAACGTTCCAAATAAAAGCTGGCTGCAATTAAAAAACCTGTCACACCCTTACAATGCTATCAGTGTCCTGAGGGTTCATTTTCTTGTTTTCTACCATATCTGAAGACTGGATTTAAAAGAATCTATCTTATGGAACTGGAAAGAAGCATAGAGAGAGCTTATTTTATCACTAATTGAGAGATATGCCTGAAAAATGAACTAGGTACTTCTGCCTTAAATGTGAATCTTTTATGTTCCAGAATCTGCACAGGTTCTGATCTTATGAATAAAGAGAAATTCAACAGCTAGACATATAGAGATGTAAGCTGCTTAGAGCTAGTTCATCCTGTTCAGATTTATTGTAACAGCATCCCAACCAAGAGGCAGGACCATTACAGTACTACCAATGTTTTTGTTGCTTTCCGTGTCTCTGACTAAGCTTCTAGACAGGTACCAAAGGAGTCAGAGAATGACATTAACTTAAAAATGTGACTCTGCTTTCTGCCTATGAAATGATACAATGTGCAAGTAGTATTCAAAAACTCGTGTAGCTCAATATGTCTATATTTTAACAATTTGAGCTACACCAGGGACCTGGGTGTCAGCAACTGTTAGGTAGTCATCTGGGTAACAAAAATGTATATAGGCAGAACTTGCACAAATCTTAATTCACTGTTTAGCAATACCTCAGAAGTTAATTTCATGAAAAAAGCCAAAACTGTCACACCACAGAGAAAGGCTCCCTAACTCCTGTGAGTTAGGGAGCTTTCTTTATACAGTCTGTCCCACAGCACTCTCCTGTTGCTCTGTTGAACCATGTGGGAAACAGGGCTTCCTGGTATTCACTGCTCAAAATTATTTTCCTTGAAAAAGAAATCGGCATCCAGGGTAACTTTTAGCTTTGCTGTGATTACCCCTGCATCAAAGGTGTATTGTAGCTATTGTGTGATTGTTTGCTCTCTACTCTTAGCACTGATATATCCTCTCTGACTTCTGGAAGTAAATACAATAAGGCAGAAAGAATCAGCTTTGATCCTTTCCCACTGGATTAGAGGATAATTTGTTTGGCCTCTGAACATATGATAAATTATAAGGATGGCAGATAAGTATTTGCACTGAAAAAACCTCTTCAAGCTACTCCCTAGAATGAAAGCAGCACTCTTATTCTCATTTCTATCCCCAGACCACTCAGATTAACTCAGAAGGAAATGCCCTCTATATTTACCTAAGGGGCTGCCTGGATGGAGGAGGAGTTAGAGGTTAGCCGAGTGTGAGCTTAGATCAGTGCTGAAGTGAAGACTATTGATGCAATGTAGATTGCATAATACAAAAGGCATGAGTACCACTAGTCTGCTGAGGACAGTTGTACAGTCCTTTATGCAATTTCAAACAGAGTTCTGGGCAGAAAGTTTCTATCTGATTGGTACTTATGCTTTCAGTTTTTTCCTCACTGGTGTGTTTGCTGAGAATAGGCTAAAATCTCTATCAACCAAGGATTGAGATAAGACCTCAGAAAACTGATATGAAACATAATCCATGACAGAAACCTGACTGTAAAACCAAAGAGATAATAATGAGAATACTCAGTGCCCTGGAACTCCTCTTTAGCTACAATCGTTGAACCTGGATGAGCTTTGACTAAAAAAAATCTGCCTATTCTTTTTGTCCTTTTTTCTGCTCTTTAAATAAAGAGCTTTGGGTCATTGAGCCTAGAAGGGACAAATTAATTAAAATTGGTAGAGGATGTAAAACAAGATGCTGGTGCAAAAAAATTTTAGAGACCAGATTCTCAGGTGATCTGAGCTAATGTATGTCACTGATTTCAATTAAGCTATACTGGTTTCCTTAACAGCAAATATTTGGCTCCAGATTTTATTTGTGTAGAGACCTGTTTAAGGAGCCACTGGGGGAAGACCTCTGAGTGTTATATCAAGATCAGTGGTTTGGCCAATGTTTATTGTTGGGTTTTGGGGTTTTTCTTGTCTAGACCTAACTCCCCACTCTCTTTAAAAAATATTTTTACTTTTCACAAAACAAAAATAATTGTGTTACATCAAACCTTTGAATTTCTTCATTTACCTATAAAAGCCAAAAAATGGAGAAAAATAAGGTATTAGGTTACTGTTCTGCTGTAGGTGTGCAGTAGATTTTACAGCAAAGACTGGAATAGAGCAGGCAGGCAGCCCAGTGTCTTTGCTCTTATGTTATTAAAGGCATTTGGCTTATTTTGCAAGTCTAGCTGTCCCCATACACCCTACTAAAACAAAAATTAGAAATATTATTTTTTTGGTGTTTGCATATGCTTGTTTTTTTTTTTTAAGCCAGATTCTGAATAATTTAGTAGCCATATCTGTTTTTTAAATTATCTTTTTAGACATTCCAGCTTGCTAAATGTTGCTGTTTGGAGGTTTTGGGATAGCTTTTTTGAGATATTGCACCTGTGCTGGAGTTGTAGGCTCTGAATTTTCTTTGGACACTAGCAACCACTTCTGTCAAACTGTCAGCATCTGTGCTGCAGCATCAGAAGCAGCAGCTGTATGCCTAAGTAAAAGATTCTTTGTTTCACCTTAATAATGCCATAATTTTTGTTACTTTGTTAGGGTTAGCAGTGTTGTTGCAGCTGCATGTTCAGAGGGAAGGCAGAACTAGGTTACTTGGGCAGCAGTTGCAGTCTAGGTGATGTGTTAGAGTGGTACTTGCAAGATTGCAATGTACATAGCATCTTCTTTTGGGACTTCAGGTGTGTGATGTTTATTTTCTAGAAGCTATTTCTGATGACTACATTTCTTTGCTGCCTTACTCTACCGTACAGTTCAGAGACAAACTGCAAGATGTAAAAGACTGAAGGGAGTATCAAGGAAAGTTTCCTCAGTCAGATTTCTCCTTTGATTTCATTTATTGGCATCCTTCTTACCAGAGTGCTGTAAGAAACAGATGAGAAACTATGATTGTGGAAGAAAGTGGTCCTAGGTAACATTAAGTCTGTAAAAATGTGTACTTCCTGCTTGGTGTTATTTTTGTAATAATACCTACAATCAAGAAGTAATAGCACATCTCTTGTCAGTCAGCTGTCTGCTTCGAGATGTAAGTCGAAATGTCTACCAGAAAACAGATGTACAGACTACATAAACCAGAAAAAAAAACTGTTATTCAGTGTGTAAGTAAATCCTACAACATCCTATCTCCTTCATGCATGAAAAAATCTTATTTTTTTCACTTGAGAAAATGCTTCTGTTCACAATAATGATATGTCATTTTATGCTGGTTTTTGAATCTTCCTCATTTCCTTGCCTAATAAATTTCCCAATAGTTGTTTGAGGAGAGTCAATAGTGTAATCCTGTTCAGAAGCCATCTGTTTGTTTAGACACAGAAATATTCTACACTGTCACTCCTTGTTAGCTTTATTTGTTATTTCAATTTCTTCTATTTACAGCAGTGAGATGTGTTACTTTTACATAATTAATTATTGTGTTGCTGGCCTAAAGTTAATACTAAAGGAAGATTTTCAACATAGAAGTTTGACAAACATGAAGCACTATGTATTTTTCCAAGAATTAATTGATTTCAGAAAGTTACATAAGTACAGTGACAAGCGCTGCCTGTCTCAGAGATGCCAACATAAAGGAATCTTGTGGCCAAGGCTAAGGAAAATTTAATTGGAACACCAAATTAATTTAGATAGCACAGATTAGTAGAAATGTTAGTGACAGAAATCTCACAAGCAGCAAAGGGCCAAGAGGGACAAAGCTCGTGGTAGAGCACTCAACTTCATCCTAGTGATCCCTTGATGGCCAAGAGACCTTCACACTTCTACTACCTATCTATATTATGGGAATGGAGAAACTGGTATAACAATGTAATGCTGTCTCCTTCCCCAAAATACACAGTCTTGGTTCTCCTGGATGTCTGGAAGCTACAGATCCAACTGTCAGAAGCGGAAAATTTGATGTTAAAAGGCCTATGTTGCATAGTTGATTTTCACAGTGTGTGTGGGTTTCCTCCTTCAAGGTAAAGTCAAGGTTGGGGTTACACTAAGAGTATTTAAAATAGTTTAAAGTCTGGGACCTGTAACAAGCTACAGAGCACTGGGTGCTAACAGAAGTCTGGAATTATTGGAGTCCAGTGACATTTATTGGCTCTTCTTGTACAGACAGGTCTTCAGAGTGAGTCTTTTCTTTATAAGTGGGCTAGAGTTGGGTCTGTTGGTCAAGTTATGGTTAGTCAATGCAGCATCTTGTGTTCATGGGTTTGAGAAAGATATTGCCTTAAATGTGACGTATAATTATCTTGTTTCTTAGCATTTTAACTGTGTACAAGTATTTAATTTGTTGCTGTGTTATTACCATTTTAATCTAAATGACCCTGCTTCCTTCCTGTGTAGCTTTTAGGTCATTAATATTACCAGAATTCTGTAGCAAAATTATTTCTCCATCTAAGTTCCTTAACTGCCTTATCTTCTCAGTAAATAAAACTGGTAATGTTATTGCAGAACATGGTCAGAATTTTACATGCCTTCATTTTACAGTTCTTTACCCTCTGTCAGTACTTGGTTGATTAGCAATAGATCCATTCAGGAGCATGAGTGCAGAATGTAAAAGTACCTTTAAACTTGTAATGAGACCTTGTCTTTCTGTGGTTAAAATAATTAAACTCATATCAGGGCTTCTTTTGTACTCCTGACTTATGAATTTGAGAAAAGTGTATTTTTTGTCTTTGACTATTAGTATTAATGTTTCTGTTTCTAAGAAAGAAGTAACTAATGAAAATGTTGAATGAAACTGTCAAGTAGTGAAAGCAGAAAAAGTATTTTCTGCTCCTGCTTCTCCCTCCCACCCTTGCATCCAAACCAAAATGTAGTTTTCCAAAATGGTGTAGACAAAGATCCAGTTATCTGTCCCCAGCACATTATTAGCTTATGCAGATATATGCACTGACATGGTCTAAATTTCATATACTCTGTCACCGCCTGATGGCATTGCAGCTGTGCCACGCTCTCCCAGGATTTTTTGTTGTTGTTCTATTAGCACATCCTGGCTCTGAGGCTTAAAGTCCTGTACCTTGCTAAATGGCAAGGTGAATAATTAAAATTTAAAATTCCACCAGGAAGAAAAACTTATATTTCTAAGTCACTGAATTATTTATGGCTACATTACATGGCCCAGTGCTAGGTTTTTGAAATGTTTAAAAATTTTCGGTGAAATATCCTTGTACAAATTTCATGAGATCTGAGAATGAGAGAGGTGGTACAAATTGATCTCTTTTACTAATGAGGAATTGCAGCACAACAAGACTATGGCATTCTTTAAAGTTAATATTAAACATCTGAAAACTACAGGGAATATTCAAAGGGAGAACACTCACAATTTAATTGATGATATGTCTTTAAGGCAAAATTTTGTAGTCCAGCAGTGGACAATTTTGCTAATCCATTGCATCTTGATCATAAGCAGGGAGAATGTTGGAAATTCCAAAAGAGGCTTTAGAAAAGAAGAAACATTATTTCATATTGAGTAAAATTCCTGCTTGATGTGATCTTAGATTGCTCCTCCAGAGAAACAGAAGTTCTAAAAACAGTGATTTTTAAGGAGTGTGAATGGGAAATTTCTAAAAATGTGAACTCTTAATAACAAATAGGGTGATGAAACTGAAGCCTTAAATGAGGATATGGATTTTTATACAGCTTTGTATTATTTTGAAGTTCCTTAAATGTTTCCATATTGATCTTTAAATAGAGATGTCTTCTTACTGGAGGGACAGCTGAAACAGTGGCAATTTGTGGTCTGGATCAGAAAATTTCTGTTGCTTTCTATCCTTTCTGTAAATCTGAACACTTTCAGTAATGTCAGTGGTTGAGTATTGATCAATGTCTTGGATTGTCAGTCTGTCAGTGTTTTCTGATCATCCTCATTTTTGAGAAGTGCTGTTCTGACTGAGCTTTCTCTCAGAAATGGGTTTTAACACTTTTGCATTTTTTAAACAGCCAGAGATAAGACCTGCAGTCATAAGGTGCTGTTTTGTCAAAGACTTATTTGCTCCTGGAGCCATCAGCACGCGTGTTTATATTACAGAAAGAAAACAAGCAGCTGCCAAAGGCAAAGAGCAATAGGGTAGCAACATGGGGCTTAATTATGCCCAAACTGCAATATTTAGGTGCACCTGGCAACCTGAGGTAGGCTAGATAGAATTTTTTTACAAAGATATCTGAAAAAAGCTATTTAAGCTTTAGCAAACACTCTGAAATGGCGTTTTATCGCTATAAATGCTAATTCTGAGTCTGAGATTTGATTTTTGAAGTGTACCCTCTAGGTGTCAGATAACAACTTCTAGAAATAAAGTTTCAGTGTGTCAAGTCTGTTAAGTAAAAATCAAGGAATATTATGAAGAAATCTAATTACCAGCAGGAGTTATATGCAGCTACAAAGCATGGTGTATTGCTCATGTGCAACCTGCCTCAGGCAGAACATGTGAAGCCGAATATACAACACGAGAGAGTGATAGTGGGAAAGAAAAATGGTCAGTATGGTGCATACAGTATTCCCAGAGTCAGGGTGACCTCACCCCTCTTTTGACTGGTTTAGAGCAGTGTGTCTTCTACTGGAGCACTTATCCCTGGCATTTAACATGAATGTCATCTTGAAGAGGTTCAGAACCAAAGAGGGTTTGTTGTTTGGTGTTTTTTTTTTTGCACAGTGACTTCCATTGCCTCTTCTTGGAAGCAGCAATGCCCTCATTTACCTTTTGTGCCCTGAACAAGCTCAGTGTTCAAAGTAAGCAGATCTGTTGTCTGAGTGCAGGTGCTGTCATTTCCTAATCCAAAACTTCTGAGTCAATGGAAGGACTGAATTCATTGACTTTTAACAATTTTGTCAGGAAGCCAAGCAGTTGAGGAACGAGTGTTATGGAATTTATCTGCTGTTACTTTTGGGTTACTTGAGAAATATCTAGTGTTTGTTTTTTTTTTTGGAGTGTGTATGTATCCACTCATGTATTCATAGCTTATTTCATGGCTCATCAAAGAATGAAAAAAGTATGACCTAAAAAACCCAAATCTTTACTCTTTCGTCCATCAGATTACAGACATTCTCAAGAAGATCTGAGCATTTCATCTGAGATGAAATTTAACTCAGAGATAAATTAGTACCTTTCAAAATTGATTTATAAATCACCTCCAATTTGATCAGAAAAATCATGACTAGTTTTATAGAAAGCAACATAGATGTTAACTGGAAAGTGTGGATTTTATGTCAAATGTTGTAGAGTTAATTTTATTTCCTTTGAGTGCAGTCTTAACATATTAAAGAGAGATTTCCAAAAGTGTCAGTCCTCATTGAGAAACTATCAGTATTTATAATTTTTTTTTGCATTTTTGTCTTATTCCTCTAAAGGTGATTTTCTATTTGGATTTTCATTCATTAACATCAAGAATTTCCCCCAAGCCTAAAATATTTTCAACTTAGCATATTTAAATGGCTGACTTGGAAACTATGTGGTGTTAAAACTCTGGTTTATATTTTCTGCAGCATCAGATGTACATTTTTAAAGAAGATGTTAAAGTTTACTTAAACTTCTTAGTGCATCCTTATCTTCCAAACCTTTGAGGTGAAAATAGTGGTGGGGAAAACGAATGAATTTAAGCTTACCTAACTTTCTTATTTTGAGGAAGTAATAACATTCTGAGAAGTTTTCATAATAGCAGAAAAACCTGAATAAAATCAGTAGTAAATAAAATGTGATTAACCAATAACTTCTGAGGAAAGGTATCGATAAATAGATATAAAGCCCATTTTCACAGAAATAAGAAGAAAGAAATCCTACATTAACCAAAGGCTTCTTAGTTTCTTCTGTATGCTTAAAGTAAAACATTCTCATTTTAGAACTAACAGTTGATCCAATATTCTCCTAGCACTTGTCCAGCTATTTTTCAGTATTTGGAGAAAAGATGACTAAGGCAGAATTCTCAAACTATAAAATATATCAAGATCAGAAAGAAAGAGCTTTGCATCTTTTAAAAATCCCAGAAATTTAGAAGTGAGCAATGAAAAACTTCAAGGTGTTGTTAATACATATTTCCACATGGTATTTATTACTTAAGAAATTCCCATTCATGGATTAATTTATCATGCTAATGGAAAGAGATCTTATTCTACATCACACTTTTGTATTATGGATTTGTTGTTGGAATAATGTCTGAGGCTTTTAAGGACTGACACAAACTAAACTTCAGATTTATTTTTTTAATAGCTTAGAAAAGCTGGCATGCTTTCCATAGCATAAAACCAGACTATCTTCATAGTGTATTGTTGAATGACATTACTTAAAATGAATTATTTTGCTTTCAGTTGAACCTAAAAGGTATAAATCTTAGCCTGATAGTCCTTGTAGTCATGTTCTGCCTTGCATAATTTTGACACACTATCCAATTGTACTACATTTAAATGGAGCTTAAAACATGTTTAATTTAGGAAATATTTACATATAATCAAGGAAACATGACAGGGAAATCTATTTAGTAGCAATGCAATCAGCACTGTAATTGTTATTGGAAATCTTTCTAGGAGGACACAGTTAGTTTAGCACAACAGTTATGGCTTCATATATTGCACACAGAGGAAACCAGCAAATTGCACTGCTTATTTATTTACCATCTCGTCATTACAAGTAATTTTATTGCATGGATGATGTTTTTACCTATTTAGAAAATTTGTTTTCTCATGACCCAAACTGCGTTTTGTGCTTGATACTCTTTTCAGGATTTGTGGCTGAAGGGTTGGGGTGTGGGGGCCTTGGGAGAAATCCAACCAAAAAAACCTCCTAAAGCCAGAAACATTTGAATGCTTGGTTTGGTCATACAATTGCTTCCCCAAGAACAATTCAAATAAAGAAGAATCCACACTTTGAATCAAGTGCAACAGTGTATGGCTTTGCCATATTATAGCGTAGTGGGACTTCCAGTGGTTCAAGTTGTATTAATTTTTAGAACATGTAGATTAAACTTTTTTCCTACAAAGTTTCAAGAAATCACTCCAGTTGCTTACTATGACCCACAACATTCAATAATGTTTTCAAGTAATTGTGGGGATTTTGTGAGGAAAAATTGACCTGGATTTGCACCCTGTCACTGTTGATTTTGGGGGGAAGCTGTGGTTGAGGGGCACAGGTTGATAAGAAGGATGACAATGAAGAGGTTTAGCACTGGTTGCTTCTGGCACTCTCCTCCTGCAGGAATGTCTGCCTTCTCTTTCCTCCTTTTCAGACATCCACCAGCAGCAGCACAGAACACCCTTGCCAGCTGTAGTCACTTGGGCAGGGCTCAGTGGGGGTGATTAGAGAATCCCAGGGCTTGTGAGAGCAAGATTTTCTCCATTGAAAGGCTTAATTTTGGACAGAAATTGCTTTCTGTCTATCAAAAATATAGTAGGCACATCTATAGTTATACACTTTTTTCTTAATCCCTCAGTGGTAAATTAATATTTGGTTTTATGGCAAGTATAATTTTCTTTTCACTTTCTGTAGTTTCATTGATATACAAATATTGAAGAAGTTAATTTGCTTTTAGGCAATGTTTTATTAAATTAGTTTGTTTTTCATGATTCTTGGATAACAGCCACACATTTTTACTGCAGTAGTCTAGTGCTAGATGTTATGATGTATGAATCAGTTCCTAGGAGATGAGGACTGCCACTTACTGAAACTAGCTGTGAAAATAATAGATAAAGCTCTAGGCTTGAGATGTGGATGTGGTTTATTTCCATTTGTTTTTTAGATACCTTTGTTCTTTTCTTAAGCACGCAAGTATCTATTGTCTACCAAAGGAAGCAGGCTATAAATCAAAATCATCTGACTCTTGTGCTCAGCAAGCAGTCATAACGCTTTTTTTCCATTTTAAATACTAAATATTGGTCTGACACATGCAACTTCTCTTGAGCCAACTGCTAAAAGTTCCCTTCATGTAACTCAGTGACAGCCTAAGTACCTGTACCAGCAGAGAAGAAATACAATCTTTCCTTTAATTTTCATTGCTATGGTTATGTGACTTTAATAACAAGTTACTAATTTGTTGGAGGTGAAGGCAGTCAGTGTTAGATTTTAAAAGCTATGAATCTTAATATTGGTCTGAACAGAAAATGTAATGTGTAATACTGCTCTAGTGAGACATTGAGCAATACACAAAATGATGATGATAAAGGAATAAGAGGAATCTTAACTCTACTAGAAAATTGAGGGGTTCTGCTTATCTAGAAATACCTTAGGAGCTGATGAATCCAAGATAGAAATGACATTTGTTCACCAATTATTAAAGTGCTCTCTAATACTGATGAGGGTTAGGGCGTTTAAATCTCTAATGTGAGAGAGGTAATCTATACTACTATAAGAAGGTGTAAAGGATTTCAAAAGAAATGCTTTATTTACATTATAGCATTCAATATTCTGGGGAAGTAAATCTCTAATAATTTCTATAGGATGGTTTGAAACAAAATATGAAGCGTGCTGTTGTCTAGTCAGTTCTTTAGTGATTTTATATAAAATTAGTAATTTCAAAAAGACTAAAAGTCACATTTTCAAAGACATAACACATGTTCTGAATTAAATATTGGGTTGGCTTTGACATGTTGTGAAAAATCATTTTGAGTCAACTGTAATACAGCATGAGGAGTAAGCTAGTGCAATTTGCATTAAGAAAATTAGTTTGTTAGCCCATTTGTTAGTCAGGATTGCTTGCATGTTCTAAACAAGAACTTAGTCCCACACCATAATTCACAATAGGGCTTTGCTGTGAAATGCCAGTAGGGGCAGAGGTTTCCACATACTGCTTTCCAGTATCAGGTCCACTCTCTTAGGAGACAAGAAATTTAGATACAGCAGGAAATTTAAAGAGAATACAATTCTTGGCTGCCAATAAAGGCACAGGCTAACAATTAAGCTGTTAGTAACATTACAAAATGCAGATGTGCATCACTATAGTTATATTAAGGTAAATGTACACTATCTCTTTGATTCATGTTGTTCATGAAGGAGTGTTTTTTTTGTGCTAATCCCATTTAAACTTCCAGAAAAGATGTTCTTAACTTTTTTGTTGTTGTTGTTCTTAACTGTATGAAATTTTCTTCAGCTGTTTTTTAAAATAAATTTTAGATTTCCTTGGATCAAAAGAGTCCAGTTTTTGCAAAACATAGTGGTAGGGTCATATGAATTTTAATTTACTGCATACATAAGACAGTACTGTAATAATTTGAAAATGATAGAAAGATGCACTTCTCTTGACCTGTGATAGAAATTTCCTTTTTTCACTCATGGAATATGGAATTTTGATTCTTGATCCAATATGCATTGCAGTTACTATTTCAATCTTAAGCATTTTTGTAGGATTTAAAAAAAAACAAAACATTTTTCCAGCATCTTAGATGCCCACATGATTTGTGTGCCTAGCTCCTATGACTTTGTTGACTGGTTTATTCATTTTGCTGCTAGACACATTATATACAAGCTTTCCTCATTGCTAGGGGCTCATCCCACTCCCACTGGAATGTATATTGAGTTTTGTATAGAGAATGAAGTCAGAATTCAAGCTGAACTTTTGTGCTCAGTAGCACTATATAGCTTTTGGTTTTATCTCAGTATCTCACTTGGAACAATGATGTTCTCATCCAGGATGTCAAGGCCAAGAAGGAAGAAATTTTCCTCTTTATTGTGCAGATCTCATTTAGATGAATTACAGAAGGGTCACAGCTTTTCATTACAGATAATCACTTTTATTATATCACAGGCACAGTTGTTTCTTCCTTTGTACATATTCAGAGCCAGACTGGAAGTAATCCAAACAGCTTCATTTTTGCCTAAAGTAGCAAAAGAAGTGAGAAATTGCATCTTTTGAGCCATGTTTCAAGCCACTATTGTTTAAGGTTCCTAAAAAAAGTACAGGAAGGTAAATACAGTAAATAATTCCAATAATTTAGATGCAACTATAGAGAGAAACTTAAGGACTTTCCCTAACACCATATTTTAACTTCATAAAGCTATTTAAGCAATAACTAGTTTTTTAAGAAGCATCCTGGGTATATTATCTTCTCCTGCACAGAACAGTCAGGTGATGTGTCCATCAGTTCCCTCTACAAGACAATATTGCATCAGTTCTGCCAGTGGTGCCTTTGCCATATTGCTTAGAGGAATGGGAGCACATTGAGCTCTTACAAGCTTTGAGCCCTTTGAAGCTCTCTAGAAGTGGGTAGAGTAGGATTTTTTCCACCCATACACTTCCTTTCCATTTCACTTACTTCACATCTACAATTTGTCCATTTTTTCAAGTTTTCTTTGGTAATTTTTCTATTGTTATTGAGCTAACTGGAGAAATATATTTCTGTTTACTTTCCTGACTGTAAGATCCTAGACATCCTGAGTTTCATTCAAGGGTTATTTAATACATGTATACACAGAAGAAACAAGAGATTGAGAACTTCTTTAAAATGGTTCAGAAAAAAATAATGCAGAGAGTAGCATTAGTAAAGTCTCCTGACTTCTGGTTTTCTCATAAAAACTTCTTCCTTTAGATTGTAATGGATTGTAAAACATAAGTAGTTAAACACAGATAATAGTACCAGAGTGTCAATGAGTGTTTTATGAATGCAGGTGGATAAGTAACAAGAATTGATCTAATTCCATACAGTCCCTTTCTGACTGTTACATGCTATAACTCAAATTTCTGTTTATTCTCTTTGAACTCAATGTGGAAAAAAATCCATAAAGTGAAATACAACAGTAAATAAGAACGTTACTGTTTCGGAGAAACATCAAAACTGTCAGTACCTGTAGAAGAGTTACTTTGGGAAAGCAGTTTATCTCTGTCTCGTATTTGTGCTTCTTAATGTCAATTCTGAGTCTCTGGAAGCTAGGGAAATGTCATAGTTTATGCCTTCAATGTAATGTATGTGATTTTTCTGTTCATATATTGTCAGTGTTTTGCTAATACCTCACTACCTGCACAGAAGGTGAGCTCTGTATTAAAGTACTGCAAAATTATACAGCAATGAGGAGTATCATGAGTAGCTGCAGCAGCTACTAATATTCAAAATAATATAATATTCAAAATATTTTAAATATGTTTACTATTTAATATCATTAAAATTATGCTAGTAGTATGCATAAAAGAACTGTATATTTTTTGAAAGTGAACAAGTAATTACTGTTCATTCACCAAGCTTCTGCACTTCCTATGCACTTCAAAAAAACCTTATGTTTTAAAAGCATCAAAGCAATGTAGGCATAAAAAGCCTGCATTGTCCAGGAGTGTAAAGTGGTTTTGCTTCACACATTTCAGCTGAATCGTGCCAGGTTTGTTGGCCAAAAATAAGTGCCAGAGCTGAAATAAAGAGATGGCTCAGCAACTGAGAGGCATAGTATAAATGCTCAACTCACTTCACATGCCCTGAATTACCTTTAAGAAATCACATTCAGAGTTTTGAGATTATTTAACCTAGATATGCCTATGAACAGGTACAGAGTTTGAGAATTCCAGAGATAGGGGAAAACTAGAAATGTATGGAATTCATAGGAATCCTACTTGTAATGTTTGTTTAGAAATAGTTCTTTCATTGCAGTAATAAAATTAAACATATAAATTAACTTTTTGGTTTACTTGGACACTTAGGCAGGTACTGTACTTTCAAATTCCAGTTAAGAAAGTTAATTTAAGAGAGGTGAGATGCAGGTAAAACTGAAGAGTGCTCAGAACCATAAGAAAACAAAAGAAGGTTACAGTTCACTGTCAAAAGCAAGTAATACATGAAGGAATGTATTTGGGTCAAAATCTACATTGCTTGTGCTTAATTAGAAAGCTGATACTTCTAGTTTTGGATCAAGATTTGTAAATGTCATTATTAGATCATTTGTTCTGATTGGACTAATTTTGCTGTTCTAGCTGTGAACTATGTTTTTACAGTATGTGCTATTTCTGCATGTTTTTAACACCTCTGAAGCCCTATATGAATGTTTTTAACAGTTCAGTTGTCATAATATGCATGTTATGCAACTCTATAGTCATATGATCATTGCAGCATTGATCCCTGAAAACCTGAGATGCATCTGAATGACTTGTCATTACAGTGCCTGGTCCCTACACACACCGGAGTGAAGCAGAGCCATGCACGACCTTGGAGATCCCTTAAAGACAAACGGATTTCATGCAGACTAAAAAGGTTACTGCTTCTCTGCAGTAGCAAAATTATTTCCTTGTGTTTGTCTGCAACTAAGAGTGTCTGAATTATAATCTGTAATTAGCCAGCTTCATCTTCCTCACCTTGACAATAGATACCACCACCACTGTTCTGAAAAAGTGATTAAAAGAACATATACTAGGCATTACAGATGTAAGTTCATTTTAAAGATATTGAGAGCTCGATGTGCAGTAGGGTGCTCATTAAACAGAGGAATGTGAACACCAACATGAAGACTTCAGACATTTCTCCTGCTGTTCTTAACAGATAGCTATAGGCGAGAGCTAGTTACTGCTGTGCTTTCTGTTAATTACATGCATTTTTCTTCCTTTGTCTCCTAATGGATAAAACGTAATTTGCATATTTCTTTATATGAAGTCTTTCTCTCAGAGGTGCTTGTTAGTGTAGTTGAGGTGTCATTTATGCAAGGTAGTGTCACTGCCACTCACTGACTGTGCGTGTATTTCTCTTTGCAGGATGGCTTACAGCCATAGAACACTGGCAATTCTGCAATATAAAAGAGAAGTCTTCTCTAAGATTAGAATTTGTCAAGATGCTGCAATTGCTAATGAGTACAGGGCTGAGTAGAGTGAATCCTTCCCAGAGACAGGGATTTGATTGGCAGCCTAGTTAGACTTAGTCTAACCATAGACATAGTCAGGAACAGGATCCCTTGTACCACTAGTGGATTTATTTGTTTGTATAAATTCCTCCTGATACATATGCAAGGATGATGGTTAAATAGGCACTAGAAATTGTTTCCTTTTTACAATACAAATTTGCAGGGGCAGTTTCTATTTTTCTGTAGTATCTCAGTGACACAATTAGCACTTTTGCTTGTTGCTCTGTGTTCATTTCTTCTATTACTAATAATTCTAATCTTATGTTTTGAACCTACATTCCATACACATATGTAGGCACGTAGCATGTACAGACCCCTATAATAAAACCTGTCATACAGCCTTTATATGCTGTGGTCTGATGTAGTATGCACGATTCAACCATGTGAAATATTTAAATTATGGATTGTGCTTTGTCACTGTAGACTAAACATATATGTTTTACAGCAAATTGAGGTTCAGCTACAGATGACAGTAGGAAAGGAAAGAAATACTTGAGCCATTTCTCTTTATGCTCATACTGAAAATTCTGAAACATATTGGAAAATTTTTGAGAAAAAGGTCTGACTTAAACTTCTTACCAGTTCATTGATTCTGTTAAATTTACTGTATGCTTTCCTAATACAAAGTATCTAGGTTAGAGAATTTCCATCTCTGGAGGTTTTGCAGGGGCTGGAACCATTAATCTGAGTCACTTTATCCAGTAACTGATTTTCACATCTAGGGAGCATCCTGTGTTTGAGATATCTGCTTCTCTGTCAGATTCAGCTGAGTTAAACTGATAATTAATAAAAATGTCATTAATGAGTAACAGAGAGAAAACACAGTAATCTAAAGATAATTTCTTTAGGAAAAGTGGCTCAATGATGGTTTAATCTTTTGTTATTTTAATTATTCAGATAAACTACTGCAGAACACAAGATGAAGAGACAAGATGCAGATAAGACTTCTGTTTCCCTGCATGCACTCTGTGATAGGTAGTGAGGGGAACTGCAAAGTTCTCTTTTTCAGGTTGCATATTTTTATTCATAAAATTATTTTTTTACAAATTTCTACATTTTTTTTTGCTGTACAATATTAATTCTGAGTATATTAAACTGTATGAGAGGGGCCAGAGACCTGTAAGCTGAAATGCTACTAAGAACAAAATAAAGTACTGCAAATAACAAACACTTGACTCAGAACAGTCAGGTAGGGTATCCTTTCTGCATATACAGCCTTCAAAATCTGCCTTGAAACAAATAATCTCTCCAGCTATTCAATAAATGGGTTTCTGGATATTATGCACACAAATGAATTTGTAGCTGCTCACAAGTAGCATTACTCCACTCTGGGGCATTCTCAATATATAGGTGGCCTTTGTTTTTGAACAAATAGATTTTCCACTTGTAAATTCTGTTTTAGGTAATAGATATCTCCTATATTGGTAATAAATCTTTTACTGCTGACACTTCATAAATCCAGTGCAGGTCAGTTGCACATGGTAGCCAAAGTTATTGTCTTGTTAAAATAACTCTTGTAGTCCTGGTCTAGTACAAATAGTAATTTTTAAAACATTAATGGATAGCAGGTATACAAGTTGAGAACAAATAAATGCCAGTTTCTCCCAGCCTGTGGGATCCTTTTTTCTACAGCAGCTTTTGTAGCAGCATCTATGAATCACAGGATTCCTGCTTTCACAATGTTCATGGATATAAGTTGCATTTAATGTTTCCCACAAAAAACATAAAACTGAACTTAATCTGTTTTTTTGTTTTCATTCATCGAGTTCTCAGTGTTAATTTCAAAAGTATTCTTGTGTATCCTTTTCTACACTCCCCATTTTTTTCCTTGAAAAGCATATTTCTCTATATGAATACTGAAGAAGCTGTTTTATTTGTAGATTCCTAGTAATGTAATTTTTTTTAAAAAGTCAGTTTAACAAATGTTTCCAGGTAGAGGATGTCCCATTGTGTTTTGTTTTCTTTTTGTCTTTCCACTAATTTGCCAGGACTTTGCTTTTTTGAGTTATTCAATAACTCCATGAAAACATGAGTAGCCATTTTTTTCTGACAGTAGTTTTAGCTGAGAAGTATTTTTAGTTTTTTAGTATTTAGTATTTCAGTATTTATTTAGGGTTTTCTAATACTTTTAAGGAACCTTAAAGGTCTTTGGATCTCTTCTTCCCTTCTCTACATCTCCCAAATGACTTCTGAAGCCTTTGTATCTCTTAACTACAAAATTCCCTAGGCTTTACTCATAGTACATAACGGGAGCACCCACTCCCTACTCCAGGTTCGGTTGCATTTTTATTCAGGCACTTGAGGAAGCCAAAGTTTCTTCTCCTGGCCTCAATGGATAGAGATACTGAGTTACTGATTTGACTCGTCTGTATTGTGCTGGAGGGGATGAGGGAGTCTTTCATACAGCTTAGCCCCACTTAAACACCCCTGAAAATCTGCCTGTGGGTTTGTGTATCTTCTTCAAACCAAGAAATTGTACACTATGTAAGAAAGGATGAGACTTTGCATCTTGAAAGAGGAGCTAACCTTTCTTCTCTGGTGACAAAACACATCTATTTTTAAACTTTTATTGTGTATGTTTCAGTTGCATGAGTTCATATTTAATGAAAGGTTTATTGTACTATCAGGTCATTATGTTCTGATTTTATCAGGCAGTGGAATGATGACTAAAGTGATGAAAGACTAGTAAATTAAATGTAAACTTTTGTTGGTTATTACATCTCTCAAACTTTTATCCAGGGGCTGAGGACAATGTTAATAAAATGATGTGCAACACAGATAAGAGTGCAATGTGCAGCATAATGGTATTGACTGGGATTTAAGTGTAATCAAGAACACCAGGTACTTCAGTGTCACATAAATTATCATGTTGGTCTAAATAACTTATTAGTAAAGGATCAAAATTAAGAAATACATGTAAATACCTCTTGATCACATACAGCATTGGATTAACTGGAGTTCATTCACACAGGGCATAAAGAGTATTTTGAGTTTCAGCCTTCCTAGATCTGTACTTAGAAAAATGGCTGGTGTTAACACGGACCCATTAAGTTACTTGTTCTTCATTAAAGTTTTCTGCTTGTTGAACTTCTCTGTCTATTTCATTTCACATTATTTATTTGCAATACTCAGTAGAATTTAGCTTTTCACCAGTGTCTTAAAAGCAGAATAACCTAAAACCCAAAGTGCCAGATATACAAATTATCTTATGATATTCTTCTGATAATGCTAAACATTGAACTATAAAAGTGAAAAACACCCTGTGGTGCTCTATGGTTGTTACAGCCCTCACTTTCAACTCCTACTAAGGAAGTCTGAAATGTATTTTGCAAAAATCAAGTGACATAAACATCAGTTTAGCTAAGCTCCTTCATGTAAGATCTCAAAATTTGTATTAAAAATTAGCATGAGTTAAAAAATGTTACCTATTACTATATGCATGTAAATAAATTCTTGTCATGTTGATTAGCATAAAACAGCTTAAAAGTACAGCTGCAAGCAATAATAGAGAGCTTCTTTCTCTCTTGTCTTTTCCAAGCTCATAGTCTGAGGCTTTTGAGTTCTGTCAGGTGTGATTATGATGAATAATGAAAGCAATGAAATAACTCGGTATCAATATTTTTAGAGGGAAATAACTGCTCTTAGCTCTTCACAGGTCTTTGTTTTGTGTTTGGGCCTTTTAAGTCTCCTTCCCTATCAAGATTTCAGGGGATGATTGTACAACTGAAAAATGGCATTTGTTTCATTCCCATTTAAACTTTTACACAGAGATGAACTGAAACCAGTTTTATGTGATGATATGGTTGTGTTGGAGCAAAATATAAAGATTAATCCATTTACTGATGTAAAAGGAACAATAGGCATTAGCACATACCATATTAATGAAAGTGTAATTTGAAAGACAGCAAAACTGAAGCACCAACATTTCAAATTTATGGGAAATTCAGTGCATTTCAAAAGATTAATTCTGTATTTTACTAAATTTGAGTGGGAATTAGAGCTCACACAGAAAGGTCTAAAATATCTTTTGCTTTCTCTCTTAGAAAGTCATATTCCTGCACCACAACTCTATTAGAAAAATCATCCTGTATTATATAAGGAGTAATTTGGTATATATTCTCTATTAAAATAGTCTTTCATATTAATCCTGTTAACTTCTTTTTGAGAGTCACTCTGCAGTGATATTCTATCCTGTACAAGCTCTAGTCTACCTGTAATGCTTAGTACCTAGTTAAAGGGACAACCACAAGCAGCTTCTAGCCCCAGCAGAGCAACTTCAAACCTTTAATGTTCAAATCTGGGATTTAGTTTTAGCAGTCAAGGCTCATCATCTGTAGTTTGCAATTCAAATTCTGACATTTGCTTTTGTTACTGCTTTTTGTTGCTGTATTATTATGCAGCTTATGAGTTACTTTCTTGCACTGTAGGAAGTCAGGAGAAGTTTTTAAGCAATGTCACAGGGGCAGGGGTGGATAGTGTTCTCTGCACAGCAGCTGCCTGGTTTGGGAATTACCATACAAGCGATGCATAATTTTTTTGAGTTTTAGCTTGAATTCTGAAAAAAGTGGCAGCTTACAGGTTTGTTTGTGTTTATAGTTATTTTTGGCACCTATCTCTCTTAACCGTGAGACTGTCTCCACACTGATCTTTTGTTGTTTTTTTTTTTTTTCCCCCCCCTAGCTTATGCAACACATTGTTACCATGCATTTTGGTCTCTCAGAAGAGCTCTTATGGTTGGTGGTCTTCCCTTCATGTACTTGGAAATCGTATTTTCCATTGCCTTTACTTTCATACCTTATTTAAATTTCTCATTTTTGATATATCAGGTCTTAGCTATTCCCCTGAGATCTTACACAGTTCTGTGGTTAGAATCTGATAACAAGTTTCACAAAACCACCCAAGAAAGCCTGCAGCCAAGACCTGATGTTTCCAGGCAGCCTTCACCTGCCATCAGGAAGAGCAATGCATTTAACTGTTTGCTTATTGAGCCTGTCTCCCTGAGTTATAGTTATTATAGTGCTCCTATACTTACTGTGCCAGCTACAACTAAACCTATGTGAGCTAATGGTGTCTCTGTTATCTGATGGTGCTAGACATTTCCTCATGTGGTGCTGGATTATTCTTCTGCATTTTTTCAGTTTAAGTAATTGATCTTATTTTCAAAGCACTGGTGCCACGTGAAAAACAAAAAAGGCAGGTTTTGGGGTGAATTTTTATTTTTATCCAAGTTTATAATGGTATGTCATTAAGACCCTCTGAAAAGTGACAGGTGTCAATTTTGGCCAGTATTACATATAGCATTGTGCAATATTCTGGGCTGAACTGATTGAGGAGTGAACAGTTTCTGGTGATTTCTAATTCTGCTGATAGTTCAGGCAACTCAAATTGAAAGTCAGCACTCATGCAAAACTATTTGAAATGAGAAAAAGAAATAAAAAAGGAAATCCTTTGGGTTTGGCTGTATTAGGTGTTAGCCAGATCCATCAGGTGTTAGCCAGATCCATCAATATGATAAATCTGCCACAACCAACCTTAAAACATTGTCTGACAATATGAAAACTGTGTGAATCCACAGGAAAATGAAAGATAAAATTAGAACTAAAAGTATCCTGCAGTACTTGTAGTCTGTAAGATGTTTCTTGTCAGATGTTATACACGTGTAGTTAGTCAGAAACTTCATGAATATTAATCCTAAGACATCAAAGTAAGACTACTTTAATGGAAAGCTCATCTCTGAATTCAATAAACACAGTATACTTTTAATTTAGATAATGAAAGGCTTAGGGCTTTAACCACCATAAATTTTGCATAGTCATAAAAGAATTGATAGTTTTACTATCCTGATTTGCTCTGATGGAAATGCTGCAGCACCTTGTTCTTTCTCTTCAACCCCAAAGCTTTTAATCTTCTCATAGCATCTATTTCATAATGGATCACTGATGTTTTTAAGCTGGCATTTCAGAGTGCCACTATCAGATTCATCCCTCCTGGAAGTTTTGCTAAATCCAGTGCATATTTTACTTAAGCAGGCCAACTTGAAGCTGTCATGTTCCAAACCATGTTAGAAAACAGGGCCAGGATGTTTTAAAGCTTTGTGTTAAGAATTGGGTCCCCAGTCTGAGACCTCTTAGCAAGGCTTATTTTTTAAGAAGTAGAGTCACTTAAAGTTATTTCTAACTTTGCATTTTTGAAAGTCCTTTCCCTGAACGTGAATGGAAGCTGAGAGCCACTCTCAGAAAGATGGTTTACTTTATTGTCTTTATTCAGACCCACACTGATTTTGATAGTGCTGTTGCTCTAAGCTTGGCATGCTCCTGGTCATCTTTGTCTCTTCCGTAAGATGAAAACCAGATCTATATTCTTTGCTAGGGGTTGAGGAACCCTGGATTTGGCTGCTGTGAGTAACTGAAATAATTGAAAAAACATGACTTACACAAAGTAACGCAAATATTTCAGCAAAACGTTACAGGAGTTGAGTGTATATTTGATAAAAAAATTATTTTCTGGCCACAGGTTATTGGTAACTACACAGGAGAAAGTGTTAAGAGGAATAGCAAATCTTTGGAAACAAAGAAACTGTCTTCTCTTTTTCTTTAAAAGATCACATATTTTAAAAACACTTAAATATTGGATTAAATTGGACTGAGATAGCTTGAAGATGTTGCACACATGGCTATAACTAGAGATTTTAATCATGATGCCTGTAGACAAAAGTAGTACATAACAGCCACTGAATAACTTGATCTTAGAGAACAGAAAATAAGTGAGTTCCATGTGGTCAGTGCTCTGATGCACAGTGTAATAGACTAGTGAAGTAATTAAATGAGAGATGGATATATGGAGAACATATTTGTGAAGCAGATGAAAAATTAGCAATCCTTTTCTAACAACTTGGACAAAGAAAAAAAGTTGGGCTTATTGTTTGCTAGGATAAGATGACATAATTTCACCAGTTTCTTTTGCCCTTGATAAAATGCTAAGAGTCAATATAGCTTGTAATTCTGAAGCATAGTGCCATATATCTCTCAAAAAGCCTTAAAAGTAAGTGTGACAGTACTTTATACCAAATTAAACAAATGAAGCGGTTTGCAATACCGTTGGTGTGAAGGTGCCACAAATATGCTGAGAAAGCTTTGCTTGAATTATTCTCTGATTTTTACATTCCTCTTGAAATGGCATCATGTAAAGTAAATTATCTCTAGCAAACAACAGTCAGACTGGATGAGAGGCTCTTACAGCTATTTTTATGACTGAAATTACAGCTCAAGTGGTGAAGTTATATTTTTTGATAGTGCAGATACTCTAATGCTTCCCAGAGCTTGAAAGCAAATGTG